>NC_090440.1:643144257-643448388 GCF_031143425.1 Pleurodeles waltl | reverse complement strand
AGGTATCATTTCTATTGGGAGACTTGAGGGAACTCTGGGTGGAAGGAAATTTGTGGCTCCTCTCAGATTCCAGAACTTTCTGCCACAGAAATGTGAGGAACATGTGTTTTTTTAGCCAAATTTTGAGGTTTGCAAAGGATTCTGGGTAACAGAACCTGGTCAGAGCCCCACAAGTCACCCATCTTGGATTCCCCTAGGTCTCTAGTTTTCAGAAATGCACAGGTTTGGTAGGTTTCCCTAGGTGCCGGCTGAGCTAGAGGCCAAAATCTACAGGTAGGCACTTTGTAAAAAACACCTCTGTTTTCTTTCAAAAAATTGGATGTGTCCACGTTGCGCTTTGGGGCATTTCCTGCCGCGGGCGCTAGGCCTACCCACAGAAGTGAGATACTATTTTTATGGAGAGACTTTGGGGAACGCTGGGTAGAAGGAAATTTGTGGCTCCTCTCAGATTCCAGAACTTTCTGTCACCGAAATGAGAGGAAAAAGTGTTTTTTTGGCCAAATTTTGATGTTTGCAAAGGATTCTGGATAACATAACCTAGTCAGAGCCCCGCAAGTCACCCCATCTTGGATTCCCCTGGGTTTCTAGTTTCCAAAAATGCACTGGTTTGCTAGGTTTCCCCGGGTGCCGGCTGAGCGACAGGCCAAAATCCACAGGTAGGCACTGTTTTCTATGAAAAAATGTGATGTGTCCTCGTTGTGTTTTGGGCCATTTCCTTTCGTGGGCGCTAGTCCTACCTACACAAGTGAGGTATCATTTCTATCGGGAGACTTGGGGGAACGCTGGGTGGAAGGAAATTTGTGGCTCCTCTCAGATTCCAGAACTTTCTGCCACAGAACTGTGAGGAACATGTGTTTTTTTAGCCAAATTTGAGGTTTGCAAAGGATTCTGTGTAACAGAATCTGTTCCGAGCCCCACAAGTCACCCCATCTTGGATTCCACTAGGTCTCTAGTTTTCAGAAATGCACAGGTTTGGTAGGTTTCCCTAGGTGCCGGCTGAGCTAGAGGCCAAAATCTACAGGTAGGCACTTTGCAGAAAACACCTGTTTTCTTTCAAAAAATTGGATGTGTCCACGTTTATCTTTGGGGCAATTCCTGTCGCGGGCGCTAGGCCTACCCACACAAGTGAGGTATAATTTTAATCGGGAGACTTGGGGGAACGCTGGGTGGAAGGAAATTTGTGGCTCCTCTCAGATTCCAAAACTTTCTGCCACAGAAATGTGAGGAACATGTGTTTTTTTAGCCAAATTTTGAGGTTTGCAAAGGATTCTGGATAACAGAACCTGGTCAGAGCCCCACAAGTCACCCCAACTTGGATTCCCCTAGGTCTCTAGTTTTCAGAAATGCACAGGTTTGGTAGGTTTCCCTAGGTGCCGGCTGAGCTAGAAGCCAAAATCTACAGGTAGGCACTTTGCAAAAAACACCTCGGTTTTCTTTCAAAAAATTGGATGTGTCCATGTTGCGCTTTGGGGCATTTCCTGCCGCGGGCGCTAGGCCTACCCACACAAGTGAGGTATCATTTTTATCCGGAGACTTGGGGGAACGCTGGGTGGAAGGAAATTTGTGGCTCCTCTCAGATTCCAGAACTTTCTGCCACAGAAATGTGAGGAACATGTGTTTTTTTAGCCAAATTTTGAGGTTTGCAAAGGATTCTGGGTAACAGAACCTGGTCCGAGCCCCACAAGTCACCCCATCTTGGATTCCCCTAGGTCTCTACTTTTCAGAAATGCACAGGTTTGGCAGGTTTCCTTAGGTGCCGGCTGAGCTAGAGGCCAAAATCTACTGGTATGCACTTTACAAAAAACACCTCTGTTTTCTTTCAAAAAATTGGATGTGTCCACGTTGATCTTTGGGGCATTTCCTGTTGCAGGGGCTAGGCCTACCCACACATGTGAGGTATCATTTTTATTGGTAGACTTGGGGGAACGCTGGGTGGAAGGAAATTTGTGGCTCCTCTCTGATTCCAGAACTTTCTGTCACCGAAATGAGAGGAAAAAGTGTTTTTTTGGCCAAATTTTGATGTTTGCAAAGGATTCTGGGTAACATAACCTGGTCAGGGCCCCGCAAGGAACCCCATCTTGGATTCCCCTGGGTTTCTAGTTTTTAAAAATGCACTGGTTTGCTAGGTTTCCCTAGGTGCCGGCTGAGCGACAGGCCAAATCCACAGGTAGGCACTGTTTTCTATGAAAAAATGTGATGTGTCCACGTTGTGTTTTGGGCCATTTCCTTTCGTGGGCGCTAGTCCTACCCACACAAGTGAGGTATCATTTCTATCGGGAGACTTGGGGGAATGCTGGGTGGAAGGAAATTTGTGGCTCCTCTCAGATTCCAGAACTTTCTGCCACAGAACTGGGAGGAAGATGTGTTTTTTTAGCCAAATTTGAGGTTTGCAAAGGATTCTGGGTAACAGAACCTATTCCGAGTGCCACAAGTCACCCCATCTTGGATTCCCCTAGGTGTCTACTTTTCAGAAATGCACAGGTTTGGTAAGTTTCCCTAGGTGCCGGCTGAGCTAGTGGGCAAAATCTACAGGTAGGCACTTTGCAAAAAACACCTCTGTTTTCTTTCAAAAAATTGGATGTGTCCACGTTGAGCTTTGGGGCATTTCCTGTCGCAGGCGCTAGGCCTACCCACAGAAGTGAGGTACCATTTTTATGGAGAGACTTTGGGGAACGCTGGGTAGAAGGAAATTTGTGGCTCCTCTCAGATTCCAGAACTTTCTGTCACCGAAATGAGATGAAAAAGTGTTTTTTTGGCCAAATGTTGATGTTTGCAAAGGATTCTGGGTAACATAACCTGGTCAGAGCCCCGCAAGTCACCCCATCTTGGATTCCCCTGGGTTTCTAGTTTCCCAAAATGCACTGGATTGCTAGGTTTCCCCAGGTGCCGGCTGAGCTACAGGCCAAAATCCACAGGTAGGCACTGTTTTCTATGAAAAAATGTGATGTGTCCACGTTGTGTTGTGGGCCATTTCCTTTCGTGGGCGCTAGTCCTACCCACATAAGTGAGGTATCATTTCTATCGGGAGACTTGGGGGAACGCTGGGTGGAAGGAAATTTGTGGCTCCTCTCAGATTCTAGAACTTTCTGCCACAGAAATGTGAGGAACATGTGTTTTTTTAGCCAAATTTGAGGTTTGCAAAGGATTCTGGGTAACAGAATCTGTTCCGAGCCCCACAAGTCACCCCATCTTGGATTCCAGTAGGTCTCTAGTTTTCAGAAATTCACAGGTTTGGTAGGTTTCCCTAGGTGCCGGCTGAGCTAGAGGCCAAAATCTACAGGTAGGCACTTTGCAGAAAACACCTCTGTTTTCTTTCAAAAAATTGGATGTGTCCACGTTGATCTTTGGGGCATTTCCTGTCGCGGGCGCTAGGCCTACCCACACAAGTGAGGTATAATTTTTATCGGGAGACTTGGGGGAACGCTGGGTGGAAGGAAATTTGTGGCTCCTCTCAGATTCCAGAACTTTCTGCCACAGAAATGTGAGGAACATGTGTTTTTTTAGCCAAATTTTGAGGTTTGCAAAGGATTCTGGGTAACAGAACCTGGTCAGAGCCCCACAAGTCACCCCATCCTGGATTCCCCTAGGTCTCTAGTTTTTAGAAATGCACAGGTTTGGTAGGTTTCCCTAGGTGCCGGCTGAGCTAGAGGCCAAAATCTACAGGTATGCACTATGCAAAAAACACCTCTGTTTTCTTTCAAAAAATTGGATGTGTCCACGTTGATCTTTAGGGCATTTCCTGTCGCTGGCGCT
Source organism: Pleurodeles waltl (assembly GCF_031143425.1). NCBI lineage: Eukaryota > Metazoa > Chordata > Amphibia > Caudata > Salamandridae > Pleurodeles > Pleurodeles waltl. The sequence goes on along the minus strand of NC_090440.1, from coordinate 643,444,635 downwards.
AGGCCTACCCACAGAAGTGAGATACTATTTTTATGGAGAGACTTTGGGGAAAGCTGGGTAGAAGGAAATTTGTGGCTCCTCTCAGATTCCAGAACTTTCTGTCACCGAAATGAGAGGAAAAAGTGTTTTTTTGGCCAAATTTTGATGTTTGCAAAGGATTCTGGGTAACATAACCTGGTCAGAGCCCCGCAAGTCACCCCATCTTGGATTCCCCTGGGTTTCTAGTTTCCAAAAATGCACTGGTTTGCTAGGTTTCCCTGGGTGCCGGCTGAGCGACAGGCCAAAATCCACAGGTAGGCACTGTTTTCTATGAAAAAATGTGATGTGTCCACGTTGTGTTTTGGGCCATTTCCTTTTGTGGGCGCTAGTCCTACCCACACAATTGAGGTATCATTTCTATTGGGAGACTTGGGGGAACTCTGGGTGGAAGGAAATTTGTGGCTCCTCTCAGATTCCAGAACTTTCTGCCACAGAAATGTGAGGAACATGTGTTTTTTTAGCCAAATTTTGAGGTTTGCAAAGGATTCTGGGTAACAGAACCTGGTCAGAGCCCCACAAGTCACCCATCTTGGATTCCCCTAGGTCTCTAGTTTTCAGAAATGCACAGGTTTGGTAGGTTTCCCTAGGTGCCGGCTGAGCTAGAGGCCAAAATCTACAGGTAGGCACTTTGTAAAAAACACCTCTGTTTTCTTTCAAAAAATTGGATGTGTCCACGTTGCACTTTGGGGCATTTCCTGCCGCGGGCGCTAGGCCTACCCACACAAGTGAGGTATCATTTTTATCCGGAGACTTGGGGGAACGCTGGGTGGAAGGAAATGTGTGGCTCCTCTCAGATTCCAGAACTTTCTGCCACAGAAATGTGAGGAACATGTGTCTTTTTAGCCAAATTTTGAGGTTTGCAAAGGATTCTGGGTAACAGAACCTGGTCCGAGCCCAACAAGTCACCCCATCTTGGATTCCCCTAGGTCTCTACTTTTCAGAAATGCACAGTTTTTGTAGGTTTCCCTAGGTGCCGGCTGAGCTAGAGGCCAAAATCTACAGGTATGCACTTTGTAAAAAACACCTCTGTTTTCTTTCAAAAAATTGGATGTGTCCACGTTGATCTTTGGGGCATTTCCTGTTGCGGGCGCTAGGCCTACCCACAGAAGTGAGATACTATTTTTATGGAGAGACTTTGGGGAACGCTGGGTAGAAGGAAATTTGTGGCTCCTCTCAGATTCCAGAACTTTCTGTCACCGAAATGAGAGGAAAAAGTGTTTTTTTGGCCAAATTTTGATGTTTGCAAAGGATTCTGGATAACATAACCTAGTCAGAGCCCCGCAAGTCACCCCATCTTGGATTCCCCTGGGTTTCTAGTTTCCAAAAATGCACTGGTTTGCTAGGTTTCCCCGGGTGCCGGCTGAGCGACAGGCCAAAATCCACAGGTAGGCACTGTTTTCTATGAAAAAATGTGATGTGTCCTCGTTGTGTTTTGGGCCATTTCCTTTCGTGGGCGCTAGTCCTACCTACACAAGTGAGGTATCATTTCTATCGGGAGACTTGGGGGAACGCTGGGTGGAAGGAAATTTGTGGCTCCTCTCAGATTCCAGAACTTTCTGCCACAGAACTGTGAGGAACATGTGTTTTTTTAGCCAAATTTGAGGTTTGCAAAGGATTCTGTGTAACAGAATCTGTTCCGAGCCCCACAAGTCACCCCATCTTGGATTCCACTAGGTCTCTAGTTTTCAGAAATGCACAGGTTTGGTAGGTTTCCCTAGGTGCCGGCTGAGCTAGAGGCCAAAATCTACAGGTAGGCACTTTGCAGAAAACACCTTTTTTCTTTCAAAAAATTGGATGTGTCCACGTTTATCTTTGGGGCAATTCCTGTCGCGGGCGCTAGGCCTACCCACACAAGTGAGGTATAATTTTAATCGGGAGACTTGGGGGAACGCTGGGTGGAAGGAAATTTGTGGCTCCTCTCAGATTCCAAAACTTTCTGCAACAGAAATGTGAGGAACATGTGTTTTTTTAGCCAAATTTTGAGGTTTGCAAAGGATTCTGGGTAACAGAACCTGGTCAGAGCCCCACAAGTCACCCCAACTTGGATTCCCCTAGGTCTCTAGTTTTCAGAAATGCACAGGTTTGGTAGGTTTCCCTAGGTGCCGGCTGAGCTAGAAGCCAAAATCTACAGGTAGGCACTTTGCAAAAAACACCTCGGTTTTCTTTCAAAAAATTGGATGTGTCCACGTTGCGCTTTGGGGCATTTCCTGCCGCGGGCGCTAGGCCTACCCACACAAGTGAGGTATCATTTTTATCCGGAGACTTGGGGGAACGCTGGGTGGAAGGAAATTTGTGGCTCCTCTCAGATTCCAGAACTTTCTGCCACAGAAATGTGAGGAACATGTGTTTTTTTAGCCAAATTTTGAGGTTTGCAAAGGATTCTGGGTAACAGAACCTGGTCCGAGCCCCACAAGTCACCCCATCTTGGATTCCCCTAGGTCTCTACTTTTCAGAAATGCACAGGTTTGGCAGGTTTCCTTAGGTGCCGGCTGAGCTAGAGGCCAAAATCTACAGGTATGCACTTTACAAAAAACACCTCTGTTTTCTTTCAAAAAATTGGATGTGTCCACGTTGATCTTTGGGGCATTTCCTGTTGCAGGGGCTAGGCCTACCCACACATGTGAGGTATCATTTTTATTGGTAGACTTGGGGGAACGCTGGGTGGAAGGAAATTTGTGGCTCCTCTCAGATTCCAGAACTTTCTGTCACCGAAATGAGAGGAAAAAGTGTTTTTTTGGCCAAATTTTGATGTTTGCAAAGGATTCTGGGTAACATAACCTGGTCAGGGCCCCGCAAGGAACCCCATCTTGGATTCCCCTGGGTTTCTAGTTTTTAAAAATGCACTGGTTTGCTAGGTTTCCCTAGGTGCCGGCTGAGCGACAGGCCAAATCCACAGGTAGGCACTGTTTTCTATGAAAAAATGTGATGTGTCCACGTTGTGTTTTGGGCCATTTCCTTTCGTGGGCGCTAGTCCTACCCACACAAGTGAGGTATCATTTCTATCGGGAGACTTGGGGGAATGCTGGGTGGAAGGAAATTTGTGGCTCCTCTCAGATTCCAGAACTTTCTGCCACAGAACTGTGAGGAAGATGTGTTTTTTTAGCCAAATTTGAGGTTTGCAAAGGATTCTGGGTAACAGAACCTATTCCGAGTGCCACAAGTCACCCCATCTTGGATTCCCCTAGGTGTCTACTTTTCAGAAATGCACTGGTTTGCTAGGTTTCCCTGGGTGCCGGCTGAGCGACAGGCCAAAATCCACAGGTAGGCACTGTTTTCTATGAAAAAATGTGATGTGTCCACGTTGTGTTTTGGGCCATTTCCTTTTGTGGGCGCTAGTCCTACCCACACAATTGAGGTATCATTTCTATTGGGAGACTTGGGGGAACTCTGGGTGGAAGGAAATTTGTGGCTCCTCTCAGATTCCAGAACTTTCTGCCACAGAAATGTGAGGAACATGTGTTTTTTTAGCCAAATTTTGAGGTTTGCAAAGGATTCTGGGTAACAGAACCTGGTCAGAGCCCCACAAGTCACCCATCTTGGATTCCCCTAGGTCTCTAGTTTTCAGAAATGCACAGGTTTGGTAGGTTTCCCTAGGTGCCGGCTGAGCTAGAGGCCAAAATCTACAGGTAGGCACTTTGTAAAAAACACAGCTGTTTTCTTTCAAAAAATTGGATGTGTCCACGTTGCGCTTTGGGGCATTTCCTGCCGCGGGCGCTAGGCCTACCCACACAAGTGAGGTATCATTTTTATCCGGAGACTTGGGGGAACGCTGGGTGGAAGGAAATTTGTGGCTCCTCTCAGATTCCAGAACTTTCTGCCACAGAAATGTGAGGAACATGTGTCTTTTTAGCCAAATTTTGAGGTTTGCAAAGGATTCTGGGTAACAGAACCTGGTCCGAGCCCCACAAGTCACCCCATCTTGGATTCCCCTAGGTCTCTACTTTTCAGAAATGCACAGTTTTGGTAGGTTTCCCTAGGTGCCGGCTGAGCTAGAGGCCAAAATCTACAGGTATGCACTTTGTAAAAAACACCTCTGTTTTCTTTCAAAAAATTGGATGTGTCCACGTTGATCTTTGGGGCATTTCCTGTTGCGGGCGCTAGGCCTACCCACAGAAGTGAGATACTATTTTTATGGAGAGACTTTGGGGAACGCTGGGTAGAAGGAAATTTGTGGCTCCTCTCAGATTCCAGAACTTTCTGTCACCGAAATGAGAGGAAAAAGTGTTTTTTTGGCCAAATTTTGATGTTTGCAAAGGATTCTGGATAACATAACCTAGTCAGAGCCCCGCAAGTCACCCCATCTTGGATTCCCCTGGGTTTCTAGTTTCCAAAAATGCACTGGTTTGCTAGGTTTCCCCGGGTGCCGGCTGAGCGACAGGCCAAAATCCACAGGTAGGCACTGTTTTCTATGAAAAAATGTGATGTGTCCTCGTTGTGTTTTGGGCCATTTCCTTTCGTGGGCGCTAGTCCTACCTACACAAGTGAGGTATCATTTCTATCGGGAGACTTGGGGGAACGCTGGGTGGAAGGAAATTTGTGGCTCCTCTCAGATTCCAGAACTTTCTGCCACAGAACTGTGAGGAACATGTGTTTTTTTAGCCAAATTTGAGGTTTGCAAAGGATTCTGTGTAACAGAATCTGTTCCGAGCCCCACAAGTCACCCCATCTTGGATTCCACTAGGTCTCTAGTTTTCAGAAATGCACAGGTTTGGTAGGTTTCCCTAGGTGCCGGCTGAGCTAGAGGCCAAAATCTACAGGTAGGCACTTTGCAGAAAACACCTGTTTTCTTTCAAAAAATTGGATGTGTCCACGTTTATCTTTGGGGCAATTCCTGTCGCGGGCGCTAGGCCTACCCACACAAGTGAGGTATAATTTTAATCGGGAGACTTGGGGGAACGCTGGGTGGAAGGAAATTTGTGGCTCCTCTCAGATTCCAAAACTTTCTGCCACAGAAATGTGAGGAACATGTGTTTTTTTAGTTAAATTTTGAGGTTTGCAAAGGATTCTGGGTAACAGAACCTGGTCAGAGCCCCACAAGTCACCCCAACTTGGATTCCCCTAGGTCTCTAGTTTTCAGAAATGCACAGGTTTGGTAGGTTTCCCTAGGTGCCGGCTGAGCTAGAAGCCAAAATCTACAGGTAGGCACTTTGCAAAAAACACCTCGGTTTTCTTTCAAAAAATTGGATGTGTCCACGTTGCGCTTTGGGGCATTTCCTGCCGCGGGCGCTAGGCCTACCCACACAAGTGAGGTATCATTTTTATCCGGAGACTTGGGGGAACGCTGGGTGGAAGGAAATTTGTGGCTCCTCTCAGATTCCAGAACTTTCTGCCACAGAAATGTGAGGAACATGTGTTTTTTTAGCCAAATTTTGAGGTTTGCAAAGGATTCTGGGTAACAGAACCTGGTCCGAGCCCCACAAGTCACCCCATCTTGGATTCCCCTAGGTCTCTACTTTTCAGAAATGCACAGGTTTGGCAGGTTTCCTTAGGTGCCGGCTGAGCTAGAGGCCAAAATCTACAGGTATGCACTTTACAAAAAACACCTCTGTTTTCTTTCAAAAAATTGGATGTGTCCACGTTGATCTTTGGGGCATTTCCTGTTGCAGGGGCTAGGCCTACCCACACATGTGAGGTATCATTTTTATTGGTAGACTTGGGGGAACGCTGGGTGGAAGGAAATTTGTGGCTCCTCTCAGATTCCAGAACTTTCTGTCACCGAAATGAGAGGAAAAAGTGTTTTTTTGGCCAAATTTTGATGTTTGCAAAGGATTCTGGGTAACATAACCTGGTCAGGGCCCCGCAAGGAACCCCATCTTGGATTCCCCTGGGTTTCTAGTTTTTAAAAATGCACTGGTTTGCTAGGTTTCCCTAGGTGCCGGCTGAGCGACAGGCCAAATCCACAGGTAGGCACTGTTTTCTATGAAAAAATGTGATGTGTCCACGTTGTGTTTTGGGCCATTTCCTTTCGTGGGCGCTAGTCCTACCCACACAAGTGAGGTATCATTTCTATCGGGAGACTTGGGGGAATGCTGGGTGGAAGGAAATTTGTGGCTCCTCTCAGATTCCAGAACTTTCTGCCAAAGAACTGTGAGGAAGATGTGTTTTTTTAGCCAAATTTGAGGTTTGCAAAGGATTCTGGGTAACAGAACCTATTCCGAGTGCCACAAGTCACCCCATCTTGGATTCCCCTAGGTGTCTACTTTTCAGAAATGCACAGGTTTGGTAAGTTTCCCTAGGTGCCGGCTGAGCTAGTGGCCAAAATCTACAGGTAGGCACTTTGCAAAAAACACCTCTGTTTTCTTTAAAAAAATTGTATGTGTCCACGTTGATCTTTGGGGCATTTCCTGTCGCAGGCGCTAGGCCTACCCACAGAAGTGAGGTACCATTTTTATGGAGAGACTTTGGGGAACGCTGGGTAGAAGGAAATTTGTGGCTCCTCTCAGATTCCAGAACTTTCTGTCACCGAAATGAGAGGAAAAGGTGTTTTTTTGGCCAAATTTTGATGTTTGCAAAGGATTCTGGGTAACATAACCTGGTCAGAGCCCCGCAAGTCACCCCATCTTGGATTCCCCTGGGTTTCTAGTTTTTAAAAATGCACTGGTTTGCTAGGTTTCCCCAGGTGCCGGCTGAGCGACAGGCCAAATCCACAGGTAGGCACTGTTTTCTATGAAAAAATGTGATGTGTCCACGTTGTGTTTTGGGCCATTTCCTTTCGTGGGCGCTAGTCCTACCCACACAAGTGAGGTATCATTTCTATCGGGAGACTTGGGGGAACGCAGGGTGGAAGGAAATTTGTGGCTCCTCTCAGATTCCAGAACTTTCTGCCACAGAACTGTGAGAAACATGTGTTTTTTTAGCCAAATTTGAGGTTTGCAAAGGATTCTGGGTAACAGAACCTATTCCGAGCGCCACAAGTCACCACATCTTGGATTCCCCTAGGTCTCTAGTTTTCAGAAATGCACAGGTTTGGTAGGTTTCCCTAGGTGCCGGCTGAGCTAGAGGCCAAAATCTACAGGTAGGCACTTTGCAGAAAACACCTCTGTTTTCTTTCAAAAAATTGGATGTGTCCACGTTGATCTTTGGGGCATTTCCTGTCGCGGGCGCTAGGCCTACCCACACAAAGGAGGTATCATTTTTATCGGGAGACTTGGGGGAACGCTGGGTAGAAGGAAATTTGTGGCTCCTCTCAGATTCCAGAACTTTCTGCCACAAAAATGTGAGGAACATGTGTTTTTTTAGCCAAATTTTGAGGTTTGCAAAGGATTCTGGGTAACAGAACCTGGTCAGAGCCCCACAAGTCACCCCATCTTGGATTCCCCTAGGTCTCTAGTTTTCAGAAATGCACAGGTTTGGTAGGTTTCCGTAGGTGCCGGCTGAGCTAGAGGCCAAAATCTACAGGTATGCACTATGCAAAAAACACCTCTGTTTTCTTTCAAAAAATTGGATGTGTCCACGTTGATCTTTGGGGCATTTCCTGTCGCTGGCGCTAGGCATACCCACAGAAGTGAGGTACCATTTTTATCCAGAGACTTTGGGGAACGCTGGGTGGAAGGAAATTTGTGGCTCCTCTCAGATTTCAGAACTTTCTGTCACCGAAATGGAAGGAAAAAGTGTTTTTTGGGCCAAATTTTGATGTTTGCAAAGGATTCTGGGTAACATAACCTGGTCAGAGCCCCACAAGTCACCCCATATTGGATTCCTCTGGGTTTCTAGTTTCGAAAAATGCACTGGTTTGCTAGGTTTCCCCAGGTGCCGGCTGAGCTACAGGCCAAAATCCACAGGTAGGCACTTTTTTCTATGAAAAAATGTGATGTGTCCATGTTGTGTTTTGGGCAATTTCCTTTCGTGGGCGCTAGTCCTACCCACACAAGTGAGGTATCATTTCTATCGGGAGACTTGGGGGAACGCTGGGTGGAAGGACATTTGTGGCTACTCTCAGATTCCAGAACTTTCTGCCACAGAAATGTGAGGAACATTTGTTTGTTTAGCCAAATTTGAGGTTTGCAAAGTATTCTGGGTAACAGAACCTGTTCCGAGCCCCACAGGTCACCCCATCTTGGATTCCCCTAGGTCTCTAGTTTTCAGAAATGCACAGGTTTGGTACGTTTCCCTAGGTGCCGGCTGAGCTAGAGGCCAAAATCTACAGGTAGGCACTTTGCAAAAAACACCCCAGTTTTCTTTAAAAAAATTGGATGTGTCCACGTTGCGCTTTGGGGCGTTTCCTGTCACGGGCGCTAGGCCTACCCACACAAGTGAGGTATCATTTTTATCGGGAGACTTGGGGGAATGCTGGGTGGAAGGAAATTTGTGGTTCCTCTCAGATTCCAGAACTTTCTGCCACAGAAATGTGAGAAACATGTGTTTTTTTAGCCGAATTTTAAGGTTTGCAAAGGATTCTGGGTAACAGAACCTGGTCAGAGCCCCACAAGTCACCCCATCTTGGATTCCCCTAGGTGTCTACTTTTCAGAAATGCACAGGTTTGGTAAGTTTCCCTAGGTGCCGGCTGAGCTAGTGGCCAAAATCTACAGGTAGGCACTTTGCAAAAAACACCTCTGTTTTCTTTTAAAAAATTGGATGTGTCCACGTTGATCTTTGGGGCATTTCCTGTCGCAGGCGCTAGGCCTACCCACAGAAGTGAGGTACCATTTTTATGGAGAGATTTTGGGGAACGCTGGGTAGAAGGAAATTTGTGGCTCCTCTCAGATTCCAGAACTTTCTGTCACCGAAATGAGAGGAAAAAGTGTTTTTTTGGCCAAATTTTGATGTTTGCAAAGGATTCTGGGTAACATAACCTGGTCAGAGCCCCGCAAGTCACCCCATCTTGGATTCCTCTGGGTTTCTAGTTTTTAAAAATGCACTGGTTTGCTAGGTTTCCCCAGGTGCCGGCTGAGCGACAGGCCAAATCCACAGGTAGGCACTGTTTTCTATGAAAAAATGTGATGTGTCCACGTTGTGTTTTGGGCCATTTCCTTTCGTGGGCGCTAGTCCTACCCACACAAGTGAGGTATCATTTCTATCGGGAGACTTTGGGGAACGCTGGGTGGAAGGAAATTTGTGGCTCCTCTCAGATTCCAGAACTTTCTGCCACAGAACTGTGAGAAACATGTGTTTTTTTAGCCAAATTTGAGGTTTGCAAAGGATTCTGGGTAACAGAACCTATTCCGAGCGCCACAAGTCACCCCATCTTGGATTCCCCTAGGTCTCTAGTTTTCAGAAATGCACAGGTTTGGTAGGTTTCCCTAGGTGCCGGCTGAGCTAGAGGCCAAAATCTACAGGTAGGCACTTTGCAGAAAACACCTCTGTTTTCTTTCAAAAAATTGGATGTGTCCACGTTGATCTTTGGGGAATTTCCTGTTGCAGGCGCTAGGCCTACCCACAGAAGTGAGGTACCATTTTTATGGAGAGACTTTGGGGAACACTGGGTAGAAGGAAATTTGTGGCTCCTCTCAGATTCCAGAACTTTCTGTCACCGAAATGAGAGGAAAAAGTGTTTTTTTGGCCAAATTTTGATGTTTGCAAAGGATTCTGGGTAACATAACCTGGTCAGGGCCCCGCAAGGAACCCCATCTTGGATTCCCCTGGGTTTCTAGTTTTTAAAAATGCACTGGTTTGCTAGGTTTCCCTAGGTGCCGGCTGAGCGACAGGCCAAATCCACAGGTAGGCACTGTTTTCTATGAAAAAATGTGATGTGTCCACGTTGTGTTTTGGGCCATTTCCTTTCGTGGGCGCTAGTCCTACCCACACAAGTGAGGTATCATTTCTATCGGGAGACTTGGGGGAATGCTGGGTGGAAGGAAATTTGTGGCTCCTCGCAGATTCCAGAACTTTCTGCCACAGAACTGTGAGGAAGATGTGTTTTTTTAGCCAAATTTGAGGTTTGCAAAGGATTCTGGGTAACAGAACCTATTCCGAGTGCCACAAGTCACCCCATCTTGGATTCCCCTAGGTGTCTACTTTTCAGAAATGCACAGGTTTGGTAAGTTTCCCTAGGTGCCGGCTGAGCTAGTGGCCAAAATCTACAGGTAGGCACTTTGCAAAAAACACCTCTGTTTTCTTTAAAAAAATTGGATGTGTCCACGTTGATCTTTGGGGCATTTCCTGTCGCAGGCGCTAGGCCTACCCACAGAAGTGAGGTACCATTTTTATGGAGAGACTTTGGGGAACACTGGGTAGAAGGAAATTTGTGGCTCCTCTCAGATTCCAGAACTTTCTGTCACCGAAATGAGAGGAAAAAGTGTTTTTTTGGCCAAATTTTGATGTTTGCAAAGGATTCTGGGTAACAGAACCTGGTCAGAGCCCCGCAAGTCACCCCATCTTGGATTCCCCTGGGTTTCTAGTTTCCCAAAATGCACTGGTTTGCTAGGTTTCCCCAGGTGCCGGCTGAGCTACAGGCCAAAATCCACAGGTAGGCACTGTTTTCTATGAAAAAATGTGATGTGTCCACGTTGTGTTGTGGGCCATTTCCTTTCGTGGGCGCTAGTCCTACCCACATAAGTGAGGTATCATTTCTATCGGGAGACTTGGGGCAACGCTGGGTGGAAGGAAATTTGTGGCTCCTCTCAGATTCTAGAACTTTCTGCCACAGAAATGTGAGGAACATGTGTTTTTTTAGCCAAATTTGAGGTTTGCAAAGGATTCTGGGTAACAGAATCTGTTCCGAGCCCCACAAGTCACCCCATCTTGGATTCCAGTAGGTCTCTAGTTTTCAGAAATTCACAGGTTTGGTAGGTTTCCCTAGGTGCCGGCTGAGCTAGAGGCCAAAATCTACAGGTAGGCACTTTGCAGAAAACACCTCTGTTTTCTTTCAAAAAATTGGATGTGTCCACGTTGATCTTTGGGGCATTTCCTGTCGCGGGCGCTAGGCCTACCCACACAAGTGAGGTATAATTTTTATCGGGAGACTTGGGGGAACGCTGGGTGGAAGGAAATTTGTGGCTCCTCTCAGATTCCAGAACTTTCTGCCACAGAAATGTGAGGAACATGTGTTTTTTTAGCCAAATTTTGAGGTTTGCAAAGGATTCTGGGTAACAGAACCTGGTCAGAGCCCCACAAGTCACCCCATCTTGGATTCCCCTAGGTCTCTAGTTTTCAGAAATGCACAGGTTTGGTAGGTTTCCCTAGGTGCCGGCTGAGCTAGAGGCCAAAATCTACAGGTATGCACTATGCAAAAAACACCTCTGTTTTCTTTCAAAAAATTGGATGTGTCCACGTTGATCTTTAGGGCATTTCCTGTCGCTGGCGCTAGGCCTACCCACAGAAGTGAGATACTATTTTTATGGAGAGACTTTGGGGAAAGCTGGGTAGAAGGAAATTTGTGGCTCCTCTCAGATTCCAGAACTTTCTGTCACCGAAATGAGAGGAAAAAGTGTTTTTTTGGCCAAATTTTGATGTTTGCAAAGGATTCTGGGTAACATAACCTGGTCAGAGCCCCGCAAGTCACCCCATCTTGGATTCCCCTGGGTTTCTAGTTTCCAAAAATGCACTGGTTTGCTAGGTTTCCCTGGGTGCCGGCTGAGCGACAGGCCAAAATCCACAGGTAGGCACTGTTTTCTATGAAAAAATGTGATGTGTCCACGTTGTGTTTTGGGCCATTTCCTTTTGTGGGCGCTAGTCCTACCTACACAAGTGAGGTATCATTTCTATCGGGAGACTTGGGGGAACGCTGGGTGGAAGGAAATTTGTGGCTCCTCTCAGATTCCAGAACTTTCTGCCACAGAACTGTGAGGAACATGTGTTTTTTTAGCCAAATTTGAGGTTTGCAAAGGATTCTGTGTAACAGAATCTGTTCCGAGCCCCACAAGTCACCCCATCTTGGATTCCACTAGGTCTCTAGTTTTCAGAAATGCACAGTTTTGGTAGGTTTCCCTAGGTGCCGGCTGAGCTAGAGGACAAAATCTACAGGTATGCACTTTGTAAAAAACACCTCTGTTTTCTTTCAAAAAATTGGATGTGTCCACGTTGATCTTTGAGGCATTTCCTGTTGCGGGCGCTAGGCCTACCCACAGAAGTGAGATACTATTTTTATGGAGAGACTTTGGGGAACGCTGGGTAGAAGGAAATTTGTGGCTCCTCTCAGATTCCAGAACTTTCTGTCACCGAAATGAGAGGAAAAAGTGTTTTTTTTTGGCCAAATTTTGATGTTTGCGAAGGATTCTGGATAACATAACCTAGTCAGAGCCCCGCAAGTCACCCCATCTTGGATTCCCCTGGGTTTCTAGTTTCCAAAAATGCACTGGTTTGCTATGTTTCCCCGGGTGCCGGCTGAGCGACAGGCCAAAATCCACAGGTAGGCACTGTTTTCTATGAAAAAATGTGATGTGTCCTCGTTGTGTTTTGGGCCATTTCCTTTCGTGGGTGCTAGTCCTACCTACACAAGTGAGGTATCATTTCTATCGGGAGACTTGGGGGAACGCTGGGTGGAAGGAAATTTGTGGCTCCTCTCAGATTCCAGAACTTTCTGCCACAGAACTGTGAGGAACATGTGTTTTTTTAGCCAAATTTGAGGTTTGCAAAGGATTCTGTGTAACAGAATCTGTTCCGAGCCCCACAAGTCACCCCATCTTGGATTCCACTAGGTCTCTAGTTTTCAGAAATGCACAGGTTTGGTAGGTTTCCCTAGGTGCCGGCTGAGCTAGAGGCCAAAATCTACAGGTAGGCACTTTGCAGAAAACACCTCTGTTTTCTTTCAAAAAATTGGATGTGTCCACGTTGATCTTTGGGGCATTTCCTGCCGCGGGCGCTAGGCCTACCCACACAAGTGAGGTATCATTTTTATCCGGAGACTTGGGGGAACGCTGGGTGGAAGGAAATTTGTGGCTCCTCTCAGATTCCAGAACTTTCTGCCACAGAAATGTGAGGAACATGTGTTTTTTTAGCCAAATTTTGAGGTTTGCAAAGGATTCTGGGTAACAGAACCTGGTCCGAGCCCCACAAGTCACCCCATCTTGGATTCCCCTAGGTCTCTACTTTTCAGAAATGCACAGGTTTGGCAGGTTTCCTTAGGTGCCGGCTGAGCTAGAAGCCAAAATCTACAGGTATGCACTTTACAAAAAACACCTCTGTTTTCTTTCAAAAAATTGGATGTGTCCACGTTGATCTTTGGGGCATTTCCTGTTGCAGGGGCTAGGCCTACCCACACATGTGAGGTATCATTTTTATTGGTAGACTTGGGGGAACGCTGGGTGGAAGGAAATTTGTGGCTCCTCTCAGATTCCAGAACCTTCTGTCACAGAAATTTGAGGAACATGTGTTTTTTTAGCCAAATTTTGAGGTTTGCAAAGGATTCTAAGTAACAGAACCTGGTCCAAGCCCCACAAGTCACCCCATCTTGGATTCCCCTACGTCTCTAGTTTTCAGAAATGCACAGGTTTGGTAGGTTTCCCTAGGTGCCGGCTGAGCTAGAGGCCAAAATCTACAGGTAGGCACTTTGCAAAAAACACCTCTGTTTTCTTTCAAAAAATTGGATGTGTCCACGTTGATCTTTGGGGCATTTCCTGTCGCGGGCGCTAGGCCTACCCACAGAAGTGAGGTACCATTTTTATCGAGAGACTTTGGGGAACGCTGGGTAGACGGAAATTTGTGGCTCCTCTCAGATTCCAGAACTTTCTGTCTCCGAAATGAGAGGAAAAAGAGTTTTTTTGGCCAAATTTTGAGGTTTGCAAAGGATTCTGGGTAACATAACCTGCTCAGAGCCCCGCAAGTCACCCCATCTTGGATTCCCCTGGGTTTCTAGTTTCCCAAAATGCACTGGTTTGCTAGGTTTCCCTAGGTGCCGGCTGAGCTACAGGCCAAAATCCACAGGTAGGGACTGTTTTCTATGAAAAAATGTGATGTGTCCACGTTGTGTTTTGGGCCATTTCCTTTCGTGGGCGCTAGTCCTACCCACACAAGTGAGGTATCATTTCTATCAGGAGACTTGGGGGAACGCTGGGTGTAAGGAAATTTGTGGCTCCTCTCAGATTCTAGAACTTTCTGCCACAGGAATGTGAGGAACATATGTTTTTTTAGCAAAATTTGAGGTTTGCAAAGGATTCTGGGTAACAGAATCTGTTCCGAGCCCTACAAGTCAGCCCATCTTGGATTCCACTAGGTCTCTAGTTTTCGAAATGCACAGGTTTGGTAGGTTTCCCTAGGTACCGGCTGAGCTAGAGGCCAAAATCTACAGGTCGGCACTTTGTAAAAAACACCTCTGTTTTCTTTCAAAAAATTGGATGTGTCCACGTTGATCTTTGGGCCATTTCCTTTCGTGGGCGCTAGTCCTACCCACACAAGTGAGGTATCATTTCTATCGGGAGACTTGGGGGAACGCTGGGTGTAAGGAAATTTGTGGCTCCTCTCAGATTCCAGAACTTTCTGCCACAGAACTGTGAGGAATATGTGTTTTTTTAGCCAAATTTTGAGGTTTGTAAAGGATTCTGGGTAGCAGAACCTGGTCAGAGCCCCACAAGTCACCCCATCTTGGATTCCCATAGGTCTCTAGTTTTCAGAAATGCACAGGTTTGGTACGTTTCCCTAGGTGCCGGCTGAGCTAGAGGCCAAAATCTACAGGTAGGTACTTTGCAAAAAACACCTCTGTTTTCTTTCAAAAAATTGGATGTGTCCACGTTGCGCTTTGGGGCATTTCCTGCCGCGGGCGCTAGGCCTACCCACACAAGTGAGTTATCATTTTTATCGGGAGACTTGGGGGAACGCTGGGTGGAAGGAAATTAGTGGCTCCTCTCAGATTCCAGAACTTTCTGCCACAGAAATGTGAGGAACATGTGTTTTTTTAGCCAAATTTTGAGGTTTGCAAAGGATTCTGGGTAACAGAACCTAGTCCGAGCCCCACAAGTCACCCCATCTTGGATTCCCCTAGGTCTCTAGTTTTCAGAAATGCACAGGTTTGGTAGGTTTCCCTAGGTGCCGGCTGAGCTAGAGGCCAAAATCTACAGGTAGGCACTTTGCAAAAAACACCTCTGTTTTCTTTCAAAAAATTGGATGTGTCCACGTTGCGCTTTGGGTCATTTCCTGCCGCGGGCACTAGGCCTACCCACACAAGTGAGGTATCATTTTTATCCGGAGACTTGGGGGAACGCTGGGTGGAAGGAAATTTGTGGCTCCTCTCAGATTCCAGAACTTTCTGCCACAGAAATGTGAGGAACATGTGTTTTTTTAGCCAAATTTTGAGGTTTGCAAAGGATTCTGGGTAACAGAACCTGGTCAGAGCCCCGCAAGTCACCCCATCTTGGATTCCCCTGGGTTTCTAGTTTCCCAAAATGCACTGGTTTGCTAGGTTTCCCCAGGTGCCGGCTGAGCTACAGGCCAAAATCCACAGGTAGGCACAGTTTTCTATGAAAAAATGTGATGTGTCCACGTTGTGGTGTGGGCCATTTCCTTTCGTGGGCGCTAGTCCTACCCACATAAGTGAGGTATCATTTCTATCGGGAGACTTGGGGGAACGCTGGGTGGAAGGAAATTTGTGGCTCCTCTCAGATTCTAGAACTTTCTGCCACAGAAATGTGAGGAACATGTGTTTTTTTAGCCAAATTTGAGGTTTGCAAAGGATTCTGGGTAACAGAATCTGTTCCGAGCCCCACAAGTCACCCCATCTTGGATTCCACTAGGTCTCTAGTTTTCAGAAATGCACAGGTTTGGTAGGTTTCCCTAGGTGCCGGCTGATCTAGAGGCCAAAATCTACAGGTAGGCGCTTTGCAGAAAACACCGCTGTTTTCTTTAAAAAAATTGGATGTGTCCACGTTGATCTTTGGGGCATTTCCTGTCGCGGGCGCTAGGCCTACCCACACAAGTGAGGTATCATTTTTATCGGTAGACTTGGGGGAACGCTGGGTGGAAGGAAATTTGTGGCTCCTCTTAGATTCCAGAACTTTCTGCCACAGAAATGTGAGGAACATGTGTTTTTTTAGCCAAATTTTGAGGTTTGCAAAGGATTCTGGGTAACAGAACCTGGTCAGAGCCCCACAAGTCACCCCATCTTGGATTCCCCTAGTTCTCTAGTTTTAAGAAATGCACTGGTTTGCTAGGTTTCCCCAGGTGCCGGCTGAGCTACAGGCCAAAATCCACAGGTAGGCACTGTTTTCTATGAAAAAATGTGATGTGTCCACGTTGTGTTGTGGGCCATTTCCTTTCGTGGGGGCTAGTCCTACCCACATAAGTGAGGTATCATTTCTATCGGGAGACTTGGGGGAACGCTGGGTGGAAGGAAATTTGTGGCTCCTCTCAGATTCTAGAACTTTCTGCCACAGAAATGTGAGGAACATGTGTTTTTTTAGCCAAATTTGAGGTTTGCAAAGGATTCTGGGTAACAGAATCTGTTCCGAGCCCCACAAGTCACCCCATCTTGGATTCCACTAGGACTCTAGTTTTCAGAAATGCACAGGTTTGGTAGGTTTCCCTAGGTGCCGGCTGAGCTAGAGGACAAAAACCAAAGGTAGGCGTTTTGAAGAAAACACCTCTGTTTTCTTTAAAAAAATTGGATGTGTCCACGTTGATCTTTGGGGCATTTCCTGTCGCGGGCGCTAGGCCTACCCACAGAAGTGAGATACTATTTTTATGGAGAGACTTTGGGGAAAGCTGGGTAGAAGGAAATTTGTGGCTCCTCTCAGATTCCAGAACTTTCTGTCACCGAAATGAGAGGAAAAAGTGTTTTTTTGGCCAAATTTTGATGTTTGCAAAGGATTCTGGGTAACATAACCTGGTCAGAGCCCCGCAAGTCACCCCAACTTGGATTCCCGTGGGTCTCTAGTTTTCAGAAATGCACAGGTTTGATAGGTTTCCCTAGGTGCCGGCTGAGCTATAGGCCAAAATCTACAGGTAGGTACTTTGCAGAAAACACCTCTGTTTTCTTTCAAAAAATTGGATGTGTCCACGTTGCGCTTTGGGGCATTTCCTGCCGCGGGCGCTAGGCCTACCCACACAAGTGAGGTATCATTTTTATCCGGAGACTTGGGGGAACGCTGGGTGGAAGGAAATTTGTGGCTCCTCTCAGATTCCAGAACTTTCTGCCACAGAAATGTGAGGAACATGTGTTTTTTTAGCCAAATTTTGAGGTTTGCAAAGGATTCTGGGTAACAGAACCTGGTCCGAGCCCCACAAGTTACCCAATCTTGGATTCCCCTAGGTCTCTAGTTTTCAGAAATGCACAGGTTTGGTAGGTTTCCCTAGGTGCCGGCTGAGCTACAGGCCAAAATCTACAGGTAGGCACTTTTCAAAAAACACCTCTGTTTTCTTTCAAAAAATTGGATGTGTCCACGTTGCGCTTTTGGGGCATTTCCTGCCGCGGGCGCTAGGCCTACCCACACAAGTGGGGTATCATTTTTATCCGGAGACTTGGGGGAACGCTGCGTGGAAGGAAATTTGTGGCTCCTCTCAGATTCCAGAACTTTCTGCCACAGAAATGTGAGGAACATGTGTTTTTTTTAGCCAAATTTTGAGGTTTGCAAAGGATTCTGGGTAACAGAACCTGGTCAGAGCCCCGCAAGTCACCCCATCTTGGATTTCCCTGGGTTTCTAGTTTCCCAAAATGCACTGGTTTGCTAGGTTTCCCCAGGTGCCGGCTGAGCTACAGGCCAAAATCCACAGGTAGGCACTGTTTTCTATGAAAAAATGTGATGTGTCCACGTTCTGTTGTGGGCCATTTCCTTTCGTGGGCGCTAGTCCTACCCACATAAGTGAGGTATCATTTCTATCGGGAGACTTGGGGGAACGCTGGGTGGAAGGAAATTTGTGGCTCCTCTCAGATTCTAGAACTTTCTGCCACAGAAATGTGAGGAACATGTGTTTTTTTAGCCAAATTTGAGGTTTGCAAAGGATTCTGGGTAACAGAATCTATTCCGAGCCCCACAAGTCACCCCATCTTGGATTCCACTAGGTCTCTAGTTTTCAGAAATGCACAGGTTTGGTAGGTTTCCCTAGGTGTCGGCTGAGCTAGAGACCAAAATCTACAGGTAGGCGCTTTGCAGAAAACACCGCTGTTTTCTTTCAAAAAATTGGATGTGTCCACGTTGATCTTTGGGGCATTTCCTGTCGCGGGCGCTAGGCCTACCCACACAAGTGAGGTATCATATTTATCGGAAGACTTGGGGGAACGCTGGGTGGAAGGAAATTTGTTGCTCCTCTCAGATTCCAGAACTTTCTGCCACAGAAATGTGAGGAACATGTGTTTTTTTAGCCAAATTTTGAGGTTTGCAAAGGATTCTGGGTAACAGAACCTGGTCAGAGCCCCACAGGTCACCCCATCTTGGATTCCCCTAGGTCTCTAGTTTTAAGAAATGCACAGGTTTGGTAGGTTTCCCTAGGTGCCGGCTGAGCTAGAGGCCAAAATCCACAGGTAGGCACTGTTTTCTATGAAAAAATGTGATGTGTCCACGTTGTGTTGTCGGCCATTTCCTTTTGTCGGCGCTAGTCCTACCCACATAAGTGAGGTGTCATTTCTATCGGGAGACTTGGGGGAACGCTGGGTGGAAGGAAATTTGTGGCTCCTCTCAGATTCTAGAACTTTCTGCCACAGAAATGTGAGGAACATGTGTTTTTTTAACCAAATTTGAGGTTTGCAAAGGATTCTGGGTAACAGAATCTGTTCCGAGCCCCACAAGTCACCCCATCTTGGATTCCACTAGGTCTCTAGTTTTCAGAAATGCACAGGTTTGGTAGGTTTCCCTAGGTGCCGGCTGAGCTAGAGGACAAAAACCAAAGGTAGGCGCATTGCAGAAAACACCTCTGTTTTCTTTCAAAAAATTGGATGTGTCCACGTTGATCTTTGGGGCATTTCCTGTCGCGGGCGCTAGGCCTACCCACAGAAGTGAGATACTATTTTTATGGAGAGACTTTGGGGAAAGCTGGGTAGTAGGAAATTTGTGGCTCCTCTCAGATTCCAGAACTTCCTGTCACCGAAATGAGAGGAAAAAGTGTTTTTTTGGCCAAATTTTGATGTTTGCAAAGGATTCTGGGTAACATAACCTGGTCAGAGCCCCGCAAGTCACCCCATCTTGGATTCCCCTGGGTTGCTAGTTTCCAAAAATGCACTGGTTTGCTAGGTTTCCCTGGGTGCCGGCTGAGCGACAGGCCAAAATCCACAGGTAGGCACAGTTTTCTATGAAAAAATGTGATGTGTCCACGTTGTGGTGTGGGCCATTTCTTTTCGTGGGCGCTAGTCCTACCCACATAAGTGAGGTATGATTTCTATCGGGAGACTTGGGGGAACGCTGGGTGGAAGGAAATTTGTGGCTCCTCTCAGATTCTAGAACTTTCTGCCACAGAAATGTGAGGAACATGTGTTTTTTTAGCCAAATTTGATGTTTGCAAAGGATTCTGGGTAACAGAATCTGTTCTGAGCCCCACAAGTCACCCCATCTTGGATTCCACTAGGTCTCTAGTTTTCAGAAATGCACAGGTTTGGTATGTTTCCCTAGGTGCCGGCTGATCTAGAGGCCAAAATCTACAGGTAGGCGCTGTGCAGAAAACACCGCTGTTTTCTTTCAAAAAATTCGATGTGTCCACGTTGATCTTTGGGGCATTTCCTGTCGCGGGCGCTAGGCCTACCCACACAAGTGAGGTATCATTTTTATCGGGAGACTTGGGGGAACGCTGGGTGGAAGGAAATTTGTGGCTCCTCTCAGATTCCAGAACTTTCTGCCACAGAAATGTGAGGAACATGTGTTTTTTTAGCCAAATTTTGAGGTTTGCAAAGGATTCTGGGTAACAGAACCTGGTCCGAGCCCCACAAGTCACCCCATCTTGGATTCCCCTAGGTCTCTAGTTTTCAGAAATGCACAGGTTTGGTAGGTTTCCCTAGGTGCCGGCTGATCTAGAGGCCAAAATCTACAGGTAGGCGCTTTGCAGAAAACACCGCTGTTTTCTTTCAAAAAATTGGATGTGTCCACGTTGATCTGTGGGGCATTTCCTGTCGCGGGCGCTAGGCCTACCCACACAAGTGAGGTATCATTTTTATCGGGAGACTTGGGGGAACGCTGGGTGGAAGGAAATTTGTGGCTCCTCTCAGATTCCAGAACTTTCTGCCACAGAAATGTGAGGAACATGTGTTTTTTTAGCCAAATTTTGAAGTTTGCAAAGGATTCTGGGTAACAGAACCTGGTCAGAGCCCCACAAGTCACCCCATCTTGGATTCCCCTCGGTCTCTAGTTTTAAGAAATGCACTGGTTTGCTAGGTTTCCCCAGGTGCCGGCTGAGCTACAGGCCAAAATCCACAGGTAGGCACTGTTTTCTATGAAAAAATGTGATGTGTCCACGTTGTGTTGTGGGCCATTTCCTTTCGTGGGCGCTAGTCCTACCCACATAAGTGAGGTATCATTTCTATCGGGAGACTTGGGGGAACGCTGGGTGGAAGGAAATTTGTGGCTCCTCTCAGATTCTAGAACTTTCTGCCACAGAAATGTGAGGAACATGTGTTTTTTTAGCCAAATTTGAGGTTTGCAAAGGATTCTGGGTAACAGAATCTGTTCCGAGCCCCACAAGTCACCCCATCTTGGATTCCACTAGGTCTCTAGTTTTCAGAAATGCACAGGTTTGGTAGGTTTCCCTAGGTGCCGGCTGAGCTAGAGGACAAAAACCAAAGGTAGGCGTTTTGAAGAAAACACCTCTGTTTTCTTTCAAAAAATTGGATGTGTCCACGTTGATCTTTGGGGCATTTCCTGTCGCGGGCGCTAGGCCTACCCACAGAAGTGAGATACTATTTTTATGGAGAGACTTTGGGGAAAGCTGGGTAGAAGGAAATTTGTGGCTCCTCTCAGATTCCAGAACTTTCTGTCACCGAAATGAGAGGAAAAAGTGTTTTTTTGGCCAAATTTTGATGTTTGCAAAGGATTCTGGGTAACATAACCTGGTCAGAGCCCCGCAAGTCACACCATCTTGGATTCCCCTAGGTCTCTAGTTTTCAGAAATGCACAGGTTTGGTAGGTTTCCCTAGGTGCCGGCTGAGCTATAGGCCAAAATCTACAGGTAGGTACTTTGCAGAAAACACCTCTGTTTTCTTTCAAAAAATTGGATGTGTCCACGTTGCGCTTTGGGGCATTTCCTGCTGCGGGCGCTAGGCCTACCCACACAAGTGAGGTATCATTTTTATCCGGAGACTTGGGGGAACGCTGGGTGGAAGGAAATTTGTGGCTCCTCTCAGATTCCAGAACTTTCTGCCACAGAAATGTGAGGAACATGTGTTTTTTTAGCCAAATTTTGAGGTTTGCAAAGGATTCTGGGTAACAGAACCTGGTCCGAGCCCCACAAGTCACCCAATCTTGGATTCCCCTAGGTCTCTAGTTTTCAGAAATGCACAGGTTTGGTAGGTTTCCCTAGGTGCCGGCTGAGCTAGAGGCCAAAATCTACAGGTAGGCACTTTTCAAAAAACACCTCTGTTTTCTTTCAAAAAATTGGATGTGTCCACGTTGCGCTTTTGGGGCATTTCCTGCCGCGGGCGCTAGGCCTACCCACACAAGTGAGGTATCATTTTTATCCGGAGACTTGGGGGAACGCTGCGTGGAAGGAAATTTGTGGCTCCTCTCAGATTCCAGAACTTTCTGCCACAGAAATGTGAGGAACATGTGTTTTTTTTAGCCAAATTTTGAGGTTTGCAAAGGATTCTGGGTAACAGAATCTGTTCCGAGCCCCACAAGTCACCCCATCTTGGATTCCACTAGGTCTCTAGTTTTCAGAAATGCACAGGTTTGGTAGGTTTCCCTAGGTGCCGGCTGAGCTAGAGGACAAAAACCAAAGGTAGGCGTTTTGAAGAAAACACCTCTGTTTTCTTTCAAAAAATTGGATGTGTCCACGTTGATCTTTGGGGCATTTCCTGTCGCGGGCGCTAGGCCTACCCACAGAAGTGAGATACTATTTTTATGGAGAGACTTTGGGGAAAGCTGGGTAGAAGGAAATTTGTGGCTCCTCTCAGATTCCAGAACTTTCTGTCACCGAAATGAGAGGAAAAAGTGTTTTTTTGGCCAAATTTTGATGTTTGCAAAGGATTCTGGGTAACATAACCTGGTCAGAGCCCCGCAAGTCACACCATCTTGGATTCCCCTAGGTCTCTAGTTTTCAGAAATGCACAGGTTTGGTAGGTTTCCCTAGGTGCCGGCTGAGCTATAGGCCAAAATCTACAGGTAGGTACTTTGCAGAAAACACCTCTGTTTTCTTTCAAAAAATTGGATGTGTCCACGTTGCGCTTTGGGCATTTCCTGCTGCGGGCGCTAGGCCTACCCACACAAGTGAGGTATCATTTTTATCCGGAGACTTGGGGGAACGCTGGGTGGAAGGAAATTTGTGGCTCCTCTCAGATTCCAGAACTTTCTGCCACAGAAATGTGAGGAACATGTGTTTTTTTAGCCAAATTTTGAGGTTTGCAAAGGATTCTGGGTAACAGAACCTGGTCCGAGCCCCACAAGTCACCCAATCTTGGATTCCCCTAGGTCTCTAGTTTTCAGAAATGCACAGGTTTGGTAGGTTTCCCTAGGTGCCGGCTGAGCTAGAGGCCAAAATCTACAGGTAGGCACTTTTCAAAAAACACCTCTGTTTTCTTTCAAAAAATTGGATGTGTCCACGTTGCGCTTTTGGGGCATTTCCTGCCGCGGGCGCTAGGCCTACCCACACAAGTGAGGTATCATTTTTATCCGGAGACTTGGGGGAACGCTGCGTGGAAGGAAATTTGTGGCTCCTCTCAGATTCCAGAACTTTCTGCCACAGAAATGTGAGGAACATGTGTTTTTTTTAGCCAAATTTTGAGGTTTGCAAAGGATTCTGGGTAACAGAACCTGGTCAGAGCCCCGCAAGTCACCCCATCTTGGATTTCCCTTGGTTTCTAGTTTCCCAAAATGCACTGGTTTGCTAGGTTTCCCCAGGTGCCGGCTGAGCTACAGGCCAAAATCCACAGGTAGGCACTGTTTTCTATGAAAAAATGTGATGTGTCCCCGTTGTGTTGTGGGCCATTTCATTTCGTGGGCGCTAGTCCTACCCACATAAGTGAGGTATCATTTCTATCGGGAGACTTGGGGGAACGCTGGGTGGAAGGAAATGTGTGGCTCCTCTCAGATTCTAGAACTTTCTGCCACAGAAATGTGAGGAACATGTGTTTTTTTAGCCAAATTTGAGGTTTGCAAAGGATTCTGGGTAACAGAATCTATTCCGAGCCCCACAAGTCACCCCATCTTGGATTCCACTAGGTCTCTAGTTTTCAGAAATGCACAGGTTTGGTAGGTTTCCCTAGGTGCCGGCTGAGCTAGAGACCAAAATCTACAGGTAGGCGCTTTGCAGAAAACAACGCTGTTTTCTTTCAAAAAATTGGATGTGTCCACGTTGATCTTTGGGGCATTTCCTGTCGCGGGCGCTAGGCCTACCCACACAAGTGAGGTATCATATTTATCGGAAGACTTGGGGGAACGCTGGGTGGAAGGAAATTTGTTGCTCCTCTCAGATTCCAGAACTTTCTGCCACAGAAATGTGAGGAACATGTGTTTTTTTAGCCAAATTTGATGTTTGCAAAGGATTCTGGGTAACAGAATCTGTTCCGAGCCCCACAAGTCACCCCATCTTGGATTCCACTAGGTCTCTAGTTTTCAGAAATGCACAGGTTTGGTAGGTTTCCCTAGGTGCCGGCTGATCTAGAGGCCAAAATCTACAGGTAGGCGCTTTGCAGAAAACACCGCTGTTTTCTTTCAAAAAATTCGATGTGTCCACGTTGATCTTTGGGGCATTTCCTGTCGCGGGCGCTAGGCCTACCCACACAAGTGAGGTATCATTTTTATCGGGAGACTTGGGGGAACGCTGGGTGGAAGGAAATTTGTGGCTCCTCTCAGATTCCAGAACTTTCTGCCACAGAAATGTGAGGAACATGTGTTTTTTTAGCCAAATTTTGAGGTTTGCAAAGGATTCTGGGTAACAGAACCTGGTCAGAGCCCCACAAGTCACCCCATCTTGGATTCCCCTAGGTCTCTAGTTTTAAGAAAGGCACTGGTTTGCTAGGTTTCCCCAGGTGCCGGCTGAGCTACAGGCCAAAATCCACAGGTAGGCACTGTTTTCTATGAAAAAATGTGATGTGTCCACGTTGTGTTGTGGGCCATTTCCTTTTGTGGGCGCTAGTCCTACCCACATAAGTGAGGTATCATTTCTATCGGGACACTTGGGGGAACGCTGGGTGGAAGGAAATTTGTGGCTCCTCTCAGATTCTAGAACTTTCTGCCACAGAAATGTGAGGAACATGTGTTTTTTTAGCCAAATTTGAGGTTTGCAAAGGATTCTGGGTAACAGAATCTGTTCCGAGCCCCACAAGTCACCCCATCTTGGATTCCACTAGGTCTCTAGTTTTCAGAAATGCACAGGTTTGGTAGGTTTCCCTAGGTGCCGGCTGAGCTAGAGGACAAAAACCAAAGGTAGGCGTTTTGAAGAAAACACCTCTGTTTTCTTTAAAAAAATTGGATATGTCCACGTTGATCTTTGGGGCATTTCCTGTCGCGGGCGCTAGGCCTACCCACAGAAGTGAGATTCTATTTTTATGGAGAGACTTTGGGGAAAGCTGGGTAGAAGGAAATTTGTGGCTCCTCTCAGATTCCAGAACTTTCTGTCACCGAAATGAGAGGAAAAAGTGTTTTTTTGGCCAAATTTTGATGTTTGCAAAGGATTCTGGGTAACATAACCTGGTCAGAGCCCCGCAAGTCACCCCATCTTGGATTCCCCTAGGTCTCTAGTTTTCAGAAATGCACAGGTTTGGTAGGTTTCCCTAGGTGCCGGCTGAGCTATAGGCCAAAATCTACAGGTAGGTACTTTGCAGAAAACAACTCTGTTTTCTTTCAAAAAATTGGATGTGTCCACGTTGCGCTTTGGGGCATTTCCTGCCGCGGGCGCTAGGCCTACCCACACAAGTGAGGTATCATTTTTATCCGGAGACTTGGGGGAACGCTGGGTGGAAGGAAATTTGTGGCTCCTCTCAGATTCCAGAACTTTCTGCCACAGAAATGTGAGGAACATGTGTTTTTTTAGCCAAATTTTGAGGTTTGCAAAGGATTCTGGGTAACAGAACCTGGTCCGAGCCCCACAAGTCACCCCATCTTGGATTCCCCTAGGTCTCTAGTTTTCAGAAATGCACAGGTTTGGTAGGTTTCCCTAGGTGCCGGCTGAGCTAGAGGCCAAAATCTACAGGTAGGCACTTTGCAAAAAACACCTCTGTTTTCTTTCAAAAAATTGGATGTGTCCACGTTGCGCTTTGGGGCATTTCCTGCCGCGGGCGCTAGGCCTACCCACACAAGTGAGGTATCATTTTTATCCGGAGACTTGGGGGAACGCTGCGTGGAAGGAAATTTGTGGCTCCTCTCAGATTCCAGAACTTTCTGCCACAGAAATGTGAGGAACATGTGTTTTATTTAGCCAAATTTTGAGGTTTGCAAAGGATTCTGGGTAACAGAACCTGGTCAGAGCCCCGCAAGTCACCCCATCTTGGATTTCCCTGGGTTTCTAGTTTCCCAAAATGCACTGGTTTGCTAGGTTTCCCCAGGTGCCGGCTGAGCTACAGGCCAAAATCCACAGGTAGGCACTGTTTTCTATGAAAAAATGTGATGTGTCCACGTTGTGTTGTGGGCCATTTCCTTTCGTGGGCGCTAGTCCTACCCACATAAGTGAGGTATCATTTCTATCGGGAGACTTGGGGGAACGCTGGGTGGAAGGAAATTTGTGGCTCCTCTCAGATTCTAGAACTTTCTGCCACAGAAATGTGAGGAACATGTGTTTTTTTAGCCAAATTTGAGGTTTGCAAAGGATTCTGGGTAACAGAATCTGTTCCGAGCCCCACAAGTCACCCCATCTTGGATTCCACTAGGTCTCTAGTTTTCAGAAATGCACAGGTTTGGTAGGTTTCCCTAGGTGCCGGCTGAGCTAGAGACCAAAATCTACAGGTAGGTACTTTGCAGAAAACACCTCTGTTTTCTTTCAAAAAATTGGATGTGTCCACGTTGCGCTTTGGGGCATTTCCTGCCGCGGGCGCTAGGCCTACCCACACAAGTGAGGTATCATTTTTATCCGGAGACTTGGGGGAACGCTGGGTGGAAGGAAATTTGTGGCTCCTCTCAGATTCCAGAACTTTCTGCCACAGAAATGTGAGGAACATGTGTTTTTTTAGCCAAATTTTGAGGTTTGCAAAGGATTCTGGGTAACAGAACCTGGTCCGAGCCCCACAAGTCACCCCATCTTGGATTCCCCTAGGTCTCTAGTTTTCAGAAATGCACAGGTTTGGTAGGTTTCCCTAGGTGCCGGCTGAGCTAGAGGCCAAAATCTACAGGTAGGCACTTTGCAAAAAACACCTCTGTTTTCTTTCAAAAAATTGGATGTGTCCACGTTGCGCTTTGGGGCATTTCCTGCCGCGGGCGCTAGGCCTACCCACACAAGTGAGGTATCATTTTTATCCGGAGACTTGGGGGAACGCTGCGTGGAAGGAAATTTGTGGCTCCTCTCAGATTCCAGAACTTTCTGCCACAGAAATGTGAGGAACATGTGTTTTTTTTAGCCAAATTTTGAGGTTTGCAAAGGATTCTGGGTAACAGAACCTGGTCAGAGCCCCGCAAGTCACCCCATCTTGGATTTCCCTGGGTTTCTAGTTTCCCAAAATGCACTGGTTTGCTAGGTTTCCCCAGGTGCCGGCTGAGCTACAGGCCAAAATCCACAGGTAGGCACTGTTTTCTATGAAAAAATGTGATGTGTCCACGTTGTGTTGTGGGCCATTTCCTTTCGTGGGCGCTAGTCCTACCCACATAAGTGAGGTATCATTTCTATCGGGAGACTTGGGGGAACGCTGGGTGGAAGGAAATTTGTGGCTCCTCTCAGATTCTAGAACTTTCTGCCACAGAAATGTGAGGAACATGTGTTTTTTTAGCCAAATTTGAGGTTTGCAAAGGATTCTGGGTAACAGAATCTGTTCCGAGCCCCACAAGTCACCCCATCTTGGATTCCACTAGGTCTCTAGTTTTCAGAAATGCACAGGTTTGGTAGGTTTCCCTAGGTGCCGGCTGAGCTAGAGACCAAAATCTACAGGTAGGCGCTTTGCAGAAAACACCACTGTTTTCTTTCAAAAAATTGGATGTGTCCACGTTGATCTTTGGGGCATTTCCTGTCGCGGGCGCTAGGCCTACCCACACAAGTGAGGTATCATATTTATCGGGAGACTTGGGGGAACGCTGGGTGGAAGGAAATTTGTTGCTCCTCTCAGATTCCAGAACTTTCTGCCACAGAAATGTGAGGAACATGTGTTTTTTTAGCCAAATTTTGAGGTTTGCAAAGGATTCTGGGTAACAGAACCTGGTCCGAGCCCCACAAGTCACCCCATCTTGGATTCCCCTAGGTCTCTAGTTTTCAGAAATGCACAGGTTTGGTAGGTTTCCCTAGGTGCCGGCTGAGCTAGAGGCCAAAATCTACAGGTAGGCACTTTGCAAAAAACACCTCTGTTTTCTTTCAAAAAATTGGATGTGTCCACGTTGCGCTTTGGGGCATTTCCTGCCGCGGGCGCTAGGCCTACCCACACAAGTGAGGTATCATTTTTATCCGGAGACTTGGGGGAACGCTGCGTGGAAGGAAATTTGTGGCTCCTCTCAGATTCCAGAACTTTCTGCCACAGAAATGTGAGGAACATGTGTTTTTTTTAGCCAAATTTTGAGGTTTGCAAAGGATTCTGGGTAACAGAACCTGGTCAGAGCCCCGCAAGTCACCCCATCTTGGATTTCCCTGGGTTTCTAGTTTCCCAAAATGCACTGGTTTGCTAGGTTTCCCCAGGTGCCGGCTGAGCTACAGGCCAAAATCCACAGGTAGGCACTGTTTTCTATGAAAAAATGTGATGAGTCCACGTTGTGTTGTGGGCCATTTCCTTTCGTGGGCGCTAGTCCTACCCACATAAGTGAGGTATCATTTCTATCGGGAGACTTGGGGGAACGCTGGGTGGAAGGAAATTTGTGGCTCCTCTCAGATTCTAGAACTTTCTGCCACAGAAATGTGAGGAACATGTGTTTTTTTAGCCAAATTTGAGGTTTGCAAAGGATTCTGGGTAACAGAATCTGTTCCGAGCCCCACAAGTCACCCCATCTTGGATTCCACTAGGTCTCTAGTTTTCAGAAATGCACAGGTTTGGTAGGTTTCCCTAGGTGCCGGCTGAGCTAGAGACCAAAATCTACAGGTAGGCGCTTTGCAGAAAACACCACTGTTTTCTTTCAAAAAATTGGATGTGTCCACGTTGATCTTTGGGGCATTTCCTGTCGCGGGCGCTAGGCCTACCCACACAAGTGAGGTATCATATTTATCGGGAGACTTGGGGGAACGCTGGGTGGAAGGAAATTTGTTGCTCCTCTCAGATTCCAGAACTTTCTGCCACAGAAATGTGAGGAACATGTGTTTTTTTAGCCAAATTTTGAGGTTTGCAAAGGATTCTGGGTAACAGAACCTAGTCAGAGCCCCACAGGTCACCCCATCTTGGATTCCCCTAGGTCTCTAGTTTTAAGAAATGCACAGGTTTGGTAGGTTTCCCTAGGTGCCGGCTGAGCTAGAGGCCAAAATCCACAGGTAGGCACTGTTTTCTATGAAAAAATGTGATGTGTCCACGTTGTGTTGTGGGCCATTTCCTTTCGTCGGCGCTAGTCCTACCCACATAAGTGAGGTATCATTTCTATCGGGAGACTTGGGGAAACGCTGGGTGGAAGGAAATTTGTGGCTCCTCTCAGATTCTAGAACTTTCTGCCACAGAAATGTGAGGAACATGTGTTTTTGTAGCCAAATTTGAGGTTTGCAAAGGATTCTGGGTAACAGAATCTGTTCCGAGCCCCACAAGTCACCCCATCTTGGATTCCACTAGGTCTCTAGTTTTCAGAAATGCACAGGTTTGGTAGGTTTCCCTAGGTGCCGGCTGAGCTAGAGGACAAAAACCAAAGGTAGGCGCATTGCAGAAAACACCTCTGTTTTCTTTCAAAAAATTGGATGTGTCCACGTTGATCTTTGGGGCATTTCCTGTCGCGGGCGCTAGGCCTACCCACAGAAGTGAGATACTATTTTTATGGAGAGACTTTGGGGAAAGCTGGGTAGTAGGAAATTTGTGGCTCCTCTCAGATTCCAGAACTTCCTGTCACCGAAATGAGAGGAAAAAGTGTTTTTTTGGCCAAATTTTGATGTTTGCAAAGGATTCTGGGTAACATAACCTGGTCAGAGCCCCGCAAGTCACCCCATCTTGGATTCCCCTTGGTTTCTAGTTTCCAAAAATGCACTGGTTTGCTAGGTTTCCCTGGGTGCCGGCTGAGCGACAGGCCAAAATCCACAGGTAGGCACTGTTTTCTATGAAAAAATGTGATGTGTCCCCGTTGTTTTTTGGGCCATTTCCTTTCGTGGGCGCTAGTCCTACCCACACAAGTGAGGTATCATTTCTATCGGGAGACTTGGGGGAACGCTGGGTGGAAGGAAATTTGTGGCTCCTCTCAGATTCCAGAACTTTCTGCCACTGAACTGTGAGGAACATGTGTTTTTTTAGCCAAATTTGAGGTTTGCAAAGGATTCTGGGTAACAGAATCTGTTCCGAGCCCCACAAGTCACTCCATCTTGGATTCCGCTAGGTCTCTAGTTTTCAGAAATGCACAGGTCTGGTAGGTTTCCCTAGGTGCCGGCTGAGCTAGAGGCCAAAATCTACAGGTAGGCACTTTGCAGAAAACACCTGTGTTTTCTTTCAAAAAATTGGATGTGTCCACGTTGATCTCAGTGGCATTTCCTGTCGCGGGCGCTAGGCCTACCCACACAAGTGAGGTATAATTTTAATCGGGAGACTTGGGGGAACGCTGGGTGGAAGGAAATTTGTGGCTCCTCTCAGATTCCAGAACTTTCTGCCACAGAAATGTGAGGACCATGTGTTTTTTTAGCCAAATTTTGAGGTTTGCAAAGGATTCTGGGTAACTGAACCTCGTCCGAGCCCCACAAGTCACCCCATCTTGGATTCCCCTAGGTCTCTAGTTTTCAGAAATGCACAGGTTTGGTAGGTTTCCCTAGGTGCCGGCTGAGCTAGAGGCCAAAATCTACAGGTAGGTACTTTGCAGAAAACACCTCTGTTTTCTTTCAAAAAATTGGATGTGTCCACGTTGCGCTTTGGGGCATATCCTGCCGCGGGCGCTAGGCCTACCCACACAAGTGAGGTATCATTATTATCCGGAGACTTGGGGGAACGCTGGGTGCAAGGAAATTTGTGGCTCCTCTCAGATTCCAGAACTTTCTGCCACAGAAATGTGAGGAACATGTGTTTTTTTAGCCAAATTTTGAGGTTTGCAAAGGATTCTGGGTAACAGAACCTGGTCCGAGCCCCACAAGTCACCCCATCTTGGATTCCCCTAGGTCTCTAGTTTTTAGAAATGCACAGGTTTGGAAAGGTTTCCCTAGGTGCCGGCTGAGCTAGAGGCCAAAATCTACAGGTAGGCACTTTGCAAAAAACACCTCTGTTTTCTTTCAAAAAATTGGATGTGTCCACGTTGCGCTTTGGGGCATTTCCTGCCGCGGGCGCTAGGCCTACCCACACAAGTGAGGTATCATTTTTATCCGGAGACTTGGGGGAACGCTGGGTGGAAGGAAATTTGTGGCTCCTCTCAGATTCCAGAACTTTCTGCCACAGAAATGTGAGGAACATGTGTTTTTTTAGCCAAATTTTGAGGTTTGCAAAGGATTCTGGGTAACAGAACCTGGTCAGAGCCCCGCAAGTCACCCCATCTTGGATTCCCCTGGGTTTCTAGTTTCCCAAAATGCACTGGTTTGCTAGGTTTCCCCATGTGCCGGCTGAGCTACAGGCCAAAATCCACAGGTAGGCACAGTTTTCTATGAAAAAATGTGATGTGTCCACGTTGTGTTGTGGGCCATTTCCTTTCGTGGGCGCTAGTCCTACCCACATAAGTGAGGTATCATTTCTATCGGGAGACTTGGGGGAACGCTGGGTGGAAGGAAATGTGTGGCTCCTCTCAGATTCTAGAACTTTCTGCCACAGAAATGTGAGGAACATGTGTTTTTTTAGCCAAATTTGAGGTTTGCAAAGGATTCTGGGTAACAGAATCTGTTCCGAGCCCCACAAGTCACCCCATCTTGGATTCCCCTATCTCTCTAGTTTTCAGAAATGCACAGGTTTGGTAGATTTCCCTAGGTGCCGGCTGAGCTAGAGGCCAAAATCTACAGGTATGCACTTTGCAAAAAACACCTCTGTTTTCTTTCAAAAAATTTGATGTGTCCATGTTGCGCTTTGGGGCGTTTCCTGTTGCGGGCGCTAGGCCTACCCACACATGTGAGGTATCATTTTTATTGGGAGACTTGGGGGAACGCTGGGTGGAAGGAAATTTGTGGCTCCTCTCAGATTCCAGAACTTTCTGCCACAGAAATGTGAAGAACATGTGTTTTTTTAGCCAAATTTTGAGGTTTGCAAAGGAGTCTGGGTAACAGAACCTGGTCAGAGCCCCACAAGTCACCCCATCTTGGATTCCCCTAGGTCTCTAGTTTTAAGAAATGCACAGGTTTGGTAGGTTTCCCTAGGTGCCGGCTGAGCTAGAGGCCAAAATCCACAGGTAGACACTGTTTTCTATGAAAAAATGTGATGTGTCCACGTTGTGTTGTGGGCCATTTCCTTTCGTGGGCGCTAGTCCTACCCATATAAGTGAGGTATCATTTCTATCGGGAGACTTGGGGGAACGCTGGGTGGAAGGAAATTTGTGGCTCCTCTCAGATTCTAGAACTTTCTGCCACAGAAATGTGAGGAACATGTGTTTTTTTAGCCAAATTTGAGGTTTGCAAAGGATTCTGGGTAACATAATCTGTTCCGAGCCCCACAAGTCACCCCATCTTGGATTCCACTAGGTCTCTAGTTTTCAGAAATGCACAGGTTTGGTAGGTTTCCCTAGGTGCCGGCTGAGCTAGAGGACAAAAACCAAAGGTAGGCGCTTTGCAGAAAACACCTCTGTTTTCTTTCAAAAAATTGGATGTGTCCACGTTGATCTTTGGGGCATTTCCTGTCACGGGCGCTAGGCCTACCCACAGAAGTGAGATACTATTTTTATGGAGAGACTTTGGGGAAAGCTGGGTAGAAGGAAATTTGTGGCTCCTCTCAGATTCCAGAACTTTCTGTCACCGAAATGAGAGGAAAAAGTGTTTTTTTGGCCAAATTTTGATGTTTGCAAAGGATTCTGGGTAACATAACCTGGTCAGAGCCCCGCAAGTCACCCCATCTTGGATTCCCCTGGGTTTCCAGTTTCCAAAAATGCACTGGTTTGCTAGGTTTCCCTGGGTGCCGGCTGAGCGACAGGCCAAAATCCACAGGTAGGCACTGTTTTCTATGGAAAAATGTGATGTGTCCCCGTTGTGTTTTGGGACATTTCCTTTCGTGGGCATTTGTCCTACCCAAACAAGTGAGGTATCATTTCTATCGGGAGACTTGGGGGAACGCTGGGTGGAAGGAAATTTGTGGCTCCTCTCAGATTCCAGAACTTTCTGCCACTGAACTGTGAGGAACATGTGTTTTTTTAGCCAAATTTGAGGTTTGCAAAGGATTCTTGGTAACAGAATCTGTTCCGAGCCCCACAAGTCACCCCATCTTGGATTCCGCTAGGTCTCTAGTTTTCAGAAATGCACAGGTCTGGTAGGTTTCCCTAGGTGCCGGCTGAGCTAGAGGCCAAAATCTACAGGTAGGCACTTTGCAGAAAACACCTCTGTTTTCTTTCAAAAAATTGGATGTGTCCACGTTGATCTCAGGGGCATTTCCTGTCGCAGGCGCTAGGCCTACCCACACAAGTGAGGTATAATTTTAATCGGGAGACTTGGGGGAACGCTGGGTGGAAGGAAATTTGTGGCTCCTCTCAGATTCCAGAACTTTCTGCCACAGAAATGTGAGGAACATGTGGTTTTTTAGACAAATTTTGAGGTTTGCAAAGGATTCTGGGTAACAGAACCTGGTCAGAGCCCCACAAGTCACCCCATCTTGGATTCCCCTAGGTCTCTAGTTTTCAGAAATGCACAGGTTTGGTAGGTTTCCCTAGGTGCCGGCTGAGGTAAAGGCCAAAATCTACAGGTAGGCACTTTGCAAAAAACACCTCTGTTTTCTTTCAAAAAATTGGATGTGTCCACGTTGCGCTTTGGGGCATTTTTTCTGCCGCGGGCGCTAGGCCTACCCACACAAGTGAGATATCATTTTTATCCGGAGACTTGGGGGAACGCTGGGTGGATGGAAATTTGTGGCTCCTCTCAGATTCCAGAACTTTCTGCCACAGAAATGTGAGGAACATGTGTTTTTTTAGCCAAATTTTGAGGTTTGCAAAGGATTCTGGGTAACAGAACCTGGTCCGAGCCCCACAAGTCACCCCATCTTGGATTCCCCTAGGTCTCTAGTTTTCAGAAATGCACAGGTTAGGTAGGTTTCCCTAGGTGTTGGCTGAGCTAGAGGCCAAAATCTACAGGTAGGCACTTTGCCAAAAAAGCCTCTGTTTTCTTTCAAAAAATTGGATGTGTCCACGTTGCGCTTTGGGGCATTTCCTGCCGCGGGCGCTAGGCCTACCCACACAAGTGAGGTATCATTTTTATCCGGAGACTTGGGGGAACGCTGGGTGGAAGAAAATTTGTGGCTCCTCTCAGATTCCAGAACTTTCTGCCACAGAAATGTGAGGAACATGTGTTTTTTTAGCCAAATTTTGAGGTTTGCAAAGGATTCTGGGTAACAGAACCTGGTCAGAGCCCCACAAGTCACCCCATCTTGGATTCCCCTAGGTCTCTAGTTTTCAGAAATGCACAGGTTTGGTAGGTTTCCCTAGGTGCCGGCTGAGCTAAAGGCCAAAATCTACAGGTAGGCACTTTGCAAAAAACCCCTCTGTTTTCTTTCAAAAAATTGGATGTGTCCACGTTGCGCTTTGGGGCATTTCCTGCCGCGGGCGCTAGGCCTACCCACACAAGTGAGGTATCATTTCTATCGGGAGACTTGGGGGAACGCTGGGTGGAAGGAAATTTGTGGCTCCTCTCAGATTCCAGAACTTTCTGCCACAGAACTGTGAGGAACATGTGTTTTTTTAGCCAAATTTGAGGTTTGCAAAGGATTCTGGGTAACAGAATCTGTTCCGAGCCCCACAAGTCACACCATCTTGGATTCCACTAGGTCTCTAGTTTTCAGAAATGCACAGGTTTGGTAAGTTTCCCTAGGTGCCGGCTGAGCTAGAGGCCAAAATCTACAGGTAGGCACTTTGCAGAAAACACCTCTGTTTTCTTTAAAAAAATTGGATGTGTCCACGTTGATCTTTGGGGCATTTCCTGTCGCAGGCGCTAGGCCTACCCACACAAGTGAGGTATCATTTTTATCGGGAGACTTGGGGGAACGCTGGGTGGAGGAAATTTGTGGCTCCTCTCAGATTCCAGAACTTTCTGCCACAGAAATGTGAGGAACATGTGTTTTTTTAGCCAAATTTTGAGGTTTGCAAAGGATTCTGGGTAACAGTACCTGGTCAGAGCCCCACAAGTCACCCCATCTTGGATTCCCCTATGTCTCTAGTTTTCAGAAATGCACAGGTTTGGTAGGTTTCCCTAGGTGCCGGCTGAGCTAGAGGCCAAAATCTACAGGTAGGCACTTTGCAAAAAACACCTCTGTTTTCTTTCAAAAAATTGGATGTGTCCACGTTGCGCTTTGGGGCATTTCCTGCCACGGGCGCTAGGCCTACCCACACAAGTGAGGTATCATTTTTATCCGGAGACTTGGGGGAACGCTGGGTGGAAGGAAATTTGTGGCTCCTCTCAGATTCCAGAACTTTCTGCCACAGAAATGTGAGGAACATGTGTTTTTTTAGCCAAATTTGAGGTTTGCAAAGGATTCTGGGTAACAGATTCTGTTCCGAGCCCCACAAGTCACACCATCTTGGATTCCACTAGGTCTCTAGTTTTCAGAAATGCACAGGTTTGGTAAGTTTCCCTAGGTGCCGGCTGAGCTAGAGGCCAAAATATACAGGTAGGCACTTTGCAGAAAACACCTCTGTTTTCTTTAAAAAAATTGGATGTGTCCACGTTGATCTTTGGGGCATTTCCTCTCGCGGGCGCTAGGCCTACCCACACAAGTGAGGTATAATTTTAATCGGGAGACTTAGGGGAACGCTGGGAGGAAGGAAATTTGTGGCTCCTCTCAGATTCCAGAACTTTCTGCCACAGAAATGTGAGGAACATGTGTTTTTTTAGCCAAATTTTGAGGTTTGCAAAGGATTCTGGGTAACAGAACCTGGTCAGAGCCCCACAAGTCACCCCATCTTGGATTCCCCTAGGTCTCTAGTTTTCAGAAATGCACAGGTTTGGTAGGATTCCCTAGGTGCCGGCTGAGCTAAAGGCCAAAATCTACAGATAGGCACTTTGCAAAAAACACCTCTGTTTTCTTTCAAAAAATTGGATGTGTCCACGTTGCGCTTTGGGGCATTTCCTGCCGCGGGCGCTAGGCCTGCCCACACAAGTGAGGTATAATTTTTATCCGGAGACTTGGGGGAACGCTGGGTGGAAGGAAATTTGTGGCTCCTCTCAGATTCCAGAACTTTCTGCCACAGAAATGTGAGGAACATGTGTTTTTTTAGCCAAATTTTGAGGTTTGCAAAGGATTCTGGGTAACAGAACCTGGTCCGAGCCCCACAAGTCACCCCATCTTGGATTCCCCTAGGTCTCTACTTTTCAGAAATGCACAGGTTTGGCAGGTTTCCTTAGGTGCCGGCTGAGCTAGAGGCCAAAATCTACAGGTATGCACTTTGCAAAAAACACCTCTGTTTTCTTTCAAAAAATTGGATGTGTCCACGTTGATCTTTGGGGCATTTCCTGTCGCGGGCGCTAGGCCTACCCACAGAAGTGAGATACTATTTTTATGGAGAGACTATGGGGAAAGCTGGGTAGAAGGAAATTTGTGGCTCCTCTCAGATTCCAGAACTTTCTGTCACCGAAATGAGAGGAAAAAGTGTTTTTTTGGCCAAATTTTGATGTTTGCAAAGGATTCTGGGTAACATAACCTGGTCAGAGCCACGCAAGTCACCCCATCTTGGATTCCCCTGGGTTTCTAGTTTCCAAAAATGCACTGGTTTGCGAGGTTTCCCCGGGTGCCGGCTGAGCGACAGGCCAAAATCCACAGGTAGGCACTGTTTTCTATGAAAAAATGTGATGTGTCCCCGTTGTGTTTTGGGCCATTTCCTTTCGTGGGCGCTAGTCCTACCCACACAAGTGAGGTATCATTTCTATCGGGAGACTTGGGGGAACGCTGGGAGGAAGGAAATTTGTGGCTCCTCTCAGATTCCAGAACTTTCTGCCACAGAAATGTGAGGAACATGTGTTTTTTTAGCCAAATTTTGAGGTTTGCAAAGGATTCTGGGTAACAGAACCTAGTCTGAGCCCCACAAGTCACCCCATCTTGGGTTCCCCTAGGTCTCTACTTTTCAGAAATGCACAGGTTTGGCTGGTTTCCTTAGGTGCCGGCTGAGCTAGAGGCCAAAATCTACAGGTATGCACTTTGCAAAAAACACCTCTGTTTTCTTTCAAAAAATTGGATGCGTCCGCGTTGATCTTTGGGGCATTTCCTGTCGCGGGCGCTAGGCCTACCCACACATGTGAGGTATCATTTTTATTGGGAGACTTGGGGGAACGCTGGGTGGAAGGAAATTTGTGGCTCCTCTCAGATTCCAGAACCTTCTGTCACATAAATTTGAGGAACATGTGTTTATTAGCCAAATTTTGAGGTTTGCAAAGGATTCTGGGTAACAGAACCTGGTCCGAGCCGCACAAGTCACCCCATCTTGGATTCCCCTAGGTCTCTAGTTTTCAGAAATACACAGGTTTGGTAGGTTTCCCTAGGTGCCGGCTGAGCTAGAGGCCAAAATCTACAGGTAGGCACTTTGCAAAAAACACCTCTGTTTTCTTTCAAAAAATTGGATGTGTCCACGTTGATCTTTGGGGCATTTCCTGACGCGGGCGCTAGGCCTACCCACAGAAGTGAGGTACCATTTTTATCGAGAGACTTTGGGGAACGCTGGGTAGAAGGAAATTTGTGGCTCCTCTCAGATTCCAGAACTTTCTGTCTCCGAAATGAGAGGAAAAAGTTTTTTTTTTGGCCAGATTTTGATGTTTGCAAAGTATTCTGGGTAACATAACCTGCTCAGAGCCCCACAAGTCACCCCATCTTGGATTCCCCTGGGTTTCTAGTTTCCCAAAATGCACTGGTTTGCTAGGTTTCCCCAGGTGACGGCTGAGCTACAGGCCAAAATCCACAGCTAGGGACTGTTTTCTATGAAAAAAGGTGATGTGTCCACGTTGTGTTTTGGGCCATTTCCTTTCGTGGGCGCTAGTCCTACCCACACAAGTGAGGTATCATTTCTATCGGGAGACTTGGGGGAACGCTGGGTGGAAGGAAATTTGTGGCTCCTCTCAGATTCTAGAAGTTTCTGCCACAGAAATGTGAGGAACATGTGTTTTTTTAGCCAAATTTGAGGTTTGCAAAGGATTCTGGGTAACAGAATCTGTTCCGAGCCCCAGAAGTCACCCCATCTTGGATTCCACTAGGTCTCTAGTTTTCAGAAATGCACAGGTTTGGTAGGTTTCCCTAGGTGCCGGCTGAGCTAGAGGCCAAAATCTACAGGTAGGCACTTTGCAAAAAACACCTCTGTTTTCTTTCAAAAAATTGGATGTGTCCACGTTGATCTTTGGGCCATTTCCTTTTGTGGGCGCTAGTCCTACCCACACAAGTGAAGTATCATTTCTATCGGGAGACTTGGGGGAACGCTGGGTGGAAGGAAATTTGTGGCTCCTCTCAGATTCCAGAACTTTCTGCCACAGAACTGTGACGAACATGTGTTTTTTTAGCCAAATTTGAGGATTGCAAAGGATTCTGGGTAACAGAATCTGTTCCGAGCCCCACAAGTCACCCCATCTTGGATTCCACTAGGTCTCTAGTTTTCAGAAATGCACAGGTTTGGTAGGTTTCCCTAGGTGCCGGCTGAGCTAGAGGCTAAAATCTACAGGTAGGCACTTTGCAGAAAACACCTCTGTTTTCTATCAAAAAATTGGATGTGTCCACGTCGGTCTTTGGGGCATTTCCTGTCGCGGGCGCTGGGTCTACCCACACAAGTGAGGTATAGTTTTAATCGGGAGACTAGGGGGAACGCTGGGTGGAAGGAAATTTGTGGCTCCTCTCAGATTCCAGAACTTTCTGCCACAGAAATGTGAGGAACATGTGTTTTTTTAGCCAAATTTTGAGATTTGCAAAGGATTCTGGGTAACAGAACCTGGTCAGAGCCCCACAAGTCACCCCATCTTGGATTCCCCTAGGTCTCTAGTTTTCAGAAATGCACAGGTTTGGTAGGTTTCCCTAGGTGCCGGCTGAGCTAGAGGCCAAAATCTACAGGTAGGCACTTTGCAAAAAACACCTCTGTTTTCTTTCCAAAAATTGTATGTGTCCACGTTGCGCTTTGGGGCATTTCCTGCCGCGGGCGCTAGGCCTGCCCACACAAGTGAGGTATAATTTTTATCCGGAGACTTGGGGGAACGCTGGGTGGAAGGAAATTTGTGGCTCCTCTCAGATTCCAGAACTTTCTGCCACAGAAATGTGAGGAACATGTGTTTTTTTAGCCAAATTTTGAGGTTTGCAAAGGATTCTGGGTAACAGAACCTGGTCCGAGCCCCACAAGTCACCCCATCTTGGATTCCCCTAGGTCTCTACTTTTCAGAAATGCACAGGTTTGGCAGGTTTCCTTAGGTGCCGGCTGAGCTAGAGGCCAAAATCTACAGGTATGCACTTTGCAAAAAACACCTCTGTTTTCTTTCAAAAAATTGGATGTGTCCACGTTGATCTTTGGGGCATTTCCTGTCGCGGGCGCTAGGCCTACCCACAGAAGTGAGATACTATTTTTATGGAGAGACTATGGGGAAAGCTGGGTAGAAGGAAATTTGTGGCTCCTCTCAGATTCCAGAACTTTCTGTCACCGAAATGAGAGGAAAAAGTGTTTTTTTGGCCAAATTTTGATGTTTGCAAAGGATTCTGGGTAACATAACCTGGTCAGAGCCACGCAAGTCACCCCATCTTGGATTCCCCTGGGTTTCTAGTTTCCAAAAATGCACTGGTTTGCGAGGTTTCCCCGGGTGCCGGCTGAGCGACAGGCCAAAATCCACAGGTAGGCACTGTTTTCTATGAAAAAATGTGATGTGTCCCCGTTGTGTTTTGGGCCATTTCCTTTCGTGGGCGCTAGTCCTACCCACACAAGTGAGGTATCATTTCTATCGGGAGACTTGGGGGAACGCTGGGAGGAAGGAAATTTGTGGCTCCTCTCAGATTCCAGAACTTTCTGCCACAGAAATGTGAGGAACATGTGTTTTTTTAGCCAAATTTTGAGGTTTGCAAAGGATTCTGGGTAACAGAACCTAGTCTGAGCCCCACAAGTCACCCCATCTTGGGTTCCCCTAGGTCTCTACTTTTCAGAAATGCACAGGTTTGGCTGGTTTCCTTAGGTGCCGGCTGAGCTAGAGGCCAAAATCTACAGGTATGCACTTTGCAAAAAACACCTCTGTTTTCTTTCAAAAAATTGGATGCGTCCGCGTTGATCTTTGGGGCATTTCCTGTCGCGGGCGCTAGGCCTACCCACACATGTGAGGTATCATTTTTATTGGGAGACTTGGGGGAACGCTGGGTGGAAGGAAATTTGTGGCTCCTCTCAGATTCCAGAACCTTCTGTCACATAAATTTGAGGAACATGTGTTTATTAGCCAAATTTTGAGGTTTGCAAAGGATTCTGGGTAACAGAACCTGGTCCGAGCCGCACAAGTCACCCCATCTTGGATTCCCCTAGGTCTCTAGTTTTCAGAAATACACAGGTTTGGTAGGTTTCCCTAGGTGCCGGCTGAGCTAGAGGCCAAAATCTACAGGTAGGCACTTTGCAAAAAACACCTCTGTTTTCTTTCAAAAAATTGGATGTGTCCACGTTGATCTTTGGGGCATTTCCTGACGCGGGTGCTAGGCCTACCCACAGAAGTGAGGTACCATTTTTATCGAGAGACTTTGGGGAACGCTGGGTAGAAGGAAATTTGTGGCTCCTCTCAGATTCCAGAACTTTCTGTCTCCGAAATGAGAGGAAAAAGTTTTTTTTTTGGCCAGATTTTGATGTTTGCAAAGTATTCTGGGTAACATAACCTGCTCAGAGCCCCACAAGTCACCCCATCTTGGATTCCCCTGGGTTTCTAGTTTCCCAAAATGCACTGGTTTGCTAGGTTTCCCCAGGTGACGGCTGAGCTACAGGCCAAAATCCACAGCTAGGGACTGTTTTCTATGAAAAAAGGTGATGTGTCCACGTTGTGTTTTGGGCCATTTCCTTTCGTGGGCGCTAGTCCTACCCACACAAGTGAGGTATCATTTCTATCGGGAGACTTGGGGGAACGCTGGGTGGAAGGAAATTTGTGGCTCCTCTCAGATTCTAGAAGTTTCTGCCACAGAAATGTGAGGAACATGTGTTTTTTTACCAAATTTGAGGTTTGCAAAGGATTCTGGGTAACAGAATCTGTTCCGAGCCCCAGAAGTCACCCCATCTTGGATTCCACTAGGTCTCTAGTTTTCAGAAATGCACAGGTTTGGTAGGTTTCCCTAGGTGCCGGCTGAGCTAGAGGCCAAAATCTACAGGTAGGCACTTTGCAAAAAACACCTCTGTTTTCTTTCAAAAAATTGGATGTGTCCACGTTGATCTTTGGGCCATTTCCTTTTGTGGGCGCTAGTCCTACCCACACAAGTGAAGTATCATTTCTATCGGGAGACTTGGGGGAACGCTGGGTGGAAGGAAATTTGTGGCTCCTCTCAGATTCCAGAACTTTCTGCCACAGAACTGTGACGAACATGTGTTTTTTTAGCCAAATTTGAGGATTGCAAAGGATTCTGGGTAACAGAATCTGTTCCGAGCCCCACAAGTCACCCCATCTTGGATTCCACTAGGTCTCTAGTTTTCAGAAATGCACAGGTTTGGTAGGTTTCCCTAGGTGCCGGCTGAGCTAGAGGCTAAAATCTACAGGTAGGCACTTTGCAGAAAACACCTCTGTTTTCTATCAAAAAATTGGATGTGTCCACGTCGGTCTTTGGGGCATTTCCTGTCGCGGGCGCTGGGTCTACCCACACAAGTGAGGTATAGTTTTAATCGGGAGACTAGGGGGAACGCTGGGTGGAAGGAAATTTGTGGCTCCTCTCAGATTCCAGAACTTTCTGCCACAGAAATGTGAGGAACATGT
Organism: Pleurodeles waltl; assembly: GCF_031143425.1. Lineage (NCBI taxonomy): Eukaryota > Metazoa > Chordata > Amphibia > Caudata > Salamandridae > Pleurodeles > Pleurodeles waltl. The sequence continues at coordinate 643,403,378 of NC_090440.1, read as the reverse complement.
GTTTTTTTAGCCAAATTTTGAGATTTGCAAAGGATTCTGGGTAACAGAACCTGGTCAGAGCCCCACAAGTCACCCCATCTTGGATTCCCCTAGGTCTCTAGTTTTCAGAAATGCACAGGTTTGGTAGGTTTCCCTAGGTGCCGGCTGAGCTAGAGGCCAAAATCTACAGGTAGGCACTTTGCAAAAAACACCTCTGTTTTCTTTCCAAAAATTGTATGTGTCCACGTTGCGCTTTGGGGTATTTCCTGCCGCGGGCGCTAGGCCTACCCACACAAGTGAGGTATCATTTTTATCCGGAGACTTGGGGGAACGCTGGGTGGAAGGAAATTTGTGGCTCCTCTCAGATTCCAGAACTTTCTGCCACAGAAATGTGAGGAACATGTGTTTTTTTAGCCACATTTTGAGGTTTGCAAAGGATTCTGGGTAACAGAACCTGGTCCGAGCCCCACAAGTCACCCCATCTTGGATTCCCCTAGGTCTCTAGTTTTCAGAAATGCACAGGTTTGGTAGGTTTCCCTAGGTGTCGGCTGAGCTAGAGGCCAAAATCTACAGTTAGGCACTTTGCAAAAAACACCTCTGTTTTCTTTCAAAAAATTGGATGTGTCCACGTTGCGCTTTGGGGCATTTCCTGCCGCGGGCGCTAGGCCTACCCACACAAGTGAGGTATCATTTTTATCGGGAGTCTTGGGGGAACTCTGGGTGGAAGGAAATTTGTGGCTCCTCTCAGATTCCAGAACTTTCTGCCACAGAAATGTCAGGAACATGTGTTTTTTTAGCCAAATTTTGAGGTTTGCAAAGGATTCTGGGTAACAGAACCTGGTCAGAGCCCCGCAAGTCACCCCATCTTGGATTCCCCTGGGTTTCTAGTTTCCCAAAATGCACTGGTTTGCTATGTTTCCCCAGGTGCCGGCTGAGCTACAGGCCAAAATCCACAGGTAGGCACTGTTTTCTATGAAAAAATGTGATGTGTCCACGTTGTGTTGTGGGCCATTTCCTTTCGTGGGCGCTAGTCCTACCAACAAAAGTGAGGTATCATTTCTATCGGGAGACTTGGGGGAACGCTAGGTGGAAGGAAATTTGTGGCTCCTCTCAGATTCTAGAACTTTCTGCCACAGAAATGTGAGGAACATGTGTTTTTTTAGCCAAATTTGAGGTTTGCAAAGGATTCTGGGTAACAGAATCTGTTCCGAGCCCCACAAGTCACCCCATCTTGGATTCCAGTAGGTCTCTAGTTTTCAGAAATTCACAGGTTTGGTAGGTTTCCCTAGGTGCCGGCTGAGCTAGAGGCCAAAATCTACAGGTAGGCACTTTGCAGAAAACACCTCTGTTTTCTTTCAAAAAATTGGATGTGTCCACGTTGATCTTTGGGGCATTTCCTGTCGCGGGCGCTAGGCCTACCCACACAAGTGAGGTATAATTTTTATCGGGAGACTTGGGGGAACGCTGGGTGGAAGGAAATTTATGGCTCCTCTCAGATTCCAGAACTTTCTGCCACAGAAATGTGAGGAACATGTGTTTTTTTAGGCAAATTTTGAAGTTTGCAAAGGATTCTGGGTAACAGAACCTGGTCAGAGCCCCACAAGTCACCCCATCTTGGATTCCCCTATGTCTCTAGTTTTCAGAAATGCACAGGTTTGGTAGGTTTCCCTAGGTGCCGGCTGAGCTAGAGGCCAAAATCTACAGGTAGGCACTTTGCAAAAAACACCTCTGTTTTCTTTCAAAAAATTGGATGTGTCCACGTTGCGCTTTGGGGCATTTCCTGCCGCGGGCGCTAGGCCTACCCACACAAGTGAGGTATCATTTTTATCCGGAGACTTGGGGGAACGCTGGGTGGAAGGAAATTTGTGGCTCCTCTCAGATTCCAGAACTTTCTGCCACAGAAATGTGAGGAACATGTGTTTTTTTAGCCAAATTTTGAGGTTTGCAAAGGATTCTGGGTAACAGAACCTGGTCCGAGCCCCACAAGTCACCCCATCTTGGATTCCCCTAGGTCTCTACTTTTCAGAAATGCACAGGTTTGGTAGGTTTCCCTAGGTGCCGGCTGAGCTAGAGGCCAAAATCTACAGGTATGCACTTTGCAAAAAACACCTCTGTTTTCTTTAAAAAAATTGGATGTCCACGTTGATCTTTGGGGCATTTCCTGTTGCGGGCGCTAGTCCTACCCACAGAAGTGAGATACTATTTTTATGGAGAGACTTTGGGGAACGCTGGGTAGAAGGAAATTTGTGGCTCCTCTCCGATTCCAGAACTTTCTGTCACCGAAATGAGAGGAAAAAGTGTTTTTTTGGCCAAATTTTGATGTTTGCAATGGATTCTGGGTAACATAACCTGGGCAAAGCCCCGCAAGTCACCCCATCTTGGATTCCTCTGGGTTTCTAGTTTCCAAAAATGCACTGGTTTGCTAGGTTTCCCCGGGTGCCGGCTGAGCGACAGGCCAAAATCCACAGGTAGGCACTGTTTTCTATGAAAAAATGTGATGTGTCCCCGTTGTGTTTTGGGCCATTTCCTTTCGTGGGCGCTAGTCCTACCTACACAAGTGAGGAATCATTTCTATCGGGAGACTTGGGGGAACGCTGGGTGGAAGGAAATTTGTGGCTCCTCTCAGATTCCAGAACTTTCTGCCACAGAACTGTGAGGAACATGTGTTTTTTTAGCCAAATTTGAGGTTTGCAAAGGATTCTGGGTAACAGAATCTGTTCCGAGCCCCACAAGTCACCCCATCTTGGATTCCAGTAGGTCTCTAGTTTTCAGAAATTCACAGGTTTGGTAGGTTTCCCTAGGTGCCGGCTGAGCTAGAGGCCAAAATCTACAGGTAGGCACTTTGCAGAAAACACCTCTGTTTTCTTTCAAAAAATTGGATGTGTCCACGTTGATCTTTGGGGCATTTCCTGTCGCGGGCGCTAGGCCTACCCACACAAGTGAGGTATAATTTTTATCGGGAGACTTGGGGGAACGCTGGGTGGAAGGAAATTTATGGCTCCTCTCAGATTCCAGAACTTTCTGCCACAGAAATGTGAGGAACATGTGTTTTTTTAGGCAAATTTTGAAGTTTTGCAAAGGATTCTGGGTAACAGAACCTGGTCAGAGCCCCACAAGTCACCCCATCTTGGATTCCCCTATGTCTCTAGTTTTCAGAAATGCACAGGTTTGGTAGGTTTCCCTAGGTGCCGGCTGAGCTAGAGGCCAAAATCTACAGGAAGGCACTTTGCAAAAAACACCTCTGTTTTCTTTCAAAAAATTGGATGTGTCCACGTTGCGCTTTGGGGCATTTCCTGCCGCGGGCGCTAGGCCTACCCACACAAGTGAGGTATCATTTTTATCCGGAGACTTGGGGGAACGCTGGGTGGAAGGAAATTTGTGGCTCCTCTCAGATTCCAGAACTTTCTGCCACAGAAATGTGAGGAACATGTGTTTTTTTAGCCAAATTTTGAGGTTTGCAAAGGATTCTGGGTAACAGAACCTGGTCCGAGCCCCACAAGTCACCCCATCTTGGATTCCCCTAGGTCTCTACTTTTCAGAAATGCACAGGTTTGGTAGGTTTCCCTAGGTGCCGGCTGAGCTAGAGGCCAAAATCTACAGGTATGCACTTTGCAAAAAACACCTCTGTTTTCTTTTAAAAAATTGGATGTCCACGTTGATCTTTGGGGCATTTCCTGTTGCGGGCGCTAGTCCTACCCACAGAAGTGAGATACTATTTTTATGGAGAGACTTTGGGGAACGCTGGGTAGAAGGAAATTTGTGGCTCCTCTCCGATTCCAGAACTTTCTGTCACCGAAATGAGAGGAAAAAGTGTTTTTTTGGCCAAATTTTGATGTTTGCAATGGATTCTGGGTAACATAACCTGGGCAAAGCCCCGCAAGTCACCCCATCTTGGATTCCTCTGGGTTTCTAGTTTCCAAAAATGCACTGGTTTGCTAGGTTTCCCCGGGTGCCGGCTGAGCGACAGGCCAAAATCCACAGGTAGGCACTGTTTTCTATGAAAAAATGTGATGTGTCCCCGTTGTGTTTTGGGCCATTTCCTTTCGTGGGCGCTAGTCCTACCTACACAAGTGAGGAATCATTTCTATCGGGAGACTTGGGGGAACGCTGGGTGGAAGGAAATTTGTGGCTCCTCTCAGATTCCAGAACTTTCTGCCACAGAACTGTGAGGAACATGTGTGTTTTTAGCCAAATTTGAGGTTTGCAAAGGATTCTGGGTAACAGAATCTGTTCCGAGCGCCATAAGTCACCCCATCTTGGATTCCACTAGGTCTCTAGTTTTTAGAAATGCACAGGTTTGGTAGGTTTCCCTAGGTGCCGGCTGAGCTAGAGGCCAAAATCTACAGGTAGGCACTTTGCAGAAAACACCTCTGTTTTCTTTCAAAAAATTGGATGTGTCCACATTGCGCTTTGGGGCATTTCCTGCCACGGGCGCTAGGCCTACCCACACAAGTGAGGTATCATTTTTATCCGGAGACTTGGGGGAACGCTGGGTGGAAGGAAATTTGTGGCTCCACTCAGATTCCAGAACTTTCTGCCACAGAAATGTGAGGAACATGTGTTTTTGTAGCCAAATTTTGAGGTTTGCAAAGGATTCTGGGTAACAGAACCTGGTCCGAGCCCCACAAGTCACCCCATATTGGATTCCCCTAGGTCTCTAGTTTTCAGAAATGCACAGGTTTGCTAGGTTTCCCCAGGTGCCGGCTGAGCTACAGGCCAAAATCCACAGGTAGGCACTGTTTTCTATGAAAAAATGTGATGTGTCCACGTTATGTTGTGGGCCATTTCCTTTCATGGGCACTAGTCCTACCCACATAAGTGAGGTATCATTTCTATCGGGAGACGTGGGGGAATGCTGGGTGGAAGGAAATTTGTTGCTCCTCTCAGATTCCATAACTTTCTGCCACAGAAATGTGAGGAACATGTGTTTTTTTAGCCAAATTTTGAGGTTTGCAAAGGATTCTGGGTAACAGAACCTGGTCCGAGCCCCACAAGTCACCCCATCTTGGATTCCCCTAGGTCTCTAGTTTTCAGAAATGCACAGGTTTGCTAGGTTTCCCCGGGTGCCGGCTGAGCGACAGGCCAAAATCCACAGGTAGGCACTGTTTTCTATGAAAAAATGTGATGTGTCCCCGTTGTGTTTTGGGCCATTTCCTTTCGTGGGCGCTAGTCCTACCTACACAAGTGAGGAATCATTTCTATCGGGAGACTTGGGGGAACGCTGGGTGGAAGGAAATTTGTGGCTCCTCTCAGATTCCAGAACTTTCTGCCACAGAACTGTGAGGAACATGTGTGTTTTTAGCCAAATTTGAGGTTTGCAAAGGATTCTGGGTAACAGAATCTGTTCCGAGCGCCATAAGTCACCCCATCTTGGATTCCACTAGGTCTCTAGTTTTCAGAAATGCACTGGTTTGCTATGTTTCCCCAGGTGCCGGCTGAGCTACAGGCCAAAATCCACAGGTAGGCACTGTTTTCTATGAAAAAATGTGATGTGTCCACGTTGTGTTGTGGGCCATTTCCTTTCGTAGGCGCTAGTCCTACCCACAAAAGTGAGGTATCATTTCTATCGGGAGACTTGGGGGAACGCTAGGTGGAAGGAAATTTGTGGCTCCTCTCAGATTCTAGAACTTTCTGCCACAGAAATGTGAGGAACATGTGTTTTTTTAGCCAAATTTGAGGTTTGCAAAGGATTCTGGGTAACAGAATCTGTTCCGAGCCCCACAAGTCACCCCATCTTGGATTCCAGTAGGTCTCTAGTTTTCAGAAATTCACAGGTTTGGTAGGTTTCCCTAGGTGCCGGCTGAGCTAGAGGCCAAAATCTACAGGTAGGCACTTTGCAGAAAACACCTCTGTTTTCTTTCAAAAAATTGGATGTGTCCACGTTGATCTTTGGGGCATTTCCTGTCGCGGGCGCTAGGCCTACCCACACAAGTGAGGTATAATTTTTATCGGGAGACTTGGGGGAACGCTGGGTGGAAGGAAATTTGTGGCTCCTCTCAGATTCCAGAACTTTCTGCCACAGAAATGTGAGGAACATGTGTTTTTTTAGCCAAATTTTGAGGTTTGCAAAGGATTCTGGGTAACAGAGCCTGGTCAGAGCCCCACAAGTCACCCCATCTTGGATTCCCCTATGTCTCTAGTTTTCAGAAATGCACAGGTTTGGTAGGTTTCCCTAGGTGCCGGCTGAGCTAGAGGCCAAAATCTACAGGTAGGCACTTTGCAAAAAACACCTCTGTTTTCTTTCAAAAAATTGGATGTGTCCACGTTGCGCTTTGGGGCATTTCCTGCCGCGGGCGCTAGGCCTACCCACACAAGTGAGGTATCATTTTTATCCGGAGACTTGGGGGAACGCTGGGTGGAAGGAAATTTGTGGCTCCTCTCAGATTCCAGAACTTTCTGCCACAGAAATGTGAGGAACATGTGTTTTTTTAGCCAAATTTTGAGGTTTGCAAAGGATTCTGGGTAACAGAACCTGGTCCGAGCCCCACAAGTCACCCCATCTTGGATTCCCCTAGGTCTCTACTTTTCAGAAATGCACAGGTTTGGTAGGTTTCCCTAGGTGCCGGCTGAGCTAGAGGCCAAAATCTACAGGTATGCACTTTGTAAAAAACACCTCTGTTTTCTTTAAAAAAATTGGATGTCCACGTTGATCTTTGGGGCATTTCCTGTTGCGGGCGCTAGGCCTACCCACAGAAGTGAGATACTATTTTTATGGAGAGACTTTGGGGAACGCTGGGAAGAAGGAAATTTGTGGCTCCTCTCCGATTCCAGAACTTTCTGTCACCGAAATGAGAGGAAAAAGTGTTTTTTTGGCCAAATTTTGATGTTTGCAAAGGATTCTGGGTAACATAACCTGGGCAAAGCCCCACAAGTCACCCCATCTTGGATTCCTCTGGGTTTCTAGTTTCCAAAAATGCACTGGTTTGCTAGGTTTCCCCGGGTGCCGACTGAGCGACAGGCCAAAATCCACAGGTAGGCACTGTTTTCTATGAAAAAATGTGATGTGTCCCCGTTGTGTTTTGGGCCATTTCCTTTCGTGGGCGCTAGTCCTACCTACACAATTGAGGAATCATTTCTATCGGGAGACTTGGGGGAACGCTGGGTGGAAGGAAATTTGTGGCTCCTCTCAGATTCCAGAACTTTCTGCCACAGAACTGTGAGGAACATGTGTGTTTTCAGCCAAATTTGAGGTTTGCAAAGGATTCTGGGTAACAGAACCTGGTCCGAGCCCCACAAGTCACCCCATATTGGATTCCCCTAGGTCTCTAGTTTTCAGAAATGCACAGGTTTGCTAGGTTTCCCCAGGTGCCGGCTGAGCTACAGGCCAAAATCCACAGGTAGGCACTGTTTTCTATGAAAAAATGTGATGTGTCCACGTTATGTTGTGGGCCATTTCCTTTCATGGGCACTAGTCCTACCCACATAAGTGAGGTATCATTTCTATCGGGAGACGTGGGGGAATGCTGGGTGGAAGGAAATTTGTTGCTCCTCTCAGATTCCATAACTTTCTGCCACAGAAATGTGAGGAACATGTGTGTTTTTAGCCAAATTTTGAGGTTTGCAAAGGATTCTGGGTAACAGAACCTGGTCCGAGCCCCACAAGTCACCCCATCTTGGATTCCCCTAGGTCTCTAGTTTTCAGAAATGCACAGGTTTGCTAGGTTTCCCCGGGTGCCGGCTGAGCGACAGGCCAAAATCCACAGGTAGGCACTGTTTTCTATGAAAAAATGTGATGTGTCCCCGTTGTGTTTTGGGCCATTTCCTTTCGTGGGCGCTAGTCCTACCTACACAAGTGAGGAATCATTTCTATCGGGAGACTTGGGGGAACGCTGGGTGGAAGGAAATTTGTGGCTCCTCTCAGATTCCAGAACTTTCTGCCACAGAACTGTGAGGAACATGGGTGTTTTTAGCCAAATTTGAGGTTTGCAAAGGATTCTGGGTAACAGAATCTGTTCCGAGCGCCATAAGTCACCCCATCTTGGATTCCACTAGGTCTCTAGTTTTCAGAAATGCACTGGTTTGCTATGTTTCCCCAGGTGCCGGCTGAGCTACAGGCCAAAATCCACAGGTAGGCACTGTTTTCTATGAAAAAATGTGATGTGTCCACGTTGTGTTGTGGGCCATTTCCTTTCGTGGGCGCTAGTCCTACCCACAAAAGTGAGGTATCATTTCTATCGGGAGACTTGGGGGAACGCTAGGTGGAAGGAAATTTGTGGCTCCTCTCAGATTCTAGAACTTTCTGCCACAGAAATGTGAGGAACATGTGTTTTTTTAGCCAAATTTGAGGTTTGCAAAGGATTCTGGGTAACAGAATCTGTTCCGAGCCCCACAAGTCACCCCATCTTGGATTCCAGTAGGTCTCTAGTTTTCAGAAATTCACAGGTTTGGTAGGTTTCCCTAGGTGCCGGCTGAGCTAGAGGCCAAAATCTACAGGTAGGCACTTTGCAGAAAACACCTCTGTTTTCTTTCAAAAAATTGGATGTGTCCACGTTGATCTTTGGGGCATTTCCTGTCGCGGGCGCTAGGCCTACCCACACAAGTGAGGTATAATTTTTATCGGGAGACTTGGGGGAACGCTGGGTGGAAGGAAATTTGTGGCTCCTCTCAGATTCCAGAACTTTCTGCCACAGAAATGTGAGGAACATGTGTTTTTTTAGCCAAATTTTGAGGTTTGCAAAGGATTCTGGGTAACAGAGCCTGGTCAGAGCCCCACAAGTCACCCCATCTTGGATTCCCCTATGTCTCTAGTTTTCAGAAATGCACAGGTTTGGTAGGTTTCCCTAGGTGCCGGCTGAGCTAGAGGCCAAAATCTACAGGTAGGCACTTTGCAAAAAACACCTCTGTTTTCTTTCAAAAAATTGGATGTGTCCACGTTGCGCTTTGGGGCATTTCCTGCCGCGGGCACTAGGCCTACCCACACAAGTGAGGTATCATTTTTATCCGGAGACTTGGGGGAACGCTGGGTGGAAGGAAATTTGTGGCTCCTCTCAGATTCCAGAACTTTCTGCCACAGAAATGTGAGGAACATGTGTTTTTTTAGCCAAATTTTGAGGTTTGCAAAGGATTCTGGGTAACAGAGCCTGGTCAGAGCCCCACAAGTCACCCCATCTTGGATTCCCCTATGTCTCTAGTTTTCAGAAATGCACAGGTTTGGTAGGTTTCCCTAGGTGCCGGCTGAGCTAGAGGCCAAAATCTACAGGTAGGCACTTTGCAAAAAACACCTCTGTTTTCTTTCAAAAAATTGGATGTGTCCACGTTGCGCTTTGGGGCATTTCCTGCCGCGGGCACTAGGCCTACCCACACAAGTGAGGTATCATTTTTATCCGGAGACTTGGGGGAACGCTGGGTGGAAGGAAATTTGTGGCTCCTCTCAGATTCCAGAACTTTCTGCCACAGAAATGTGAGGAACATGTGTTTTTTTAGCCAAATTTTGAGGTTTGCAAAGGATTCTGGGTAACAGAACCTGGTCCGAGCCCCACAAGTCACCCCATCTTGGATTCCCCTAGGTCTCTACTTTTCAGAAATGCACAGGTTTGGTAGGTTTCCCTAGGTGCCGGCTGAGCTAGAGGCCAAAATCTACAGGTATGCACTTTGTAAAAAACACCTCTGTTTTCTTTAAAAAAATTGGATGTCCACGTTGATCTTTGGGGCATTTCCTGTTGCGGGCGCTAGGCCTACCCACAGAAGTGAGATACTATTTTTATGGAGAGACTTTGGGGAACGCTGGGTAGAAGGAAATTTGTGGCTCCTCTCCGATTCCAGAACTTTCTGTCACCGAAATGAGAGGAAAAAGTGTTTTTTTGGCCAAATTTTGATGTTTGCAAAGGATTCTGGGTAACATAACCTGGTCAAAGCCCCGCAAGTCACCCCATCTTGGATTCCTCTGGGTTTCTAGTTTCCAAAAATGCACTGGTTTGCTAGGTTTCCCCGGGTGCCGGCTGAGCGACAGGCCAAAATCCACAGGTAGGCACTGTTTTCTATGAAAAAATGTGATGTGTCCCCGTTGTGTTTTGGGCCATTTCCTTTCGTGGGCGCTAGTCCTACCTACACAAGTGAGGAATCATTTCTATCGGGAGACTTGGGGGAACGCTGGGTGGAAGGAAATTTGTGGCTCCTCTCAGATTCCAGAACTTTCTGCCACAGAACTGTGAGGAACATGTGTGTTTTTAGCCAAATTTGAGGTTTGCAAAGGATTCTGGGTAACAGAATCTGTTCCGAGCGCCATAAGTCACCCCATCTTGGATTCCACTAGGTCTCTAGTTTTCAGAAATGCACAGGTTTGGTAGGTTTCCCTAGGTGCCGGCTGAGCTAGAGGCCAAAATCTACAGGTAGGCACTTTGCAGAAAACACCTCTGTTTTCTTTAAAAAAATTGGATGTGTCCACATTGCGCTTTGGGGCATTTCCTGCCACGGGCGCTAGGCCTACCCACACAAGTGAGGTATCATTTTTATCCGGAGACTTGGGGGAACGCTGGGTGGAAGGAAATTTGTGGCTCCACTCAGATTCCAGAACTTTCTGCCACAGAAATGTGAGGAACATGTGTTTTTTTAGCCAAATTTTGAGGTTTGCAAAGGATTCTGGGTAACAGAACCTGGTCCGAGCCCCACAAGTCACCCCATATTGGATTCCCCTAGGTCTCTAGTTTTCAGAAATGCACAGGTTTGCTAGGTTTCCCCAGGTGCCGGCTGAGCTACAGGCCAAAATCCACAGGTAGGCACTGTTTTCTATGAAAAAATGTGATGTGTCCACGTTGTGTTGTGGGCCATTTCCTTTCATGGGCACTAGTCCTACCCACATAAGTGAGGTATCATTTCTATCGGGAGACGTGGGGGAATGCTGGGTGGAAGGAAATTTGTTGCTCCTCTCAGATTCCAGAACTTTCTGCCACAGAAATGTGAGGAACATGTGTTTTTTTAGCCAAATTTTGAGGTTTGCAAAGGATTCTGGGTAACAGAACCTGGTCCGAGCCCCACAAGTCACCCCATCTTGGATTCCCCTAGGTCTCTAGTTTTCAGAAATGCACAGGTTTGCTAGGTTTCCCCGGGTGCCGGCTGAGCGACAGGCCAAAATCCACAGGTAGGCACTGTTTTCTATGAAAAAATGTGATGTGTCCCCGTTGTGTTTTGGGCCATTTCCTTTCGTGGGCGCTAGTCCTACCTACACAAGTGAGGAATCATTTCTATCGGGAGACTTGGGGGAACGCTGGGTGGAAGGAAATTTGTGGCTCCTCTCAGATTCCAGAACTTTCTGCCACAGAACTGTGAGGAACATGTGTGTTTTTAGCCAAATTTGAGGTTTGCAAAGGATTCTGGGTAACAGAATCTGTTCCGAGCGCCATAAGTCACCCCATCTTGGATTCCACTAGGTCTCTAGTTTTCAGAAATGCACAGGTTTGGTAGGTTTCCCTAGGTGCCGGCTGAGCTAGAGGCCAAAATCTACTGGTAGGCACTTTGCAGAAAACACCTCTGTTTTCTTTCAAAAAATTGGATGTGTCCACATTGCGCTTTGGGGCATTTCCTGCCACGGGCGCTAGGCCTACCCACACAAGTGAGGTATCATTTTTATCCGGAGACTTGGGGGAACGCTGGGTGGAAGGAAATTTGTGGCTCCACTCAGATTCCAGAACTTTCTGCCACAGAAATGTGAGGAACATGTGATTTTTTAGCCAAATTTTGAGGTTTGCAAAGGATTCTGGGTAACAGAACCTGGTCCGAGCCCCACAAGTCACCCCATATTGGATTCCCCTAGGTCTCTAGTTTTCAGAAATGCACAGGTTTGCTAGGTTTCCCCAGGTGCCGGCTGAGCTACAGGCCAAAATCCACAGGTAGGCACTGTTTTCTATGAAAAAATGTGATGTGTCCACGTTGTGTTGTGGGCCATTTCCTTTCATGGGCACTAGTCCTACCCACATAAGTGAGGTATCATTTCTATCGGGAGACGTGGGGGAATGCTGGGTGGAAGGAAATTTGTTGCTCCTCTCAGATTCCAGAACTTTCTGCCACAGAAATGTGAGGAACATGTGTTTTTTTAGCCAAATTTTGAGGTTTGCAAAGGATTCTGGGTAACAGAACCTGGTCCGAGCCCCACAAGTCACCCCATCTTGGATTCCCCTAGGTCTCTAGTTTTCAGAAATGCAAAGGTTTGGTAAGTTTCCCTAGGTGCCGGCTGAGCTAGAGGCCAAAATCTACAGGTAGGCACTTTGCAAAAAACACCTCTGTTTTCTTTCAAAAAATTGGATGTGTCCACGTTGCGCTTTGGGGCATTTCCTGCCGCGGGCGCTAGGCCTACCCACACAAGTGAGGTATCATTTTTATCCGGAGACTTGGGGGAACGCTGGGTGGAAGGAAATTTGTGGCTCCTCTCAGATTCCAGAACTTTCTGCCACAGAAATGTGAGGAACATGTGTTTTTTAGCCAAATTTTGAGGTTTGCAAAGGATTCTGGGTAACAGAACCTGGTCAGAGCCCCGCAAGTCACCCCATCTTGGATTCCCCTGGGTTTCTAGTTTCCCAAAATGCACTGGTTTGCTAGGTTTCCCCAGGTGCCGGCTGAGCTACAGGCCAAAATCCACAGGTAGGCACTGTTTTCTATGAAAAAATTTGATGTGTCCACGTTGTGTTGTGGGCCATTTCCTTTCGTGGGCGCTAGTCCTACCCACATAAGTGAGGTATCATTTCTATCGGGAGACTTGGGGGAACGCTGGGTGGAAGTAAATTTGTGGCTCCTCTCAGATTCTAGAACTTTCTGCCACAGAAATGTGAGGAACATGTGTTTAGTTAGCCAACTTTGAGGTTTGCAAAGGATTCTGGGTAACAGAATCTGTTCCGAGCCCCACAAGTCACCCCATCTTGGATTCCACTAGGTCTCTAGTTTTCAGAAATGCACAGGTTTGGTAGGTTTCCCTAGGTGCCGGCTGAGCTAGAGGCCAAAATCTACAGGTAGGCGCTTTGCAGAAAACACCGCTGTTTTCTTTAAAAAAATTGGATGTGTCCACGTTGATCTTTGGGGCATTTCCTGTCGCGGGCGCTAGCCCTACCCACAGAAGTGAGGTACCATTTTTATCGAGAGACTTTGGGGAACGCTGGGTAGAAGGAAATTTGTGGCTCCTCTCAGATTCCAGAACTTTCTGTCTCTGAAATGAGAGGAAAAGGTGTTTTTTTGGCCAAATTTTGATGTTTGCAAAGGATTTTGGGTAACATAACCTGGTCAGAGCCCCGCAAGTCACCCCATCTTGGATTCCCCTGGGTTTCTAGTTTCCCAAAATGCACTGGTTTGCTAGGTTTCCCCAGGTGCCGGCTGAGCTACAGGCCAAAATCCACAGGTAGGCACTGTTTTCTATGAAAAAATGTGATGTGTCCACGTTGTGTTGTGGGCCATTTCCTTTCGTGGGCGCTAGTCCTACCCACATAAGTGAGGTATCATTTATATCGGGAGACTTGGGGGAACGCTGGGTGGAAGGAAATTTGTGGCTCCTCTCAGATTCTAGAACTTTCTGCCACAGAAATGTGAGGAACATGTGTTTTTTTAGCCAAATTTGAGGTTTGCAAAGGATTCTGTGTAACAGAATCTGTTCCGAGCCCCACAAGTCACCCCATCTTGGATTCCACTAGGTCTCTAGTTTTCAGAAATGCACAGGTTTGGTAGGTTTCCCTAGGTGCTGGCTGAGCTAGAGGACAAAAACCAAAGGTAGGCGCTTTGCAGAAAACACCTATGTTTTCTTTCAAAAAATTGGATGTGTCCACGTTGATCTTTGGGGCATTTCCTGTCGCGGGCGCTAGGCCTACCCACACAAATGAGGTATCATTTTTATCGGGAGACTTGGGGGAACGCTGGGTGGAAGGAAATTTGTGGCTCCTCTCAGATTCCAGAACTTTCTGCCACAGAAATGTGAGGAACATGTGTTTTTTTAGCCACATTTTGAGGTTTGCAAAGGATTCTGGGTAACAGAACCTGTTCAGAGCCCCACAAGTCACCCCATCTTGGATTCCCCTAGGTCTCTAGTTTTCAGAAATGCACAGGCTTGGTAGGTTTCCCTAGGTGCCGGCTGAGCTAGAGGCCAAAATCTACAGGTAGGCACTTTGCAAAAAACACCTCTGTTTTCTTTCAAAAAATTGGATGTGTCCACGTTGATCTTTGGGGCATTTCCTGTCGCGGGCGCTAGGCCTACCCACAGAAGTGAGGTACCATTTTTATCGAGAGACTTTGGGGAACGCTGGGTAGAAGGAAATTTGTGGCTCCTCTCCGATTCCAGAACTTTCTGTCTCCGAAATGAGAGGAAAAAGTGTTTTTTTGGCCACATTTTGATGTTTGCAAAGGATTCTGGGTAACATAACCTGGTCAGAGCCCCGCAAGTCACCCCATCTTGGATTCCCCTGGGTTTCTAGTTTCCCAAAATGCACTGGTTTGCTGGGTTTCCCCAGGTGCCAGCTGAGCTACAGGCCAAAATCCACAGGTAGGCACTGTTTTCTATGAAAAAATGAGATGTGTCCACGTTGTGTTGTGGGCCATTTCCTTTCGTGGGCGCTAGTCCTACCCACATAAGTGAGGTATCATTTCTATCGGAAGACTTGGGTGATCGCTGGGTGGAAGGAAATTTGAGGCTCCTCTCAGATTCTAGAACTTTCTGCCACAGAAATGTGAGGAACATGTGTTTTTTTAGCCAAATTTTGAGGTTTGCAAAGGATTCTGGGTAACAGAACCTGGTCCGAGCCCCACAAGTCACCCCATCTTGGATTCCCCTAGGTCTCTAGTTTTCAGAAATGCACAGGTTTGGTAGGTTTCCCTAGGTGCCGGCTGAGCTAGAGGCCAAAATCTACAGGTGGGCACTTTGCAGAAAACACCTCTGTTTTCTTTCAAAAATTTGGATGTGCCCACGTTGATCTTTGGGGAATTTCCTGTCGCGGGCGCTAGGCCTACCCACACAAGTGAGGTATAATTTTTATCGGGAGACTTGGGGGAACGCTGGGTGGAAGGAAATTTGTGGCTCCTCTCAGATTCCAGAATTTTCTGCCACAGAAATGTGAGGAACATGTGTTTTTTTAGCCAAATTTTGAGGTTTGTAAAGGATTCTGGGTAACAGAACCTGGTCAGAGCCCCACAAGTCACCCCATCTTGGATTCCCCTAGGTCTCTAGTTTTCAGAAATGCACAGGTTTGGTAGGTTTCCCTAGGTGCCGGCTGAGCTAGAGGCCAAAATCTACAGGTAGGTACTTTGCAAAAAACACCTCTGTTTTCTTTCAAAAAATTGGATGTGTCCACGTTGCGCTTTGGGGCATTTCCTGCCGCGGGCGCTAGGCCTACCCACACAATTGAGGTATCATTTTTATCCGGAGACTTGGGGGAACGCTGGGTGGAAGGAAATTTGTGGCTCCTCTCAGATTCCAGTACTTTCTGCCACAGAAATGTGAGGAACATGTGTTTTTTTAGCCAAATGTTGAGGTTTGCAAAGGATTCTGGGTAACAGAATCTGTTCCGAGCCCCACAAGTCACCCCATCTTGGATTCCACTAGGTCTCTAGTTTTCAGAAATGCACAGGTTTGGTAGGTGTCCCTAGGTGCCGGCTGAGCTAGAGTACAAAAACCAAAGGTAGGCGCTTTGCAGAAAACACATCTGTTTTCTTTCAAAAAATTGGATGTGTCCACATTGATCTTTGGGGCATTTCCTGTCGCGGGCGCTAGGCCTACCCACACAAGTGAGGTATCATTTTTATCGGGAGACTTGGGGGAACGCTGGGTGGAAGGAAATTTGTGGCTCCTCTCAGATTCCAGAACTTTCTGCCACAGAAATGTGAGGAACATGTGTTTTTTTAGCCTCATTTTGAGGTTTGTAAAGGATTCTGGGTAACAGAATCTGTTCCGAGCCCCACAAGTCACCCCATCTTGGATTCCACTAGGTCTCTAGTTTTCAGAAATGCACAGGTTTGGTAGGTTTCCCTAGGTGCCGGCTGAGCTAGAGGCCAAAATCTACAGGTAGGCACTTTGCAGAAAACACCTCTGTTTTCTTTCAAAAATTTGGATGTGTCCACGTTGATCTTTGGGGCAATTCCTGTCGCGGGCGCTAGGCCTACCCACACAAGTGAGGTATCATTTTTATCGGGAGACTTGGGGGAACGCTGGGTGGAAGGAAATTTGTGGCTCCTCTCAGATTCCAGAATTTTCTGCCGCAGAAATGTGAGGAACATGTGTTTTTTTAGCCAAATTTTGAGGTTTGTAAAGGATTCTGGGTAACAGAACCTGTTCAGAGCCCCACAAGTCACCCCATCTTGGATTCCCCTAGGTCTCTAGTTTTCAGAAATGCACAGGTTTGGTAGGTTTCCCTAGGTGCCGGCTGAGCTAGAGGCCAAAATTTACAGGTAGGTAATTTGCAAAAAACACCTCTGTTTTCTTTCAAAAAATTGGATGTGTCCACGTTGCGCTTTGGGGCATTTCCTGCCGCGGGCGCTAGGCCTACCCACACAAGTGAGGTATCATTTTTATCTGGAGACATGGGGGAACGCTGGGTGGAAGGAAATTTGTGGCTCCTCTCAGATTCCAGAACTTTCTGCCACAGAAATGTGAGAAACATGTGTTTTTGTATCCAAATTTTGAGGTTTGCAAAGGATTCTGGGTAACAGAACCTGGTCAGAGCCCCGCAAGTCACCCCATCTTGGATTCCCCTGGGTTTCTAGTTTCCCAAAATGCACTGGTTTGCTAGGTTTCCCCAGGTGCCGGCTGAGCTACAGGCCAAAATCCACATGGTAGGCACTGTTTTCTATGAAAAAATGTGATGTGTCCACGTTGTGTTGTGGGCCATTTCCTTTCGTGGGCGCTAGTCCTACCCACATAAGTGAGGTATCATTTCTATCGGGAGACTTGGGGGAACGCTGGGTGGAAGGAAATTTGTGGCTCCTCTCAGATTCTAGAACTTTCTGCCACAGAAATGTGAGGAACATGTGTTTTTTTAGCCAAATTTGAGGTTTGCAAAGGATTCTGGGTAACAGAATCTGGTCCGAGCCCCACAAATCACCCCATCTTGGATTCCACTAGGTCTCTAGTTTTCAGAAATGCACAGGTTTGGTAGGTTTCCCTAGGTGCCGGCTGAGCTAGAAGATTAAAACCAAAGGTAGGCGCTTTCCAGAAAACACCTCTGTTTTCTTTCAAAAAATTGGATGTGTCCACGTCGATCTTTGGGGCATTTCCTGTCGCGGGCGCTAGGCCTACCCACACAAGTGAGGTATCATTTTTATCGGGAGACTTGGGGGAACGCTGGGTGGAAGGAAATTTGTGGCTCCTCTCAGATTCCAGAACTTTCTGTCACAGAAATGTGAGGAACATGTGTTTTTTTAGCCACATTTTGAGGTTTGCAAAGGATTCTGGGTAACAGAACCTGTTCAGAGCCCCACAAGTCACCCCATCTTGGATTCCCCTAGGTCTCTAGTTTTCAGAAATGCACAGGTTTGGTAGGTTTCCCTAGGTGCCGGCTGAGCTAGAGGCCAAAATCTACAGGTAGGTACTTTGCAAAAAACACCTCTGTTTTCTTTCAAAAAATTGGATGTGTCCACGTTGCGCTTTGGGGCATTTCCTGCCGCGGGCGCTAGGCCTACCCACACAATTGAGGTATCATTTTTATCCGGAGACTTGGGGGAACGCTGGGTGGAAGGAAATTTGTGGCTCCTCTCAGATTCTAGAACTTTCTGCCACAGAAATGTGAGGAACATGTGTTTTTTTAGCCAAATTTGAGGTTTGCAAAGGATTCTGGGTAACAGAATCTGTTCCGAGCTCCACAAGTCACCCCATCTTGGATTCCACTAGGTCTCTAGTTTTCAGAAATGCACAGGTTTGGTAGGGTTCCCTAGGTGCCGGCTGAGCTAGAGGCCAAAATCTACAGGAAGGCGCTTTGTAGAAAACACCGCTGTTTTCTTTCAAAAAATTGGATGTGTCCACGTTGATCTTTGGGGCATTTCCTGTCGCAGGCGCTAGGCCTACCCACACAAGTGAGGTATCATTTTTATCGGGAGACTTGGGGGAACGCTGGGTGGAAGGAAATTTGTGGCTCCTCTCAGATTCCAGAACTTTCTGCCACAGAAATGTGAGGAACATGTGTTTTTTTAGCCAAATTTTGAGGTTTGCAAAGGATTCTGGGTAACAGAACCTGGTCAGAGCCCCACAAGTCACCCCATCTTGGATTCCCCTAGGTTTCTAGTTTTAAGATATGCACAGGTTTGGTAGGTTTCCCTAGGTGCCGGCTGAGCTAGAGGCCAAAATCTACAGGTAGGAACTTTGCAAAAAACACCTCTGTTTTCTTTCAAAAAATTGGATGTGTCCACGTTGATCTTTGGGGCATTTCCTGTCGCGGGCGCTAGGCCTACCCACAGAAGTGAGGTACCATTTTTATCGAGAGACTTTGGGGAATGCTGGGTAGAAGGAAATTTGTGGCTCCTCTCAGATTCCAGAACTTTCTGTCTCTGAAATGAGAGGAAAAAGTGTTTTTTTGGCCAAATTTTTATGTTTGCAAAGTATTCTGGGTAACATAACCTGGTCAGAGCCCCGCAAGTCACCCCATCTTGGATTCCCCTGGGTTTCTAGTTTCCCAAAATGCACAGGTTTGCTAGGTTTCCCCAGGTGCCGGCTGAGCTACAGGCCAAAATCCACAGGTAGGCACTGTTTTCGATGAAAAAATGTGATGTGTCCACGTTGTGTTGTGGGCCATTTCCTTTCGTGGGCGCTAGTCCTACCCACATAAGTGAGGTATCATTTCTATCGGGAGACTTGGGTGAACACTGGGTGGAAGGAAATTTGTGCCTCCTCTCAGATTCTAGAACTTTCTGCCACAGAAATGTGAGGAACATGTGTTTTTTTAGCCAAATTTGAGGTTTGCAAAGGATTCTGGGTAACAGAATCTGTTCCGAGCCCCACAAGTCACCCCATCTTGGATTCCACTAGGTCTCTAGTTTTCAGAAATGCACAGGTTTGGTAGGTTTCCCTAGGTGCCGGCTGAGCTAGAGGCCAAAATCTACAGGAAGGCACTTTGCAGAAAACACCTCTGTTTTCTTTCAAAAATTTGGATGTGTCCACGTTGATCTTTGGGGCATTTCCTGTCGCGGGCGCTAGGCCTACCCACACAAGTGAGGTATAATTTTTATCGGGAGACTTGGGGGAACGCTGGGTGGAAGGAAATTTGTGGCTCCTCTCAGATTCCAGAATTTTCTGCCACAGAAATGTGAGGAACATGTGTTTGTTTAGCCAAATATTGAGGTTTGTAAAGGATTCTGGGTAACAGAACCTGGTCAGAGCCCCACAAGTCACCCCATCTTGGATTCCCCTAGGTCTCTAGTTTTCAGAAATGCACAGGTTTGGTAGGTTTCCCTAGGTGCTGGCTGAGCTAGAGGCCAAAATCTACAGGTAGGTACTTTGCAAAAAACACCTCTGTTTTCTTTCAAAAAATTGGATGTGTCCACGTTGCGCTTTGGGGCATTTCCTGCCGCAGGCGCTAGGCCTACCCACACAATTGAGGTATCATTTTTATCCGGAGACTTGGGGGAACGCTGGGTGGAAGGAAATTTGTGGCTCCTCTCAGATTCCAGTACTTTCTGCCACAGAAATGTGAGGAACATGTGTTTTTTTAGCCAAATTTTGAGGTTTGCAAAGGATTCTGGGTAACAGAATCTGTTCCGAGCCCCACAAGTCACCCCATCTTGGATTCCACTAGGTCTCTAGTTTTCAGAAATGCACAGGTGTGGTAGGTTTACCTAGCTGCCGGCTGAGCTAGAGGACAAAAACCAAAGGTAGGCGCTTTGCAGAAAACACCTCTGTTTTCTTTCAAAAAATTGGATGTGTCCACGTTGATCTTTGGGGCATTTCCTGTCGTGGGCGCTAGGCCTACCCACACAAGTGAGGTATCATTTTTATCGGGAGACTTGGGGGAACGCTGGGTGGAAGGAAATTTGTGGCTCCTCTCAGATTCCAGAACTTTCTGCCACCGAAATGTGAGGAACATGTGTTTTTTTAGCCACATTTTGAGGTTTGCAAAGGATTCTGGGTAACAGAACCTGTTCAGAGCCCCACAAGTCACCCCATCTTGGATTCCCCTAGGTCTCTAGTTTTCAGAAATGCACAGGTTTGGTAGGTTTCCCTAGGTGCCGGCTGAGCTAGAGGCCAAAATCTACAGGTAGGCACTTTGCAAAAAACACCTCTGTTTTCTTTAAAAAAAATTGGATGTGTCCACGTTGATCTTTGGGGCATTTCCTGTCGCGGGCGCTAGGCCTACTCACAGAAGTGAGGTACCATTTTTATCAAGAGACTTTGGGGAACGCTGGGTAATAGGAAATTTGTGGCTCCTCTCAGATTCCAGAACTTTCTGTCTCTGAAATGAGAGGAAAAAGTGTTTTTTTGGCCAAAATTTGATGTTTGCAAAGGATTCTGGGTAACATAACCTGGTCAGAGCCCCGCAAGTCACCCCATCTTGGATTCCCCTGGGTTTCTAGTTTCCCAAAATGCACTGGTTTGCTAGGTTTCCCCAGGTGCCGGCTGAGCTACAGGCCAAAATCCACAGGTAGGCACTGTTTTCTATGAAAAAATGTGATGTGTCCACGTTGTGTTGTGGGCCATTTCCTTTCATGGGCGCTAGTCCTACCCACATAAGTGAGGTATCATTTCTATCGGGAGACTTGGGTGAACGCTGGGTGGAAGGAAATTTGTGTCTCCTCTCAGATTCTAGAACTTTCTGCCACAGAAATGTGAGGAACATGTGTTTTTTTAGCCAAATTTGAGGTTTGCAAAGGATTCTGGGTAACAGAATCTGTTCCGAGCCCCACAAGTCACCCCATCTTGGATTCCACTAGGTCTCTAGTTTTCAGAAATGCACAGGTTTGGTAGGTTTCCCTAGGTGCCGTCTGAGCTAGAGGCCAAAATCTACAGGTAGGCACTTTGCAGAAAACACCTCTGTTTTCTTTCCAAAATTTGGATGTGTCCACATTGATCTTTGGGGCATTTCCTGTCGCGGGCGCTAGGCCTACCCACACAAGTGAGGAATCATTTTTATCGGGAGACTTGGGGGAACGCTGGGTGGAAGGTGAAATTTGTGGCTCCTCTCAGATTCCAGAACTTTCTGCCACAGAAATGTGAGGAACATGTATTTTTTTAGCCAAATTTTGAGGTTTGCAAAGGATTCTGGGTAACAGAACCTGATCAGAGCCCCGCAAGTCACCCCATCTTGGATTCCCCTGGGTTTCTAGTTTCCGAAAATGCACTGGTTTGCTAGGTTTCCCCAGGTGCCGGCTGAGCTATAGGCCAAAATCCACAGGTAGGCACTGTTTTCTATGAAAAAATGTGATGTGTCCACGTTGTGTTGTGGGCCATTTCCTTTCGTGGGCGCTAGTCCTACCCACATAAGTGAGGTATCATTTCTATCGGGAGACTTGGGGGAACGCTGGGTGGAAGGAAATTTGTGGCTCCTCTCAGATTCTAGAACTTTCTGCCACAGAAATGTGAGGAACATGTGTTTTTTTAGCCAAATTTGAGGTTTGCAAAGGATTCTGGGTAAGAGAATCTGTTCCGAGCCCCACAAGTCACCCCATCTTGGATTCCACTAGGTCTCTAGTTTTCAGAAATGCACAGGTTTGGTAGGTTTCCCTAGGTGCCAGCTGAGCTAGAGGCCAAAATCTACAGGTAGGCGCTTTGCAGAAAACACCTCTGTTTTCTTTAAAAAACTTGGATGTGTCCAGGTTGATCTTTGGGGTATTTCCTGTCGCGGGTGCTAGGCCTACCCACAGAAGTGAGGTACCATTTTTATCAAGAGACTTTGGGAAACGCTGGGTAGAAGGAAATTCGTGGCTCCTCTCAGATTCCAGAACTTTCTGTCTCCGAAATGAGAGGAAAAAGTGTTTTTTTGGCCAAATTTTGATGTTTGCAAAGGATTCTGGGTAACATAACCTGGTCAGAGACCCGCACGTCACCCCATCTTGGATTCCCCTGGGTTTCTAGTTTCCCAAAATGCACTGGTTTGCTAGGTTTCCCCAGGTGCCGGCTGAGCTACAGGCCAAAATCCACAGGTAGGCACTGTTTTCTATGAAAAAATGTGATGTGTCCACGTTGTGTTGTGGGCCATTTCCTTTCGTGGGCGCTAGTCCTACCCACATAAGTGAGGTATCATTTCTATCGGGAGACTTGGGGGAACGCTGGGTGGAAGGAAATTTGTGGCTCCTCTCAGATTCTAGAACTTTCTACCACAGAAATGTGAAGAACATGTGTTTTTTTAGCCAAATTTGAGGTTTGCAAAGGATTCTGGGTAACAGAATCTGTTCCGAGCCCCACAAGTCACCCCATCTTGGATTCCACTAGGTCTCTAGTTTTCAGAAATGCACAGGTGTGGTAGGTTTCCCTAGGTGCCGGCTGAGCTAGAGGCCAAAATCTACAGGAAGGCACTTTGCAGAAAACACCTCTGTTTTCTTTCAAAAAACTGGATGTGTCCACGTTGATCTTTGGGGCATTTCCTGTCGCGGGCGCTAGGCCTACCCACACAAGTGAGGTATAATTTTTATCGGGAGACTTGGGGGAACGCTGGGTGGAAGGAAATTTGTGGCTCCTCTCAGATTCCAGAACTTTCTGCCACAGAAATGTGAGGAACATGTGTTTTTTTAGCCACATTTTGAGGTTTGTAAAGGATTCTGGGTAACAGAACCTGGTCAGAGCCCCACAAGTCACCCCATCTTGGATTCCCCTAGGTCTCTAGTTTTCAGAAATGCACAGGTTTGGTAGGTTTCCCTAGGTGCCGGCTGAGCTAGAGGCCAAAATCTACAGGTAGGCACTTTGCAAAAAACACCTCTGTTTTCTTTCAAAAAATTGGATGTGTCCACGTTGCACTTTGGGGCATTTCCTGCCGCGGGCGCTAGGCCTACCCACACAAGTGAGGTATCATTTTTATCAGGAGACTTGGGGGAACGCTGGGTGGAATGAAATTTATGGCTCCTCTCAGACTCCAGAACTTTCTGCCACAGAAATGTGAGGAACATGTGTTTTTTTATCCAAATTTTGATGTTTGCAAAGGATTCTGGGTAACAGGACCTGGTCCGAGCCCCACAAGTCACACCATCTTGGATTCCCCTACGTCTCTAGTTTTCAGAAATGCACAGGTTTGGTAGGTTTCCCTAGGTGCCCGCTGACCTAGAGGCCAAAATCTACAGGTAGGCACTTTGTAAAAACACACCTCAGTTTCCTTTCAAAAAATTGGATGTGTCCACGTTGAACTTTGGGGCATTTCCTGTCGCGGGCGCTAGGCCTACCCACACAAGTGAGGTATCATTTTTATCGGGAGACTTGGGGGAATGCTGGGTGGAAGGAAATTTGTGGCTCCTCTCAATTCCAGAACTTTCTGCCACAGAAATGTGAGGAACATGTGTTTTTTTAGCCAAATTTTGAGGTTTGTAAAGGATTCTGGGTAACAGAACCTGGTCAGAGCCCCACAAGTCAGCCCATCTTGGATTCCCCTAGGTCTCTAGTTTTCAGAAATGCACAGGTTTGGTAGGTTTCCCTAGGTGCCGGCTGAGCTAGAGGCCAAAATCTACAGGTAGGCACTTTGCAAATAACACCTTTGTTTTCTTTCAAAAAATTGGATGTGTCCACATTGCGCTTTGGGGCATTTCCTGTCGCGGGCGCTAGGCCTACCCACACAAGTGAGGTATAATTTTTATCGGGAGACTTGGGGAACGCTGGGTGGAAGGAAATTAGTGGCTCCTCTCAGTTTCCAGAACTATCTGCCACAGAAATGTGAGGAACATGTGTTTTTTTATCCAAATTTTGAGGTTTGCAAAGGATTCTGCTTAACAGTACCTGGTCAGAGCCTCACAAGTCAGCGCATCTTGGATTCCCCTAGTTCTCTAGTTTACAAAAATACACAGGTTTGGTAAGTCTCCCTAGGAGCCGGCTGAGCTAGAGGCCAAATTCTACAGGTAGGCACTTTGCAAAAAACACCTCTGTTTTCTTTCAAAAAATTGGATGTGTCCACGTTGCACTTTGGGGCATTTCCTGCCGCGGGCGCTAGGCCTACCCACACAAGTGAGGTATCATTTTTATCAGGAGACTTGGGGGAACGCTGGGTGGAAGGAAATTTGTGGCTCCTCTCAGATTCCAGATCTTTCTGCCACAGAAATGTGAGGAACATGTGTTTTTTTATCCAAATTTTGATGTTTGCAAAGGATTCTGGGTAACAGGACCTGGTCCGAGCCCCACAAGTCACCCCATCTTGAAATCCCCTAGGTCTCTAGTTTTCAGAAATGCACAGGTTTGGTAGGTTTCCCTAGGTGCCGGCTGAGCTAGAGGCCAAAATCTACAGGTAGACACTTTGCAAAAAACACCTCTGCTTTCTTTCAAACAATTGGATGTGTCCACGTTGCGCTTTGGGGCGTTTCCTGTCGCGGGCGCTAGGCCTACCCACACATGTGAGGTATAATTTTTATTGGGAGACTTGGAGGAATGCTGGGTGGAAGGAAATTTGTGGCTTCTCTCAGATTCCAGAACCTACTGTCACAGAAATTTGAGGAACATGTGGTTTTTTTAGCCAAATTTTGAGGTTTGCAAAGGATTCTGGGTAACAGAACCTGGTCCGAGCCCCACAAGTCACCCCATCTTGGATTCCCCTAGGTCTCTAGTTTTCAGAAATGCACAGATTTGGTAGGTTTCCCTAGGTGCCGGCTGAGCTAGAGGCCAAAATCTACAGGTAGGCGCTTTGCAAAAAACACCTCTGTTTTCTTTCAAAAAATTGGATGTGTCCACGTTGATCTTTGGGGCATTTCCTGTCGCAGGCGCTAGGCCTACCCACACAAGTGAGGTACCATTTTTATCGAGAGACTTTGGGGAACGCTGGGTAGAAGGAAATTTCTTGCTCCTCTCAGATTCCAGAACTTTCTGTCTCCGAAATGAGAGGAAAAAGTGTTTTTTTGGCCAAATTTTGATGTTTGCAAAGGATTCTGGGTAACATAACCTGGTCAGAGCCCCGCAAGTCACCCCATCTTGGATTCCCCTGGGTTTCTAGTTTCCCAAAATGCACTGGTTTGCTAGGTTTCCCAAGGTGCCAGCTGAGCTACAGGCCAAAATCCACAGGTAGGCACTGTTTTCTATGAAAAAATGTGATGTGTCCACGTTGTGTTGTGGGCCATTTCCTTTCGTGGGCGCTAGTCCTACCCACATAAGTGAGGTATAACTTCTATCGGGAGACTTGGGGGAACGCTGGGTGGAAGGAAATTTGTGGCTCCTCTCAGATTCCAGAACTTTCTGCCACAGAAATGTGAGGAACATGTGTTTTTTTTGTCCAAATTTTGTGGTTTGCAAAGGATTCTGGGTAACAGAACCTGGTCAGAGCCTCACAAGTCACCCAATATTGGATTCCCCTAGGTCTCTAGTTTTCAGAAATGCACAGGTTTGGTAGGTTTCCCTAGGTGCCGGCTGAGCTAGAGGCCAAAATCTACAGGTAGGCACTTTGCAAAAAACAACTCTGTTTCTTTTAAAAAATTGGATGTGTCCACGTTGCACTTTGGGGCATTTCCTACCGCGGGCAATAGGCCTACCCACACAAGTGAGGTATCATTTTTATCCGGAGACTTGGGGGAACGCTGGGTGGAAGGAAATTTGTGGCTCCTCTCAGATTCCAGAACTTTCTGCCACAGAACTGTGAGGAACATATGTTTTTTTAGCCAAATTTGAGGTTTGCAAAGGATTCTGGGTAACAGAATCTGTTCCGAGCCCCACAAGTCACCCCATCTTGGATTCCACTAGGTCTCTAGTTTTCAGAAATGCACAGGTTTGGTAGGTTTCCCTAGGTGCCGGCTGAGCTAGAGGCCAAAATCTACAGGAAGGCACTTTGCAGAAAACACCTCTGTTTTCTTTCAAAAATTTGGATGTGTCCACGTTGATCTTTGGGGCATTTCCTGTCGCGGGCGCTAGGCCTACCCACACATGTGAGGTATCATTTTTATTGGGAGACTTGGGGGAACGCTGGGTGGAAGGAAATTTGTGGCTCCTCTCAGATTCCAGAACCTTCTGTCACAGAAATTTGAGGAACATGTGTTTTTTTAGCCAAATTTTGAGGTTTGCAAAGGATTCTGGGTAACAGAACCTGGTCAGAGCCCCGCAAGTCATCCCATCTTGGATTCCCCTGGGTTTCTAGTTTCCAAAAATGCACTGGTTTGCTAGGTTTCCCCAGGTGCCGCGCTGAGCTACAGGCCAAAATCCACAGGTAGGCACTGTTTTCTATGAAAAAATTTGATGTGTCCATGTTGCGCTTTGGGGCGTTTCCTGTCGCGGGCGCTAGGCCTACCCACACAAGTGAGGTATAATTTCTATCGGGAGACTTGGGGGAACGCTGGGTGGAAGGAAATTTGTGGCTCCTCTCAGTTTCCAGAACTTTCTGCCACAGAAATGTGAGGAAAATGTGTTTTTTTAGCCAAATTTTGAGGTTTGCAAAGGATTCTGGGTAACAGAACCTGGTCAGAGCCTCACAAGTCAGCCCATCTTGGATTCCCCTAGGTCTCTAGTTTTCAAAAATACACAGGTTTGGTAGGTTTCCCTAGGTGCCGGCTGAGCTAGAGGCCAAAATTTACAGGTAGGCACTTTGCAAAAAACACCTCTGTTTTCTTTCAAAAAATTGGATGTGTCCACGTTGCGCTTTGGGGCATTTCCTGCCGCGGGCCCTAGGCCTACCCACACAAGTGAGGTATCATTTTTATCTGGAGACTTGGGGGAACGCTGGGTGGAAGGAAATTTGTGGCTCCTCTCAGATTCCAGAACTTTCTGCCACAGAAATGTGAGGAACATGTGTTTTTTTAGCCAAATTTTGAGGTTTGCAAAGGATTCTGGGTAACAGAACCTGGTCCGAGCCCCACAAGTCACCCCATCTTGGATTCCCCTAAGTCTCTAGTTTTTAGAAATGCACAGGTTTGGTAGGTTTCCCTAGGTGCCGGCTGAGCTAGAGGCCAAAATCTACAGGTAGGCACTTTGCAGAAAACACCTCTGTTTTCTTTCAAAAAATTGGATGTGTCCACGTTGATCTTTGGGGCATTTCCTGTCGCGGGCGCTAGGCCTACCCACACAAGTGAGGTATCATTTTAATCGGGAGACTTGGGGGAACGCTGGGTGGAAGGAAATTTGTGGTTCTTCTCAGTTTCCAGAACTTTCTGCCACAGAAATGTGAGGAACATGTGTTTTTTTGGCCAAATTTTGAGGTTTGCAAAGGATTCTGGGTAACAGAACCTGGTCAGAGCCTCACTAGTCAGCCCATCTTAGATTCCCCTAGGTCTCTAGTTTTCAAAAATACACAGGTTTGGTAGGTTTCCCTAGGTGCCGGCTGAGCTAGAGGCCAAAATTCACAGGTAGGCACTTTGCAAAAAACACCTCTGTTTTCTTTAAAAAAATTGGATGTGTCCACGTTGCGCTTTGGGGCATTTCCTGCCGCGGGCGCTAGGCCTACCCACACAAGTGAGGTATCATTTTTATCCGGAGACTTGGGGGAACGATGGGTGGAAGGAAATTTGTGGCTCCTCTCAGATTCCAGAACTTTCTGCAATAGAAATGTGAGGAACATGTGTTTTTTTAGCCAAATTTTGAGGTTTGCAAAGGATTCTGGGTAACAGAACCTGGTCCGAGCCCCACAAGTCACCCCATCTTGGATTCCCCTATGTCTCTAGTTTTCAGAAATGCACAGGTTTGGTAGATTTCCCTAGGTGCCGGCTGAGCTAGAGGCCAAAATCTACAGGTAGGCACTTTGCAAAAAACACCTCTGTTTTGTTTCAAAAAATTTGATGTGTCCACGTTGCGCTTTGGGGCGTTTCCTGTCGCGAGCGCTAGGCCTACCCACACATGTGAGGTATCATTTTTATTGGGAGACTTGGGGGAACGCTGGGTGGAAGGAAATTTGTGGCTCCTCTCAGATTCCAGAACCTTCTGTCACAGAAATTTGAGGAACATGTGGTTTTTTAGCCAAATTTTGAGGTTTGCAAAGGATTCTGGGTAACAGAACCTGGTCAGAGCCCCGCAAGTAATCCCATCTTGGATTCCCCTGGGTTTCTAGTTTCCAAAAATGCACTGGTTTGGTAGGTTTCCCCATGTGCCGCGCTGAGCTACAGGCCAAAATCCACAGGTAAGCACTGTTTTCTATGAAAACATTTGATGTGTCCATGTTGCGCTTTGGGGCGTTTCCTGTCGCGGGCGCTTGGCCTACCCACACAAGTGAGGTATCATTTCTATCGGGAGACTTTGGGGAACGCTGGGTAGAAGGAAATTTGTGGCTCCTCTAAGATTCCAGAACTTTCTGTCTCCGAAATGAGAGGAAAAAGTGTTTTTTGGCCAAATTTTGATGTTTGCAAAGGATTTTGGGTAACAGAACCTGGTCAGAGCCCCGCAAGTCACCCCATCTGGGATTCCCCTGGGTTTCTAGTTTCCCAAAATGCACTGATTTGCTAGGTTTCCCCAGGTGCCGGCTGAGCTACAGGCCAAAATCCGCAGGTAGGCACTGTTTTCTATGAAAAAATGTGATGTGTCCACGTTGTGTTGTGGGCCATTTCCTTTCGTGGGCTAGTCCTACTCACACAAGTGAGGTATTATTTCTATCGGGAGACTTGGGGGAACGCTGAGTGGAAGTAAATTTGTGGCTCCTCTCCGATTCTAGAACTTTCTGCCACAGAAATGTGAGGAACATGTGTTTTTTTAGCCAAATTTGAGGTTTGCAAAGGATTCTGGGTAACAGAATCAGTTCCGAGCCCCACAAGTCACCCCATCTTGGATTCCACTAGGTCTCTAGTTTTCAGAAATGCACAGGTTTGGTAGGTTTCCCTAGGTGCCGGCTGAGCTAGAGGCCAAAATCTACAGGTAGGCACTTTGCAGAAAACACCTCTGTTTTCTTTCAAAAAATTGGATGTGTCCACGATGATCTTTGGGGCATTTCCTGTCACGGGCGCTAGGCCTACCCACACAAGTGAGGTATCATTTTTATCGGGAGACTTGGGGGAACGCTGGGTGGAAGGAAATTTGTGGCTCCTCTCAGATTATAGAACTTTCTGCCACAGAAATGTGAGGAACATGTGTTTTTTTAGCCAAATTTTGAGGTTTGCAAAGGATTCTGGGTAAACGAACCTGGTCAGAGCCTCACAAGTCAGCCCATCTTGGATTCCCCTAGGTCTCTAGTTTTCAAAAATACACAGGTTTGGTAGGTTTCCCTAGGTGCCGGCTGAGCTAGAGGCCAAAATTTACAGGTAGGCACTTTGCAAAAAACACCTCTGTTTTCTTTAAAAAAATTGGATGTGTCCACGTTGCGCTTTGGGGCATTTCCTGCCGCGGGCGCTAGGCCTACCCACACAAGTGAGGTATCATTTTTATCCGGAGACTTGGGGGAACGCTGGGTGGAAGGAAATTTGTGGCTCCTCTCAGATTCCAGAACTTCCTGCAATAGAAATGTGAGGAACATGTGTTTTTTTAGCCAAATTTTGAGGTTTGCAAAGGATTCTGGGTAACAGAACCTGGTCCGAGCCCCACAAGTCACCCCATCTTGGATTCCCCTAGGTCTCTAGTTTTCAGAAATGCACAGGTTTGGTAGGTTTCCCTAGGTGCCGGCTGAGCTAGATGCCAAAATCTACAGGTAGGCACTTCGCAAAAAACACCTCTGTTTTCTTTCAAAAAATTGGATGTGTCCACGTTGATCTTTGGGGCATTTCCTGTCGCGGGCGCTAGGCCTACCCACACAAGTGAGGTATCATTTTTATCGGGAGACTTGGGGGAACGCTGGGTGGAAGGAAATTTTTGGTTCCTCTCAGATTCCAGAACTTTCTTCCACAGAAATGTGAGGAACATGTGTTTTTTTAGCCAAATTTTGAGGTTTGCAAAGTATTCTGGGTAACAGAACCTGGTCAGAGCCTCACAAGTCAGCCCATCTTGGATTCCCCTAGGTCTCTAGTTTTCAAAAATACACAGGTTTGGTAGGTTTCCCTAGGTGCCGGCTGAGCTAGAGGCCAAAATTTACAGGTAGGCACTTTGCAAAAAACACCTCTGTTTTCTTTAAAAAAATTGGATGTGTCCATGTTGCGCTTTGGGGCATTTCCTGCCGCGGGCGCTAGGCCTACCCACACAAGTGAGGTATCATTTTTATCCGGAGACTAGGGGGAACGCTGGGTGGAAGGAAATTTGTGGCTCCTCTCAGATTCCAGAACATTCTGCCATAGAAATGTGAGGAACATGTGTTTTTTTAGCCAAATTTTGAGGTTTGCAAAGGATTCTGGGTAACAGAACCTGTTCCGAGCCCCACAAGTCACCCCATCTTGGATTCCCCTATCTCTTTAGTTTTCAGAAATGCACAGGTTTGGTAGATTTCCCTAGGTGCCGGCTGAGCTAGAGGCCAAAATCTACAGGTATGCACTTTGCAAAAAACACCTCTGTTTTCTTTCAAAAAATTTGATGTGTCCACGTTGCGCTTTGGGGCGTTTCCTGTCGCGGGCGCTAGGCCTACCCACACATGTGAGGTATCATTTTTATTGGGAGACTTGGGGGAACGCTGGGTGGAAGGAAATTTGTGGCTCCTCTCAGTTTCCAGAACTTTCTGCCACAGAAATGTGAGGAACATGTGTTTTTTTTAGCCAAATTTCGAGGTTTGCAAAGGATTCTGGGTAACAGAACCTGGTCAGAGCCTCACAAGTCAGCGCATCTTGGATTCCCCTAGGTCTCTAGTTTTCAAAAATACACAGGTTTGGTAGGTTTCCCTAGGTGCCGGCTGAGCTAGAGGCCAAAATCTACAGGTAGGCACTTTGCAAAAAACACCTCTGTTTTCTTTCAAAAAATTTGATGTGTCCACGTTGCGCTTTGGGGCGTTTCCTGTCGCGGGCGCTAGGCCTACCCACACATGTGAGGTATAATTTTTATTGGGAGACTTGGGGGAACGCTGGGTGGAAGGAAATTTGTGGCTTCTCTCAGATTCTAGAACTTTCTGTCACAGAAATTTGAGGAACATGTGTTTTTTTAGCCAAATTTTGAGGTTTGCAAAGGATTCTGGGTAACAGAACCTGGTCAGAGCCCCGCAAGTCATCCCATCTTGGATTCCCCTGGGTTTCTAGTTTCCAAAAATGCACTGGTCTGCTAGGTTTCCCCAGGTGCCGCGTTGTGCTACAGGCCAAAATCCACAGGTAGGCACTGTTTTCTATGAAAAAATGTGATGTGTCCACGTTGTGTTGTGGGCCATTTCCTTTCGTGGGCGCTAGTCCTACTCACATAAGTGAGGTATTATTTCTATCGGGAGACTTGGGGGAACGCTGAGTGGAAGTAAATTTGTGGCTCCTCTCAGATTCTAGAACTTTCTGCCACAGAAATGTGAGGAACATGTGTTTTTTTAGCCAAATTTGAGGTTTGCAAAGGATTCTGGGTAACAGAATCAGTTCCGAGCCCCACAAGTCACCCCATCTTGGATTCCACTAGGTCTCTAGTATTCAGAAATGCACAGGTTTGGTAGGTTTCCCTAGCTGCCGGCTGAGCTAGAGGCCAAAATCTACAGGTAGGCACTTTGCAGAAAACACCTCTGTTTTCTTTCAAAAAATTGGATGTGTCCACGATGATCTTTGGGGCATTTCCTGTCACGGGCGCTAGGCCTACCCACACAAGTGAGGTATCATTTTTATCGGGAGACTTGGGGGAACGCTGGGTGGAAGGAAATTTGTGGCTCCTCTCAGATTCCAGAACTTTCTGCCACAGAAATGTGATGAACATGTGTTTTTTTAGCCAAATTTTGAGGTTTGTAAAGGATTCTGGGTAACAGAACCTGGTCAGAGCCCCACAAGTCAGCCCATCTTGGATTCCCCTAGGTCTCTAGTTTTCAGAAATGCACAGGTTTGGTAGGTTTCCCTTGGTGCCGGCTGAGCTAGAGGCCAAAATCTACAGGTAGGCACTTTGCAAAAAACACCTCTGCTTTCTTTCAAACAATTGGATGTGTCCACTTTGCGCTTTGGGGCGTTTCCTGTCGCGGGCGCTAGGCCTACCCACACATGTGAGGTGTCATTTTTATTGGGAGACTTGGAGGAATGCTGGGTGGGAGGAAATTTGTGGCTCCTCTCAGATTCCAGAACCTACTGTCACAGAAATTTGAGGAACATGTGTTTTTTTAGCCAAATTGTGAGGTTTGTAAAGGATTCTGGGTAACAGAACCTGGTCCGAGCCCCACAAGTCACCCCATCTTGGATTCCCCTAGGTCTCTAGTTTTCAGAAATGCACAGGTTTGGTAGGTTTCCCTAGGTGCCGGCTGAGCTAGAGGCCAAAATCTACAGGTAGGCGCTTTGCAAAAAACACCTCTGTTTTCTTTCAAAAAATTGGATGTGTCCACGTTGATATTTGGGGCATTTCCTGTCGCGGGCGCTAGGCCTACCCACAGAAGTGAGGTACCATTTTTATCGAGAGACTTTGGGGAACGCTGGGTAGAAGGAAATTTGTTGCTCCTCTCAGATTCCAGAACTTTCTGTCTCCGAAATGAGAGGAAAAAGTGTTTTTTTGGCCAAATTTTGATAATGCAAAGGATTCTGGGTAACATAACCTGGTCAGAGCCCCGCAAGTCACCCCATCTTGGATTCCCCTGGGTTTCTAGTTTCCCAAAATGCACTGGTTTGCTAGGTTTCCCAAGGTGCCGGCTGAGCTACAGGCCAAAATCCACAGGTAGGCACTGTTTTCTATGAAAAAATGTGATGTGTCCACGTTGTGTTGTGGGCCATTTCCTTTCGTGGGCGCTAGTCCTACCCACATAAGTGAGGTATAATTTCTATCGGGAGACTTGGGGGAACGCTGGGTGGAAGGAAATTTGTGGCTCCTCTCAGATTCCAGAACTTTCTGCCACAGAAATGTGAGGAACATGTGTTTTTTTGTCCAAATTTTGAGGTTTGCAAAGGATTCTGGGTAACAGAACCTGATCAGAGCCTAACAAGTCACCCAATCTTGGATTCCCCTAGGTCTCTAGTTTTCAGAAATGCACAGGATTGGTAGGTTTCCCTAGGTGCCGGCTGAGCAAGAGGCCAAAATCTACAGGTAGGCACTTTGCAAAAAACACCTCTGTTTTCTTTCAAAAAATTGGATGTGTCCACATTGCGCTTTGGGGCATTTCCTGTCGCGGGCGCTAGGCCTACCCACACAAGTGAGGTATCATTTTTATCGGGAGACTTGGGGGAACGCTGGGTGGAAGGAAATTTGTGGCTCCTCTCAGTTGCCAGAACTTTCTGCCACAGAAATGTGAGGAACATGTGTTTCTTTATCCAAATTTTGAGGTTTGCAAAGGATTCTGGGTAACAGAACCTGGTCAGAGCCTCACAAGTCAGCCCATCTTGGATTCCCCTAGGTCTCTAGTTTTAAAAAATACACAGGTTTGGTAGGTTTCCCTAGGTGCCGGCTGAGCTAGAGGCCAAATTCTACAGGTAGGCACTTTGCAAAAAACACCTCTGTTTTCTTTCAAAAAATTAGATGTGTCCACGTTGCACTTTGGGGCATTTCCTGCTGCGGGCGCTAGGCCTACCCACACAAGTGAGGTATCATTTTTATAGGGAGACTTGTCGGAATGCTGGGTGGAAGGAAATTTGTGGCTCCTCTCAGTTTCCAGAACTTTGTGCCACAGAA
This sequence comes from Pleurodeles waltl, assembly GCF_031143425.1. Taxonomy (NCBI): domain Eukaryota; kingdom Metazoa; phylum Chordata; class Amphibia; order Caudata; family Salamandridae; genus Pleurodeles; species Pleurodeles waltl. The sequence continues at coordinate 643,369,807 of NC_090440.1, read as the reverse complement.
ATGTGAGGAACATGTGTTTTTTTAACCAAATTTTGAGGTTTGCAAAGGATTCTGGGTAACAGAACCTGGTCAGAGCCTCACAAGTCAGCCCATCTTGGATTCCCCTAGTTCTCTAGTTTTCAAAAATACACAGGTTTGGTAGGTTTCCCTAGGTGCCGGCTGAGCTAGAGGCCAAAATTTACAGGTAGGCACTTTGCAAAAAACACCTCTGTTTTCTTTCAAAAAATTGGATGTGTCCACGTTGCGCATTGGGGCATTTCCTGCCGCGGGCGCTAGGCCTACCCACACAAGTGAGGTATAATTTTTATCCGGAGACTTGGGGGAACGCTGGGTGGAAGGAAATTTGTGGCTCCTCTCAGATTCCAGAACTTTCTGCCACAGAAATGTGAGGAACATGTGTTTTTTTAGCCAAATTTTGAGGTTTGCAAAGGATTCTGGGTAACAGAACCTGGTCCGAGCCCCACAAGTCACCCCATCTTGGATTCCCCTAGGTCTCTAGTTTTCAGAAATGCACAGGTTTGGTAGGTTTCCCTAGGTGCCGGCTGAGCTAGAGGCCAAAATCTACAGGTAGGCACTTTGCAGAAAACACCTCTGTTTTCTTTAAAAAAATTGGATGTGTCCACGTTGATCTTTGGGGCATTTCCTGTCGCGGGCGCTAGGCCTACCCACACATGTGAGGTATCATTTTTATTGGGAGACTTGGAGGAATGCTGGGTGGAAGGAAATTTGTGGCTCCTCTCAGATTCCAGAACCTTCTGTCACAGAAATTTGAGAAACATGTGTTTTTTTAGCCAAATTTTGAGGTTTGCAAAGGATTCTGGGTAACAGAACCTGGTCCGAGCCCCATAAGTCACCCCATCTTGGATTCCCCTAGGTCTCTAGTTTTCAGAAATGTACAGGTTTGGTAGGTTTCCCTAGGTGCCCGCTGAGCTAGAGGCCAAAATCTACAGGTAGGCACTTTGTAAAAACACACCTCTGTTTTCTTTCAAAAAATTGGATGTGTCCACGTTGAACTTTGGGGCATTTCCTGTCGCGGGCGCTAGGCCTACCCACAGAAGTGAGGTACCATTTTTATCGGGAGACTTTGGGGAACGCTGGGTAGAAGGAAATTTGTGGCTCCTCTAAGATTCCAGAACTTTCTGTCTCTGAAATGAGAGGAAAAAGTGTTTTTTTGGCCAAATTGTGATGTTTGCAAATGATTCTGGGTAACAGAACCTGGTCAGAGCCCCGCAAGTCACCCCATCTGGGATTCCCCTGGGTTTCTAGTTTCCCAAAATGCACTGATTTGCTAGGTTTCCCCAGGTGCCGGCTGAGTTACAGGCCAAAATCCGCAGGTAGGCACTGTTTTCTATGAAAAAATGTGATGTGTCCACGTTGTGTTGTGGGCCATTTCCTTTCGTGGGCGCTAGTCCTACTCACATAAGTGAGGTATTATTTCTATCGGGAGACTTGGGGGAACGCTGAGTGGAAGTAAATTTGTGGCTCCTCTCAGATTCTAGAACTTTCTGCCACAGAAATGTGAGGAACATGTGTTTTTTTAGCCAAATTTGAGGTTTGCAAAGGATTCTGGGTAACAGAATCAGTTCCGAGCCCCACAAGTCACCCCATCTTGGATTCCACTAGGTCTCAAGTTTTCAGAAATGCACAGGTTTGGTAGGTTTCCCTCGGTGCCGGCTGAGCTAGAGGCCAAAATCTACAGGTAGGCACTTTGCAGAAAACACCTCTGTTTTCTTTCAAAAAATTGGATGTGTCCACGATGATCTTTGGGGCATTTCCTGTCACGGGCGCTAGGCCTACCCACACAAGTGATGTATCATTTTTATCGGGAGACTTAGGGGAACGCTGGGTGGAAGGAAATTTGTGGCTCCTCTCAGATTCCAGAACTTTCTGCCACAGAAATGTGAGGAACATGTGTTTTTTTAGCCAAATTTTGAGGTTTGTAAAGGATTCTGGGTAACAGAACCTGGTCAGAGCCCCACAAGTCAGCCCATCTTGGATTCCCCTAGGTCTCTAGTTTTCAGAAATGCACAGGTTTGGTAGGTTTCCCTAGGTGCCGGCTGAGCTAGAGGCCAAAATCTACAGGTAGGCACTTTGCAAAAAACACCTCTGTTTTCTTTCAAAAAATTGGATGTGTCCACATTGCGCTTTGGGGCATTTCCTGTCGCGGGCGCTAGGCCTAACCACACAAGTGAGGTATCATTTTTATCGGGAGACTTGGGGAACACTGGGTGGAAGGAAATTAGTGGCTCCTCTCAGTTTCCAGAACTTTCTGCCACAGAAATGTGAGGAACATGTGTTTTTTTATCCAAATTTTGATGTTTGCAAAGGATTCTGGGTAACAGGACCTGGTCCGAGCCCCACAAGTCACTCTATCTTGGATTCCCCTAGGTCTCTAGTTTTCAGAAATGCACAGGTTTGGTAGGTTTCCCTAGGTGCCGGCTGAGCTAGAGGCCAAAATCTACAGGTAGGCACTTTGCAAAAAACACCTCTGCTTTCTTTCAAACAATTGGATGTGTCCATGTTGCGCTTTGGGGCGTTTCCTGTTGCGGGCGCTAGGCCTACCCACACATGTGAGGTATCATTTTTATTGGGAGACTTGGAGGAATGCTGGGTGGAAGGAAATTTGTGGCTCCTCTCAGATTCCAGAACCTACTGTCACAGAAATTTGAGGAACATGTGTTTTTTTAGCCAAATTTTGAGGTTAGCAAAGGATTCTGGGTAACAGAACCTGGTCCGAGCCCCATAAGTCACCCCATCTTGGATTCCCCTAGGTCTCTAGTTTTCAGAAATGCACAGGTTTGGTAGGTTTCCCTAGGTGCCCGCTGAGCTAGAGGCCAAAATCTACAGGTAGACACTTTGTAAAAACACACCTCTGTTTTCTTTCAAAAAATTGGATGTGTCCACGTTGAACTTTTGGGCATTTCCTGTCGTGGGCGCTAGGCCTACCCACAGAAGTGAGGTACCATTTTTATCGAGAGACTTTGGGGAACGCTGGGTAGAAGGAAATTTGTGGCTCCTCTAAGATTCCAGAACTTTCTGTCTCCGAAATGAGAGGAAAAAGTGCTTTTTGGCCAAATTTTGATGTTTGCAAAGGATTCTGGGTAACAGAACCTGGTCAGAGCCCCGCAAGTCACCCCATCTGGGATTCCCCTGGGTTTCTAGTTTCCCAAAATGCACTGATTTACTAGGTTTCCCCTGGTGCCGGCTGAGCTACAGGCCAAAATCCGCAGGTAGGCACTGTTTTCTATGAAAAAATGTGATGTGTCCACGTTGTGTTGTGGGCCATTTCCTTTCGTGGGCGCTAGTCCTACTCACATAAGTGAGGTATTATTTCTATCGGGAGACTTGGGGGAACGCTGAGTGGAAGTAAATTTGTGGCTCCTCTCAGATTCTAGAACTTTCTGCCACAGAAATGTGAGGAACATGTGTTTTTTTAGCCAAATTTGAGGTTTGCAAAGGATTCTGGGTAACAGAATCAGTTCCGAGCCCCACAAGTCACCCCATCTTGGATTCCACTAGGTCTCTAGTATTCAGAAATGCACAGGTTTGGTAGGTTTCCCTAGCTGCCGGCTGAGCTAGAGGCCAAAATCTACAGGTAGGCACTTTGCAGAAAACACCTCTGTTTTCTTTCAAAAAATTGGATGTGTCCACGATGATCTTTGGGGCATTTCCTGTCACGGGCGCTAGGCCTACCCACACAAGTGAGGTATCATTTTTATCAGGAGACTTGGGGGAACGCTGGGTGGAAGGAAATTTGTGGCTCCTCTCAGATTCCAGAACTTTCTGCCACAGAAATGTGATGAACATGTGTTTTTTTAGCCAAATTTTGAGGTTTGTAAAGGATTCTGGGTAACAGAACCTGGTCAGAGCCCCACAAGTCAGCCCATCTTGGATTCCCCTAGGTCTCTAGTTTTCAGAAATGCACAGGTTTGGTAGGTTTCCCTTGGTGCCGGCTGAGCTAGAGGCCAAAATCTACAGGTAGGCACTTTGCAAAAAACACCTCTGCTTTCTTTCAAACAATTGGATGTGTCCACTTTGCGCTTTGGGGCGTTTCCTGTCGCGGGCGCTAGGCCTACCCACACATGTGAGGTGTCATTTTTATTGGGAGACTTGGAGGAATGCTGGGTGGGAGGAAATTTGTGGCTCCTCTCAGATTCCAGAACCTACTGTCACAGAAATTTGAGGAACATGTGTTTTTTTAGCCAAATTGTGAGGTTTGTAAAGGATTCTGGGTAACAGAACCTGGTCCGAGCCCCACAAGTCACCCCATCTTGGATTCCCCTAGGTCTCTAGTTTTCAGAAATGCACAGGTTTGGTAGGTTTCCCTAGGTGCCGGCTGAGCTAGAGGCCAAAATCTACAGGTAGGCGCTTTGCAAAAAACACCTCTGTTTTCTTTCAAAAAATTGGATGTGTCCACGTTGATATTTGGGGCATTTCCTGTCGCGGGCGCTAGGCCTACCCACAGAAGTGAGGTACCATTTTTATCGAGAGACTTTGGGGAACGCTGGGTAGAAGGAAATTTGTTGCTCCTCTCAGATTCCAGAACTTTCTGTCTCCGAAATGAGAGGAAAAAGTGTTTTTTTGGCCAAATTTTGATAATGCAAAGGATTCTGGGTAACATAACCTGGTCAGAGCCCCGCAAGTCACCCCATCTTGGATTCCCCTGGGTTTCTAGTTTCCCAAAATGCACTGGTTTGCTAGGTTTCCCAAGGTGCCGGCTGAGCTACAGGCCAAAATCCACAGGTAGGCACTGTTTTCTATGAAAAAATGTGATGTGTCCACGTTGTGTTGTGGGCCATTTCCTTTCGTGGGCGCTAGTCCTACCCACATAAGTGAGGTATAATTTCTATCGGGAGACTTGGGGGAACGCTGGGTGGAAGGAAATTTGTGGCTCCTCTCAGATTCCAGAACTTTCTGCCACAGAAATGTGAGGAACATGTGTTTTTTTGTCCAAATTTTGAGGTTTGCAAAGGATTCTGGGTAACAGAACCTGATCAGAGCCTAACAAGTCACCCAATCTTGGATTCCCCTAGGTCTCTAGTTTTCAGAAATGCACAGGATTGGTAGGTTTCCCTAGGTGCCGGCTGAGCTAGAGGCCAAAATCTACAGGTAGGCACTTTGCAAAAAACACCTCTGTTTTCTTTCAAAAAATTGGATGTGTCCACATTGCGCTTTGGGGCATTTCCTGTCGCGGGCGCTAGGCCTACCCACACAAGTGAGGTATCATTTTTATCGGGAGACTTGGGGGAACGCTGGGTGGAAGGAAATTTGTGGCTCCTCTCAGTTGCCAGAACTTTCTGCCACAGAAATGTGAGGAACATGTGTTTCTTTATCCAAATTTTGAGGTTTGCAAAGGATTCTGGGTAACAGAACCTGGTCAAAGCCTCACAAGTCAGCCCATCTTGGATTCCCCTAGGTCTCTAGTTTTAAAAAATACACAGGTTTGGTAGGTTTCCCTAGGTGCCGGCTGAGCTAGAGGCCAAATTCTACAGGTAGGCACTTTGCAAAAAACACCTCTGTTTTCTTTCAAAAAATTAGATGTGTCCACGTTGCACTTTGGGGCATTTCCTGCTGCGGGCGCTAGGCCTACCCACACAAGTGAGGTATCATTTTTATAGGGAGACTTGTCGGAATGCTGGGTGGAAGGAAATTTGTGGCTCCTCTCAGTTTCCAGAACTTTGTGCCACAGAAATGTGAGGAACATGTGTTTTTTTAACCAAATTTTGAGGTTTGCAAAGGATTCTGGGTAACAGAACCTGGTCAGAGCCTCACAAGTCAGCCCATCTTGGATTCCCCTAGTTCTCTAGTTTTCAAAAATACACAGGTTTGGTAGGTTTCCCTAGATGCCGGCTGAGCTAGAGGCCAAAATTTACAGGTAGGCACTTTGCAAAAAACACCTCTGTTTTCTTTCAAAAAATTGGATGTGTCCACGTTGCGCATTGGGGCATTTCCTGCCGCGGGCGCTAGGCCTACCCACACAAGTGAGGTATAATTTTTATCCGGAGACTTGGGGGAACGCTGGGTGGAAGGAAATTTATGGCTCCTCTCAGATTCCAGAACTTTCTGCCACAGAAATGTGAGGAACATGTGTTTTTTTAGCCAAATTTTGAGGTTTGCAAAGGATTCTGGGTAACAGAACCTGGTCCGAGCCCCACAAGTCACCCCATCTTGGATTCCCCTAGGTCTCTAGTTTTCAGAAATGCACAGGTTTGGTAGGTTTCCCTAGGTGCCGGCTGAGCTAGAGGCCAAAATCTACAGGTAGGCACTTTGCAGAAAACACCTCTGTTTTCTTTAAAAAAATTGGATGTGTCCACGTTGATCTTTGGGGCATTTCCTGTCGCGGGCGCTAGGCCTACCCACACAAGTGAGGTATCATTTTAATCGGGAGACTTGGGGGAACGCTGGGTGGAAGGAAATTTGTGGTTCTTCTCAGTTTCCAGAACTTTCTGCCACAGAAATGTGAGGAACATGTGTTTTTTTAGCCAAATTTTGAGGTTTGCAAAGGATTCTGGGTAACAGAATCTGGTCAGAGCCTCACAAGTCAGCCCATCTTGGATTCCCCTAGGTCTCTAGTTTTCAAAAATACACAGGTTTGGTAGGTTTCCCGAGGTGCCGGCTGAGCTAGAGGCCAAAATTTACAGGTAGGCACTTTGCAAAAAACAACTCTGTTTTCTTTAAAAAAATTGAATGTGTCCACGTTGCGCTTTGGGGCATTTCCTGCCGCGGGCACTAGGCCTACCCATACAAGTGAGGTATAATTTTTATCCGGAGACTTGGGGGAACGCTGGGTGGAAGGAAATTTGTGGCTCCTCTCAGATTCCAGAACTTTCTGCCATAGAAATGTGAGGAACATGTGTTTTTTTAGCCAAATTTTGAGGTTTGCAAAGGATTCTGGGTAACAGAACCTGGTCCGAGCCCCACAAGTCACCCCATCTTGGATTCCCCTATGTCTCTAGTTTTCAGAAATGCACAGGTTTGGTAGGTTTCCCTAGGTGCCGGCTGAGCTAGAGGCCAAAATCTACAGGTAGGCACTTTGCAAAAAACACCTCTGTTTTCTTTCAAAAAATTTGATGTGTCCACGTTGCGCTTTGGGGCGTTTCCTGTCGCGGGCACTAGGCCTACCCACACATGTGAGGTATCATTTTTATTGGGAGACTTGGGGGAACGCTGGGTGGAAGGAAATTTGTGGCTCCTCTCAGATTCCAGAACCTTCTGTCACAGAAATTTGAGGAACATGTGTTTTTTTAGCCAAATTTTGAGGTTTGCAAAGGATTCTGGGTAACAGAACCTGGTCAGAGCCCGCAAGTCATCCCATCTTGGATTCCCCTGGGTTTCTAGTTTCCAAAAATGCACTGGTTTGGTAGGTTTCCCCAGGTGCCACGCTGAGCTACAGGCCAAAATCCACAGGTAAGCACTGTTTTCTATGAAAAAATTTGATGTGTCCATGTTGCGCTTTGGGGCGTTTCCTGTCGCGGGCGCTAGGCCTACCCACACAAGTGAGGTATCATTTCTATCGGGAGACTTAGGGGAACGCTGGGTGGAAGGAAATTTGTGGCTCGTCTCAGTTTCCAGAACTTTCTGCCACAGAAATGTGAGGAACATGTGTTTTTTTAGCCAAATTTTGAGGTTTGCAAAGGATTGTGGGTAACAGAACCTGGTCAGAGCCTCACAAGTCAGCCCATCTTGGATTCCCCTAGGTCTCTAGTTTTCAAAAATACACAGGTTTGGTAGGTTTCCCTAGGTGCCGGCTGAGCTAGAGGCCAAAATTTACAGGTAGGCACTTTGCAAAAAACACTTCTGTTTTCTTTCAAAAAATTTGATGTGTCCACGTTGCGCTTTGGGGCGTTTCCTGTCGCGGGCGCTAGGCCTACCCACACATGTGAGGTATCATTTTTATTGGGAGACTTGGGGGAACGCTGGGTGGAAGGAAATTTGTGGCTCCTCTCAGATTCCAGAACTTTCTGTCACAGAAATTTGAGGAACATGTGTTTTTTTAGCCAAATTTTGAGGTTTGCAAAGGATTCTGGGTAACAGAACCTGGTGAGAGCCCCGCAAGTCATCCCATCTTGGATTCCCCTGGGTTTCTAGTTTCCAAAAATGCACTGGTCTGCTAGGTTTCCCCAGGTGCCGCGCTGAGCTACAGGCCAAAATCCACAGGTAGGCACTGTTTTCTATGAAAAAATTTGATGTGTCCACGTTGCGCTTTGGGGCGTTTCCTGTCGCGGGCGCTAGGCCTACCCACACAAGTGAGGTATCATTTCTATCGGGAGACTTGGGGGAACGCTGGGTGGAAGGAAATTTGTGGCTCCTCTCAGATTCCAGAACATTCTGCCACAGAAATGTGAGGAACATGTGTTTTTTTAGCCAAATTTGAGGTTTGCAAAGGATTCTGGGTAACAGAATCTGTTCCGAGCCCCACAAGTCACCACATCTTGGATTCCACTAGGTCTCTAGTTTTCAGAAATGCACAGGTTTGGTAGGTTTCCCTAGGTGCCGGCTGAGCTAGAGGCCAAAATCTATAGGTAGGCACTTTGCAGAAAACACCTCTGTTTTCTTTCAAAAAATTGGATGTGTCCACGTTGATCTTTGGGGCATTTCCTGTCGCGGGCGCTAGGCCTAACCACACAAGTGAGGTATCATTTTTATCGGGAGACTTGGGGGAACACTGGGTGGAAGGAAATTTGTGGCTCCTCTCAGATTCCAGAACTTTCTGCCACAGAAATGTGAGGAACATGTGTTTTTTTAGCCAAATTTTGAGGTTTGCAAAGGATTCTGGGTAACAGAACCTGGTCAGAGCCTCACAAGTCAGCCCATCTTGGATTCCGCTAGGTCTCTAGTTTTCAAAAATACACAGGTTTGGTAGGTTTCCCTAGGTGTCGGCTGAGCTAGAGGCCAAATTCTACAGGTAGGCACTTTGCAAAAAACACCTCTGTTTTCTTTCAAAAAATTGGATGTGTCCACGTTGCACTTTGGGGCATTTCCTGCTGCGTGCGCTAGGCCTACCCACACAAGTGAGGTATCATTTTTATCGGGAGACTTGGGGGAATGCTGCGTGGAAGGAAATCTGTGGCTCCTCTCAGTTTCCAGAACTTTCTGCCACAGAAATGTGAGGAACATGTGATTTTTTTGCCAAATTTTGAGGTTTGCAAAGGATTCTGGGTAACAGAACCTGGTCAGAGAATCACAAGTCAGCCCATCTTGGATTCCCCTAGGTCTCTAGTTTTAAAAAATACACAGGTTTGGTTGGTTTCCCTAGGTGCCGGCTGAGCTAGAGGCCAAAATCTACAGGTAGGCACTTTGCAAAAAACACCTCTGTTTTCTTTTAAAAAATTGGATGTGTCCACGTTGCACTTTGGGGCATTTCCTGCTGCGGGCAATAGGCCTACCCACACAAGTGAGGTATCATTTTTATCCGGAGACTTAGGGGAACGCTGGGTGGAAGGAAATTTGTGGCTCCTCTCAGATTCCAGAACTTTCTGCCACAGAACTGTGAGGAACATGTGTTTTTTTAGCCAAATTTGAGGTTTGCAAAGGATTCTGGGTAACAGAACCTGTTCCGAGCGCCACAAGTCACCCCATCTTGGATTCCACTAGTTCTCTAGTTTTCAGAAATGCACAGGTTTGGTAGGTTTCCCTAGGTGCCGGCTGAGTTAGAGGCCAAAATCTACAGGTAGGCACTTTGCAGAAAACACCTCTGTTTTCTTTCAAAAAATTGGATGTGTCCACGTTGATCTTTGGGGCATTTCCTGTCACGGGCGCTAGGCCTACCCACACAAGTGAAGTATCATTTTTATCAGGAGACTTGGGGGAACGCTGGGTGGAAGGAAATTTGTGGCTCCTCTCAGATTCCAGAAGTTTCTGACACAGAAATGTGAGGAACATGTATTTTTTTAGCCAAATTTTGAGGTTTGCAAAGGATTCTGGGTAACAGAACCTGGTCAGAGCCCCACAAGTCACCCCATCTTGGATTCCCCTAGGTCTCTAGTTTTCAAAAATACACAGGTTTGGTAGGTTTCCCTAGGTGCCGGCTGAGCTAGAGGCCAAAATCTACAGGTAGGCACTTTGCAAAAAACACCTCTGTTTTCTTTAAAAAAATTGGATGTGTCCACGTTGCGCTTTGGGGCATTTCCTGTCACGGGAGCTAGGCCTACCCACACAAGTGAGGTATCATTTTTATCGGGAGACTTGGGGGAACGCTGGGTGGAAGGAAATTTGTGGCTCCTCTCAGTTTCCAGAACTTTCTGCCCCAGAAATGTGAGGAACATGTGTTTTTTTAGCCAAATGTTGAGGTTTGCAAAGGATTCTGGGTAACAGAACCTGGTCAGAGCCTCACAAGTCAGCCCATCTTGGATTCCCATAGGTCTCTAGTTTTCAGAAATACACCGGTTTGGTAGGTTTCCCTAGGTGCCGGCTGAGCTAGAGGCCAAAATCTACAGGTAGGCACTTCGCAAAAATCACCTATGTTTTCTTTAAAAAAATTGGATGTGTCCACGTTGCGCTTTGGGACGTTTCCTGTCGCGGGCGCTAGGCTTACCCACACAAGTGAGGAATCATTTTTATCGGGAGACTTGGGGGGATGCTGGGTGGAAGGAAATTTGTGGCTCCTCTCAGTTTCCAGAACTTTCTGCCACAGAAATGTGAGGAACATGTGTTTTTTTAGCCAAATTTTGAGGTTTGCAAAGGATTCTGGGTAACAGAACCTGGTCAGAGCCTCACAAGTCAGCCCATCTTGGATTCCCCTAGGTCTCTAGTTTTCAAAAATACACAGGTTTGGTAGGTTTCCCTAAGTGCCGGCTGAGCTAGAGGCCAAAATCTACAGGTAGGCACTTTGCAAAAAACACCTCTGTTTTCTTTTAAAAAATTGGATGTGTCCACGTTGCACTTTGGGGCATTTCCTGCCGCGGGCAATAGGCCTACCCACACAAGTGCGGTATCATTTTTATCCGGAGACTTGGGGGAAGGCTGGGTGGAAGGAAATTTGTGGCTCCTCTCAGATTCCAGAACTTTCTGCCACAGAAATTTGAGGAACATGTGTTTTTTTAGCCAAATTTGAGGTTTGCAAAGGATTCTGGGTAACAGAACCTGGTCAGAGCCTCACAAGTCACCCCATCTTGGATTCCCCTAGGTCTCTAGTTTTCAGAAATGCACAGGTTTGGTAGGTTTCCCTAGGTGCCGGCTGAGCTAGAGGCCAAAATCTACAGTTAGGCACTTCGCAAAAAACACCTCTGTCTTCTTTAAAAAAATTGGATGTGTCCACGTTGCGCTTTGGGGCATTTCCTGTAGCGGGTGCCAGGCCTACCCACACAAGTGAGGTATCATTTTTATCGGAAGACTTGGGGGAACGCTGGGTGGAAGGAAATTTGTGGCTCCTCTCAGTTTCCAGAACTTTCTGCCACAGAAATGTGAGGAACATGTGTTTTTTTAGCCAAATTTTGAGGTTTGCAAAGGATTCTGGGTAACAGAACCTGGTCAGAGCCTCACAAGTCAGACCATCTTGGATTCCCCTATGTCTCTAGTTTTTACAAATACACAGGTTTGGTAGGTTTCCCTAGGTGCCGGCTGAGCTAGAGGCCAAATTCTACAGGTAGGCACTTTGCAGAAAACACCTCTGTTTTCTTTCAAAAAATTGGATGTGTCCACGTTGCACTTTGGGGCATTTCCTGCCGCGGGCACTAGGCCTACCCACACAAGTGAGGTATAATTTTTATCGGGAGACTTGGGGGAATGCTGGGTGGAAGGAAATTTGTGGCTCCTCTCAGTTTCCAGAACTTTCTGCCACAGAAATGTGAGGAACATGTGATTTTTTAGCCAAATTTTGAGGTTTGCAAAGGATTCTGGGTAACAGAACCTGGTCAGAGCATCACAAGTCAGCCCATCTTGGATTCCCCTATGTCACTAGTTTTCAGAAATGCACAGGTTTGGTAGGTTTCCGTAGGTGCCGGCTGAGCTAGAGGCCAAAATCTACAGGTAGGCAGTTTGCAAAAAAAACTCTGTTTTCTTTAAAAAAATTGGATGTGTCCATGTTGCGATTTGGGGCGTTTCCTGTCATGGGCGCTAGGCCTACCCACACAAGTGAGGTATCATTTTTATCGGGAGACTTGGGGGAACGCTGGGTGGAAGGAAATTTGTGGCTCCTCTCAGATTCCAGAACTTTCTGTCTCCGAAATGAGAGGAAAAAGTGTTTTTTTAGCCAAATTTTGATGTTTGCAAAGGATTCTGGGTAACATAACCTGGTCAGAGCCCCGCAAGTCATCCCATCTTGGATTCCCCTAGGTTTCTAGTTTCCAGAAATGCACTGGTTTGCTAGGTTTCCCCAGGTGCCGGCTGAGCTACAAACCAAAATCCACACGTAGGCACTGTTTTCAATGAAAAAATGTGATGTGTCCACGTTGTGTTTTGGGCCATTTCCTTTCGTGGGCGCTAGTCCTACCCACACAAGTGAGGAATCATTTCTATCGGGAGACTTGGGGGAACGCTGGGTGGAAGGAAATTTGTGGCTCCTCTCAGATTCTAGAACTTTCTGCCACAGAAATGTGAGGAACATGTGTTTTTTTAGCCAAATTTGAGGTTTGCAAAGGATTCTGGGTAACAGAATCTGTTCCGAGCCCCACAAGTCACCCCATCTTGTATTCCACTAGGTCTCTAGTTTTCAGAAATGCACAGGTTTGGTAGATTTCCCTAGGTGCCGGCTGAGCTAGAGGCCAAAATCTACAGGTAGGCACTTTGCAAAAAACACCTCTGTTTTCTTTAAAAAAAATTGGATGTGTCCACGTTGCACTTTGGGGCATTTCCTGTCGCGGGCGCTAGGCCTACCCACACAAGTGAGGTATAATTTTTATCGGGAGACTTGGGGGAAGGCTGGGTGGAAGGAAATTTGTGGCTCCTCTCAGATTCCAGAACTTTCTGCCACAGAAATTTGAGGAACATGTGTTTTTTTAGCCAAATTTTGAGGTTTGCAAAGGATTCTGGGTAACAGAACCTGGTCAGAGCCTCACAAGTCAGCCCATCTTGGATTCCCCTAGGTCTCTAGTTTTCAAAAATACACAGGTTTGGTAGGTTTCCCTAAGTGCCGGCTGAGCTAGAGGCCAAAATCTACAGGTAGGCACTTTGCAAAAAACACCTCTGTTTTCTTTTAAAAAATTGGATGTGTCCACGTTGCACTTTGGGGCATTTCCTGCCGCGGGCAATAGGCCTACCCACACAAGTGCGGTATCATTTTTATCCGGAGACTTGGGGGAAGGCTGGGTGGAAGGAAATTTGTGGCTCCTCTCAGATTCCAGAACTTTCTGCCACAGAAATTTGAGGAACATGTGTTTTTTTAGCCAAATTTGAGGTTTGCAAAGGATTCTGGGTAACAGAACCTGGTCAGAGCCTCACAAGTCACCCCATCTTGGATTCCCCTAGGTCTCTAGTTTTCAGAAATGCACAGGTTTGGTAGGTTTCCCTAGGTGCCGGCTGAGCTAGAGGCCAAAATCTACAGTTAGGCACTTCGCAAAAAACACCTCTGTCTTCTTTAAAAAAATTGGATGTGTCCACGTTGCGCTTTGGGGCATTTCCTGTAGCGGGTGCCAGGCCTACCCACACAAGTGAGGTATCATTTTTATCGGAAGACTTGGGGGAACGCTGGGTGGAAGGAAATTTGTGGCTCCTCTCAGTTTCCAGAACTTTCTGCCACAGAAATGTGAGGAACATGTGTTTTTTTAGCCAAATTTTGAGGTTTGCAAAGGATTCTGGGTAACAGAACCTGGTCAGAGCCTCACAAGTCAGACCATCTTGGATTCCCCTATGTCTCTAGTTTTTACAAATACACAGGTTTGGTAGGTTTCCCTAGGTGCCGGCTGAGCTAGAGGCCAAATTCTACAGGTAGGCACTTTGCAGAAAACACCTCTGTTTTCTTTCAAAAAATTGGATGTGTCCACGTTGCACTTTGGGGCATTTCCTGCCGCGGGCACTAGGCCTACCCACACAAGTGAGGTATAATTTTTATCGGGAGACTTGGGGGAATGCTGGGTGGAAGGAAATTTGTGGCTCCTCTCAGTTTCCAGAACTTTCTGCCACAGAAATGTGAGGAACATGTGATTTTTTAGCCAAATTTTGAGGTTTGCAAAGGATTCTGGGTAACAGAACCTGGTCAGAGCATCACAAGTCAGCCCATCTTGGATTCCCCTATGTCACTAGTTTTCAGAAATGCACAGGTTTGGTAGGTTTCCGTAGGTGCCGGCTGAGCTAGAGGCCAAAATCTACAGGTAGGCAGTTTGCAAAAAAAACTCTGTTTTCTTTAAAAAAATTGGATGTGTCCATGTTGCGATTTGGGGCGTTTCCTGTCATGGGCGCTAGGCCTACCCACACAAGTGAGGTATCATTTTTATCGGGAGACTTGGGGGAACGCTGGGTGGAAGGAAATTTGTGGCTCCTCTCAGATTCCAGAACTTTCTGTCTCCGAAATGAGAGGAAAAAGTGTTTTTTTAGCCAAATTTTGATGTTTGCAAAGGATTCTGGGTAACATAACCTGGTCAGAGCCCCGCAAGTCATCCCATCTTGGATTCCCCTAGGTTTCTAGTTTCCAGAAATGCACTGGTTTGCTAGGTTTCCCCAGGTGCCGGCTGAGCTACAAACCAAAATCCACACGTAGGCACTGTTTTCAATGAAAAAATGTGATGTGTCCACGTTGTGTTTTGGGCCATTTCCTTTCGTGGGCGCTAGTCCTACCCACACAAGTGAGGAATCATTTCTATCGGGAGACTTGGGGGAACGCTGGGTGGAAGGAAATTTGTGGCTCCTCTCAGATTCTAGAACTTTCTGCCACAGAAATGTGAGGAACATGTGTTTTTTTAGCCAAATTTGAGGTTTGCAAAGGATTCTGGGTAACAGAATCTGTTCCGAGCCCCACAAGTCACCCCATCTTGTATTCCACTAGGTCTCTAGTTTTCAGAAATGCACAGGTTTGGTAGATTTCCCTAGGTGCCGGCTGAGCTAGAGGCCAAAATCTACAGGTAGGCACTTTGCAAAAAACACCTCTGTTTTCTTTAAAAAAATTGGATGTGTCCACGTTGCACTTTGGGGCATTTCCTGTCGCGGGCGCTAGGCCTACCCACACAAGTGAGGTATAATTTTTATCGGGAGACTTGGGGGAACGCTGGGTGGAGGGAAATTTGTGGCTCCTCTCAGTTTCCAGAACTTTCTGCCACAGAAATGTGAGGAACATGTGTTTTTTTAGCCAAATTTTGAGGTTTGCAAACGATTCTGGGTAACAGAACCTGGTCCGAGCCTCACAAGTCAGCCCATCTTGGATTCCGCTAGGTCTCTAGTTTTCAAAAATACACAGATTTGGTAGGTTTCCCTAGGTGCCGGCTGAGCTGGAGGCCAAAATCTACAGGCAGACACTTTGCAAAAAACACCTCTGTTTTCTTTAAAAAAATTAGATGTGTCCACGTTGCACTTTGGGGCATTTCCTGCTGCGGGCGCTAGGCCTACCCACACAAGTGAGGTATCATTTTTATCTGGAGACTTGGGGGAATGCTGGGTGGAAGGAAATTTGTGGCTCCTCTCAGTTTCCAGAACTTTCTGCCACAGAAATGTGAGGAACATGTGTTTTTTTAGCCAAATTTTGAGGTTTGCAAAGGATTGTGGGTAACAGAACCTGGTCAGAGCCTCACAAGTCAGCCCATCTTGGATTCCCCTAGGTCTCTAGTTTTTAAAAATACACAGGTTTGGTAGGTTTCCCTAGGTGCTGGCTGAGCTAGAGGCCAAAAACTAAAGGTAGGCACTTTGCAAAAAACACCTCTGTTTTCTTTAAAAAAATTGGATGTGTCCACGTTGCACTTTGGGGCATTTCCTGCCACGGGCGCTAGGCCTACCCACACAAGTGAGGTATCATTTTTATCGGGAGACTTGGGGGAACGCTGGGTGGAAGGAAATTTGTGGCTCCTCTCAGTTTCCAGAACTTTCTGCCCCAGAAATGTGAGGAACATGTGTTTTTTTAGCCAAATTTTGAGGTTTGCAAAGGAATCTGGGTAACAGAACCTGGTCAGAGCCTCACAAGTCAGCCCATCTTGGATTCCCATAGGTCTCTAGTTTTCAAAAATACACAGGTTTGGTAGGTTTCCCTAGGTGCCGGCTGAGCTAGAGGCCAAAATTTACAGGTAGGCACTTTGCAAAAAACACCTCTGTTTTCTTTAAAAAAATTGGATGTGTCCACGTTGCACTTTGGGGCATTTCCTGTCGCGGGCGCTAGGCCTACCCACACAAGTGAGGTATCATTTTTATCGGGAGTCTTGGGGGAACGCTGGGTGGAAGGAAATTTGTGGCTCCTCTCAGTTTCCAGAACTTTCTGCCACAGAAATGTGAGGAACATGTGTTTTTTTAGCCAAATTTTGAGGTTTGCAAAGGATTCTGGGTAACAGAACCTGGTCAGAGCCTCACAAGTCAGACCATCTTGGATTCCCCTATGTCTCTAGTTTTTACAAATACACAGGTTTGGTAGGTTTCCCTAGGTGCCGGCTGAGCTAGAGGCCAAATTCTACAGGTAGGCACTTTGCAGAAAACACCTCTGTTTTCTTTCAAAAAATTGGATGTGTCCACGTTGCACTTTGGGGCATTTCCTGCCGCGGGCACTAGGCCTACCCACACAAGTGAGGTATAATTTTTATCGGGAGACTTGGGGGAATGCTGGGTGGAAGGAAATTTGTGGCTCCTCTCAGTTTCCAGAACTTTCTGCCACAGAAATGTGAGGAACATGTGATTTTTTAGCCAAATTTTGAGGTTTGCAAAGGATTCTGGGTAACAGAACCTGGTCAGAGCATCACAAGTCAGCCCATCTTGGATTCCCCTATGTCACTAGTTTTCAGAAATGCACAGGTTTGGTAGGTTTCCGTAGGTGCCGGCTGAGCTAGAGGCCAAAATCTACAGGTAGGCAGTTTGCAAAAAAAACTCTGTTTTCTTTAAAAAAATTGGATGTGTCCATGTTGCGATTTGGGGCGTTTCCTGTCATGGGCGCTAGGCCTACCCACACAAGTGAGGTATCATTTTTATCGGGAGACTTGGGGGAACGCTGGGTGGAAGGAAATTTGTGGCTCCTCTCAGATTCCAGAACTTTCTGTCTCCGAAATGAGTGGAAAAAGTGTTTTTTTAGCCAAATTTTGATGTTTGCAAAGGATTCTGGGTAACCTAACCTGGTCAGAGCCCCGCAAGTCATCCCATCTTGGATTCCCCTAGGTTTCTAGTTTCCAGAAATGCACTGGTTTGCTAGGTTTCCCCAGGTGCCGGCTGAGCTACAAACCAAAATCCACACGTAGGCACTGTTTTCAATGAAAAAATGTGATGTGTCCACGTTGTGTTTTGGGCCATTTCCTTTCGTGGGCGCTAGTCCTACCCACACAAGTGAGGAATCATTTCTATCGGGAGACTTGGGGGAACGCTGGGTGGAAGGAAATTTGTGGCTCCTCTCAGATTCTATAACTTTCTGCCACAGAAATGTGAGGAACATGTGTTTTTTTAGCCAAATTTGAGGTTTGCAAAGGATTCTGGGTAACAGAATCTGTTCCGAGCCCCACAAGTCACCCCATCTTGTATTCCACTAGGTCTCTAGTTTTCAGAAATGCACAGGTTTGGTAGATTTCCCTAGGTGCCGGCTGAGCTAGAGGCCAAAATCTACAGGTAGGCACTTTGCAAAAAACACCTCTGTTTTCTTTAAAAAAATTGGATGTGTCCACGTTGCACTTTGGGGCATTTCCTGTCGCGGGCGCTAGGCCTACCCACACAAGTGAGGTATAATTTTTATCGGGAGACTTGGGGGAACGCTGGGTGGAGGGAAATTTGTGGCTCCTCTCAGTTTCCAGAACTTTCTGCCACAGAAATGTGAGGAACATGTGTTTTTTTAGCCAAATTTTGAGGTTTGCAAACGATTCTGGGTAACAGAACCTGGTCCGAGCCTCACAAGTCAGCCCATCTTGGATTCCGCTAGGTCTCTAGTTTTCAAAAATACACAGATTTGGTAGGTTTCCCTAGGTGCCGGCTGAGCTGGAGGCCAAAATCTACAGGCAGACACTTTGCAAAAAACACCTCTGTTTTCTTTAAAAAAATTAGATGTGTCCACGTTGCACTTTGGGGCATTTCCTGCTGCGGGCGCTAGGCCTACCCACACAAGTGAGGTATCATTTTTATCTGGAGACTTGGGGGAATGCTGGGTGGAAGGAAATTTGTGGCTCCTCTCAGTTTCCAGAACTTTCTGCCCCAGAAGTGTGAGGAACATGTGTTTTTTTAGCCAAATTTTGAGGTTTGCAAAGGATTCTGGGTAACAGAACCTGGTCAGAGCCTCACAAGTCAGCCCATCTTGGATTCCCATAGGTCTCTAGTTTTCAAAAATACACAGGTTTGGTAGGTTTCCCTAGGTGCCGGCTGAGCTAGAGGCCAAAATTTACAGGTAGGCACTTTGCAAAAAACACCTCTGTTTTCTTTAAAAAAATTGGATGTGTCCACGTTGCACTTTGGGGCATTTCCTGTCGCGGGCGCTAGGCCTACCCACACAAGTGAGGTATCATTTTTATCGGGAGACTTGGGGGAACGCTGGGTGGAAGGAAATTTGTGGCTCCTCTCAGTTTCCAGAACTTTCTGCCACAGAAATGTGAGGAACATGTGTTTTTTTAGCCAAATTTTGAGGTTTGCAAACGATTCTGGGTAACAGAACCTGGTCAGAGCCTCACAAGTCAGCCCATCTTGGATTCCGCTAGGTCTCTAGTTTTCAAAAATACACAGATTTGGTAGGTTTCCCTAGGTGCCGGCTGAGCTGGAGGCCAAAATCTACAGGTAGACACTTTGCAAAAAACACCTCTGTTTTCTTTTAAAAAATTGGATGTGTCCACGTTGCACTTTGGGGCATTTCCTGCCGCGGGCGCTAGGCCTACCCACACAAGTGAGGTATCATTTTTATCTGGAGACTTGGGGGAATGCTGGGTGGAAGGAAATTTGTGGCTCCTCTCAGTTTCCAGAACTTTCTGCCACAGAAATGTGAGGAACATGTGTTTTTTTAGCCAAATTTTGAGGTTTGCAAAGGATTGTGGGTAACAGAACCTGGTCAGAGCCTCACAAGTCAGCCCATCTTGGATTCCCCTAGGTCTCTAGTTTTTAAAAATACACAGGTTTGGTAGGTTTCCCTAGGTGCTGGCTGAGCTAGAGGCCAAAAACTACAGGTAGGCACTTTGCAAAAAACACCTCTGTTTTCTTTAAAAAAATTGGATGTGTCCACGTTGCACTTTGGGGCATTTCCTGCCACGGGCGCTAGGCCTACCCACACAAGTGAGGTATCATTTTTATCGGGAGACTTGGGGGAACGCTGGGTGGAAGGAAATTTGTGGCTCCTCTCAGTTTCCAGAACTTTCTGCCCCAGAAATGTGAGGAACATGTGTTTTTTTAGCCAAATTTTGAGGTTTGCAAAGGATTCTGGGTAACAGAACCTGGTGAGAGCCTCACAAGTCAGCCCATCTTGGATTCCCATAGGTCTCTAGTTTTCAAAAATACACAGGTTTGGTAGGTTTCCCTAGGTGCCGGCTGAGCTAGAGGCCAAAATTTACAGGTAGGCACTTTGCAAAAAACACCTCTGTTTTCTTTAAAAAAATTGGATGTGTCCACGTTGCACTTTGGGGCATTTCCTGTCGCGGGCGCTAGGCCTACCCACACAAGTGAGGTATCATTTTTATCGGGAGACTTGGGGGAACGCTGGGTGGAAGGAAATTTGTGGCTCCTCTCAGTTTCCAGAACTTTCTGCCACAGAAATGTGAGGAACATGTGTTTTTTTAGCCAAATTTTGAGGTTTGCAAACGATTCTGGGTAACAGAACCTGGTCAGAGCCTCACAAGTCAGCCCATCTTGGATTCCCCTAGGTCTCTAGTTTTCAGAAATGCACAGGTTTGGTAGGTTTCCCTAGGTGCCGGCTGAGCTAGAGGCCAAAATCTACAGGTAGGCACTTTGCAAAAAACACCTCTGTTTTCTTTCAAAAAATTGGATGTGTCCACGTTGCGCTTTGGGGCATTTCCTGTCGCGGGCACTAGGCCTACCCACACAAGTGAGGTATCATTTTTATCGGGAGACTTGGGGGAACGCTGGGTGGAAGGAAATTTGTGGCTCCTCTCAGTTTCCAGAACTTTGTGCCCCAGAAATGTGAGGAACATGTGTTTTTTTAGCCAAATTTTGAGGTTTGCAAAGGATTCTGGGTAACAGAACCTGGTCAGAGCCTCACAAGTCAGCCCATCTTGGATTCCCATAGGTCTCTAGTTTTCAAAAATACACAGGTTTGGTAGATTTCCCTAGGTGCCGGCTGAGCTAGAGGCCAAAATCTACAGGTAGGCACTTTGCAAAAATCACCTCTGTTTTCTTTCAAAAAATTGGATGTGTACACGTTGCGCTTTGGGACGTTTCCTGTCGCGGGAGCTAGGCTTACCCACACAAGTGAGGAATCATTTTTATCAGGAGACTTGGGGGAATGCTGGGTGGAAGGAAATTTGGGGCTCCTCTCAGTTTCCAGAACTTTCTGCCACAGAAATGTGAGGAACATGTGTTTTTTTAGCAAAATTTTGAGGTTTGCAAAGGATTGTGGGTAACAGAACCTGGTCAGAGCCTTACAAGTCACCCCATCTTGGATTCCCCTAGGTCTCTGGTTTTCAGAAATGCACAGGTTTGGTAGGTTTCCCTAGGTGCCGGCTGAGCTAGAGGCCAAAACCTACAGGTAGGCACTTCGCAAAAAACACCTTTGTTTTCTTTCAAAAAATTGGATGTGTCCACGTTGCGCTTTGGGGCATTTCCTGTCGCGGGCGCCAGGCCTACCCACACAAGTGAGGTATCATTTTTATCGGAAGACTTGGGGGAACGCTGGGTGGAAGGAAATTTGTGGCTCCTCTCAGTTTCCAGAACTTTCTGCCACAGAAATGTGAGGAACATGTGTTTTTTTATCCAAATTTTGAGGTTTGCAAAGGATTCTGGGTAACAGAACCTGGTCAGAGCCTCACAAGTCAGCCCATCTTGGATTCCCCTATGTCTCTAGTTTTCAAAAATACACAGGTTTGGTAGGTTTCCCTAGGTGCCGGCTGAGCTAGAGGCCAAATTCTACAGGTAGGCACTTTGCAAAAAACACCTCTGTTTTCTTTCAAAAAATAGGATGTGTCCACGTTGCACTTTGGGGCATTTCCTGCCGCGGGCGCTAGGCCTACCCACACAAGTGAGGTATCATTTTTATCGGGAGACTTGGGGGAATGCTGGATGGAGGGAAATTTGTGGCTCCTCTCAGTTTCCAGAACTTTCTGTCACAGAAATGTGAGGAACATGTGATTTTTTAGCCAAATTTTGAGGTTTGCAAAGGATTCTGGGTAACAGAACCTGGTCAGAGCATCACAAGTCAGCCCATCTTGGATTCCCCTAGGTCTCTAGTTTTCAAAAATACACAGGTTTGGTTGGTTTCCCTAGGTGCCGGCTGAGCTAGAGGCCAAAATCTACAGGTAGGCACTTTGCAAAAAACACCTCTGTTTTCTTTTAAAAAATTGGATGTGTCCACGTTGCACTTTGGGGCATTTCCTGCCGCGGACAATAGGCCTACCCACACAAGTGATTTATCATTTTTATCCGGAGACTTGGGGGAACGCTGGGTAGAAGGAAATTTGTGGCTCCTCTCAGATTCCAGAACTTTCTGCCACAGAACTGTGAGGAACATGTGTTTTTTTAGCCAAATTTGAGGTTTGCAAAGGATTCTGGGTAACAGAACCTGTTCCGAGCGCCACAAGTCACTCCATCTTGTATTCCACTAGTTCTCTAGTTTTCAGAAATGCACAGGTTTGGTAGGTTTCCCTAGGTGCCGGCTGAGCTAGAGGCCAAAATCTACAGGTAGGCACTTCGCAAAAATCACCTCTGTTTTCTTTCAAAAAATTGGATGTGTCCACGTTGCGCTTTGGGACGTTTTCTGTTGCGGGCGCTAGGCTTACCCACACAAGTGAGGAATCATTTTTATCGGGAGACTTGGGGGAATGCTGGGTGGAAGGAAATGTGTGGCTCCTCTCAGTTTCCAGAACTTTCTGCCACAGAAATGTGAGGAGCATGTGTTTTTTAGCCAAATTTTGAGGTTTGCAAAGGATTCTGGGTAACAGAACCTGGTCAGAGCCTCACAAGTCAGCCCATCTTAGATTCCCCTAGGTCTCTAGTTTTCAAAAATACACAGGTTTGGTAGGTTTCCCTAAGTGCCGGCTGAGCTAGAGGCCAAAATCTACAGGTAGGCACTTTGCAAAAAACACCTCTGTTTTCTTTTAAAAAATTGGATGCGTCCACGTTGCACTTTGGGGCATTTCCTGCCGCGGGCAATAGGCCTACCCACACAAGTGAGGTATCATTTTTATCCGGAGACTTGGGGGAAGGCTGGGTGGAAGGAAATTTGTGGCTCCTCTCAAATTCCAGAACTTTCTGCCACAGAAATGTGAGGAACATGTGTTTTTTTAGCCAAATTTGAGGTTTGCAAAGGATTCTGGGTAACAGAACCTGGTCAGAGCCTCACAAGTCACCCCATCTTGGATTCCCCTAGGTCTCTAGTTTTCAGAAATGCACAGGTTTGGTAGGTTTCCCTAGGTGCCGGCTGAGCTAGAGGCTAAAATCTACAGTTAGGCACTTCGCAAAAAACACCTCTGTCTTCTTTCAAAAATTGGATGTGTCCACGTTGCGCTTTGGGGCATTTCCTGTAGCGGGCGCCAGGCCTACCCACACAAGTGAGGTATCATTTTTATCGGAAGACTTGGGGGAACGCTGGGTGGAAGGAAATTTGTGGCTCCTCTCAGTTTCCAGAACTTTCTGCCACAGAAATGTGAGGAACATGTGTTTTTTTAGCCAAATGTTGAGGTTTGCAAAGGATTCTGGGTAACAGAACCTGGTCAGAGCCTCACAAGTCTGCCCATCTTGGATTCCCCTATGTCTCTTGTTTTCAGAAATGCACAGGTTTGGTAGGTTTCCCTAGGTGCCGGCTGAGCTAGAGGCCAAAATCTACAAGTATTCACTTTGCAAAAAACACCTCTGATTCTTTCAAAAAATTGGATGTGTCCACGTTGCGCTTTGGGGCATTTCCTGTCGCGGGCGCCAGGCCTACCCACACAAGTGAGGTATCATTTTTATCGGAAGACTTGGGGGAACGCTGGGTGGAAGGAAATTTGTGGCTGCTCTCAGTTTCCAGAACTTTCTGCCACAGAAATGTGAGGAACATGTGTTTTTTTAGCCAAATGTTGAGGTTTGCAAAGGATTCTGGGTAACAGAACCTGGTCAGAGCCTCACAAGACAGCCCATCTTGGATTCCCCTATGTGTCTAGTTTTCAAAAATACACAGGTTTGGTAGGTTTCCCTAGTTGCCGGCTGAGCTAGAGGCCAAATTCTACAGGTAGGCACTTTGCAAAAAACACCTCTGTTTTCTTTAAAAAAATTGGATGTGTCCATGTTGCGATTTGGGGCGTTTCCTGTCATGGGCGCTAGGCCTACCCACACAAGTGAGGTATCATTTTTATCGGGAGACTTGGGGGAACGCTGGGTGGAAGGAAATTTGTGGCTCCTCTCAGTTTCCAGAACTTTCTGCCACAGAAATGTGAGGAACATGTGTTTTTTTAGCCAAATTTTGAGGTTTGCAAAGGATTCTGTGTAACAGAACCTGGTCAGAGCCCCACAAGTCAGCCCATCTTGGATTTCCCGAGGTCTCTAGTTTTCAGAAATGCACAGGTTTGGTAGGTTTTCCTAGGTGCCGGCTGAGCTAGAGGCCAAAATCTACAGGTAGGAACTTTGCAAAAAAACACCTCTGTTTTCTTTCAAAAAATTGGATGTGTCCACGTTGATCTTTGGGGCATTTCCTGACGCGGGCGCTAGGCCTACCCACAGAAGTGAGGTACCATTTTTATTGAGAGTCTTTAGGGAACGCTGGGTAGAAGGAAATTTGTGGCTCCTCTCAGATTCCAGAACTTTCTGTCTCCGAAATGAGAGGAAAAAGTGTTTTTTTAGCCAAATTTTGATGTTTGCAAAGGATTCTGGGTAACATAACCTGGTCAGAGCCCCGCAAGTCATCCCATCTTTGATTCCCCTAGGTTTCTAGTTTCCAGAAATGCACTGGTTTTCTAGGTTTCCCCAGGTGCCGGCTGAGCTACAATCCAAAATCCACACGTAGGCACTGTTTTCAATGAAAAATTGTGATGTGTCCACGTTGTGTTTTGGGCCATTTCCTTTCGTGGACGCTAGTCCTACCCACACAAGTGAGGTATCATTTCTATCGGGAGACTTGGGGGAACGCTGGGTGGAAGGAAATTTCTGGCTCCTCTCAGATTCTAGAACTTTCTGACACAGAAATGTGAGGAACATGTGTTTTTTTAGCCAAATTTGAGGTTTGCAAAGGATTCTGGGTAACAGAATCTGTTCCGAGCCCCACAAGTCACCCCAACTTGGATTCCACTAGGTCTCTAGTTTTCAGAAATGCACAGGTTAGGTAGATTTCCCTAGGTGCCGTCTGAGCTAGAGGCCAAAATCTACAGGTAGGCACTTTGCAAAAAACACCTCTGTTTTCTTTAAAAAAATTGTATGTGTCCACGTTGCACTTTGGGGCATTTCCTGCCGCGGGCGCTAGGCCTACCCACACAAGTGAGGTATCATTTTTATCTGGAGACTTGGGGGAATGCTGGGTGGAAGGAAATTTGTGGCTCCTCTCAGTTTCCAGAACTTTCTGCCACAGAAATGTGAGGAACATGTGTTTTTTTAGCCAAATTTTGAGGTTTGCAAAGGATTCTGGGTAACAGAACCTGATTAGAGCCCCACAAGTCACCCCATCTTGGATTTCCCTAGGTCTCTAGTTTTCAGAAATGCACAGGTTTGGTAGGTTTCCCTAGGTGCCGGCTGAGCTAGAGGCCAAAATCTACAGGTAGGCACTTTGCAAAAAACACCTCTGTTTTCTTTAAAAAAATTGTATGTGTCCACGTTGCACTTTGGGGCATTTCCTGCCGCGGGCGCTAGGCCTACCCACACAAGTGAGGTATCATTTTTATCTGGAGACTTGGGGGAATGCTGGGTGGAAGGAAATTTGTGGCTCCTCTCAGTTTCCAGAACTTTCTGCCACAGAAATGTGAGGAACATGTGTTTTTTTAGACAAATTTTGAGGTTTGCAAAGGATTGTGGGTAACAGAACCTGGTCAGAGCCTCACAAGTCAGCCCATCTTGGATTCCCCTAGGTCTCTAGTTTTTAAAAATACACAGGTTTGGTAGGTTTCCCTAGGTGCTGGCTGAGCTAGAGGCCAAAAACTACAGGTAGGCACTTTGCAAAAAACACCTCTGTTTTCTTAAAAAAAATTGGATGTGTCCACGTTGCACTTTGGGGCATTTCCTGCCACGGGCGCTAGGCCTACCCACACAAGTGAGGTATCATTTTTATCCGGAGACTTGGGGAACGCTGGGTGGAAGGAAATTTGTGGCTCCTCTCCGATTCCAGAACTTTCTGCCACAGAAATGTGAGGAACATGTGTTTTTTTAGCCAAATTTTGAGGTTTGCAAAGGATTCTGGGTAACAGAACCTGGTCAGAGCCTCACAAGTCAGCCCATCTTGGATTCCCCTATGTCTCTAGTTTTCAGAAATGCACAGATTTGGTGGGTTTCCGTAGGTGCCGGCTGAGCTAGAGGCCAAAATCTACAGGTAGGCACTTCGCGAAAAACACCTCTGTTTTCTTTCAAAAAATTGGATGTGTCCACGTTGCGCTTTGGGGCATTTCCTGTCGCGGGCGCTAGGCCTACCCACACAAGTGAGGTATCATTTTTATCCGGAGACTTGGGGAACGCTGGGTGGAAGGAAATTTGTGGCTCCTCTCAGATTCCAGAATTTTCTGCCACAGAAATGTGAGGAACATGTGTTCTTTTAGCCAAATTTTGAGGTTTGCAAAGGATTCTGGGTAACAGAACCTGGTCCGAGCCCCACAAGTCACCCCATCTTGGATTCCCCTAGGTCTCTAGTTTTCAGAAATGCACAGGTTTGATAGGTTTCCCTAGGTGCCGGCTGAGCTAGAGGCCAAAATCTACAGGTAGGCACTTTGCAAAAAACACCTCTGTTTTCTTTCAAAAAATTGGATGTGTCCACGTTGCGCTTTGGGGCATTTCCTGTCGCGGGCGCTAGGCCTACCCACACAAGTGAGGTATCATTTTTATCCGGAGACTTGGGGGAACGCTGGGTGGAAGGAAATTTGTGGCTCCTCTCAGTTTCCAGAACTTTCTGCCCCAGAAATGTGAGGAACATGTGTTTTTTTAGCCAAATTTTGAGGTTTGCAAAGGATTCTGGGTAACAGAACCTGGTCAGAGCCTCACAAGTCAGCCCATCTTGGATTCCCATAGGTCTCTAGTTTTCAAAATTACACAGGTTTGGTAGATTTCCCTAGGTGCCGGCTGAGCTAGAGGCCGAAATCTACTGGTAGGCACTTTGCAAAAATTACCTCTGTTTTCTTTCAAAAAATTGGATGTGTCCACGTTGCGCTTTGGGGCATTTCCTGTCGCGGGCGCTAGGCCTACCCACACAAGTGAGGTATCATTTTTATTCGGAGACTTGGGGGAACGCTGGGTGGAAGGAAATTTGTGGCTCCTCTCAGTTTCCAGAACTTTCTGCCCCAGAAATGTGAGGAACATGTGTTTTTTTAGCCAAATTTTGAGGTTTGCAAAGGATTCTGGGTAACAGAACCTGGTCAGAGCCTCACAAGTCAGCCCATCTTGGATTCCCATAGGTCTCTAGTTTTCAAAAATACACAGGTTTGGTAGATTTCCCTAGGTGCCGGCTGAGCTAGAGGCCAAAATCTACAGGTAGGCACTTCGCAAAAATCACCTCTGTTTTCTTTCAAAAAATTGGATGTGTCCACGTTGCACTTTGGGACGTTTCCTGTCGCGGGAGCTAGGCTTACCCACACAAGTGAGGAATCATTTTTATCGGGAGACTTGGGGGAATGCTGGGTGGAAGGAAATTTGGGGCTCCTCTCAGTTTCCAGAACTTTCTGCCACAGAAATGTGAGGAACATGTGTTTTTTTAGCCAAATATTGAGGTTTGCAAAGGATTGTGGGTAACAGAACCTGGTCAGCGCCTCACAAGTCACCCCATCTTGGATTCCCCTAGGTCTCTGGTTTTCAGAAATGCACAGGTTTGGTAGGTTTCCCTAGGTGCCGGCTGAGCTAGAGGCCAAAATCTACAGGTAGGCACTTTGCAAAAAACACCTCTGTTTTCTTTAAAAAAATTGTATGTGTCCACGTTGCACTTTGGGGCATTTCCTGCCGCGGGCGCTAGGCCTACCCACACAAGTGAGGTATCATTTTTATCTGGAGACTTGGGGGAATGCTGGGTGGAAGGAAATTTGAGGCTCCTCTCAGTTTCCAGAACTTTCTGCCACAGAAATGTGAGGAACATGTGTTTTTTTAGCCAAATTTTGAGGTTTGCAAAGGATTGTGGGTAACAGAACCTGGTCAGAGCCTCACAAGTCAGCCCATCTTGGATTCCCCTAGGTCTCTAGTTTTTAAAAATACACAGGTTTGGTAGGTTTCCCTAGGTGCTGGCTGAGCTAGAGGCCAAAAACTACAGGTAGGCACTTTGCAAAAAACACCTCTGTTTTCTTTAAAAAAAATTGGATGTGTCCACGTTGCACTTTGGGGCATTTCCTGCCACGGGCGCTAGGCCTACCCACACAAGTGAGGTATCATTTTTATCCGGAGACTTGGGGAACGCTGGGTGGAAGGAAATTTGTGGCTCCTCTCAGATTCCAGAATTTTCTGCCACAGAAATGTGAGGAACATGTGTTCTTTTAGCCAAATTTTGAGGTTTGCAAAGGATTCTGGGTAACAGAACCTGGTCCGAGCCCCACAAGTCACCCCATCTTGGATTTCCCTAGGTCTCTAGTTTTCAGAAATGCACAGGTTTGATAGATTTCCCTAGGTGCCGGCTGAGCTAGAGGCCAAAATCTACAGGTAGGCACTTTGCAAAAAACACCTCTGTTTTCTTTCAAAAAATTGGATGTGTCCACGTTGCGCTTTGGGGCATTTCCTGTCGCGGGCGCTAGGCCTACCCACACAAGTGAGGTATCATTTTTATCCGGAGACTTGGGGGAATGCTGGGTGGAAGGAAATTTGTGGCTCCTCTCAGTTTCCAGAACTTTCTGCCCCAGAAATGTGAGGAACATGTGTTTTTTTAGCCAAATTTTGAGGTTTGCAAAGGATTCTGGGTAACAGAACCTGGTCAGAGCCTCACAAGTCAGCCCATCTTGGATTCCCATAGGTCTCTAGTTTTCAAAATTACACAGGTTTGGTAGATTTCCCTAGGTGCAGGCTGAGCTAGAGGCCAAAATCTACAGGTAGGCACTTCGCAAAAATCACCTCTGTTTTCTTTCAAAAAATTGGATGTGTCCACGTTGCGTTTTGGGACGTTTCCTGTCGCGGGAGCTGGGCTTACCCACACAACTGAGGAATCATTGTTATCGGGAGACTTGGGGGAATGCTGGGTGGAAGGAAATTTGGGGCTCCTCTCAGTTTCCAGAACTTTCTGCCACAGAAATGTGAGGAACATGTGTTTTTTTAGCCAAATTTTGAGGTTTGCAAAGGATTGTGGGTAACAGAACCTGGTCAGAGCCTCACAAGTCAGCCCATCTTGGATTCCCATAGGTCTCTGGTTTTCAGAAATGCACAGGTTTGGTAGGTTTCCCTAGGTGCCGGCTGAGCTAGAGGCCAAAACCTACAGGTAGGCACTTCGCAAAAAACACCTCTGTTTTCTTTCAAAAAATTGGATGTGTCCACGTTGGGCTTTGGGGCATTTCCTGTCGCGGGCGCCAGGCCTAACCACACAAGTGAGGTATCATTTTTATCGGAAGACTTGGGGCAACGCTGGGTGGAAGGAAATTTGTGGCTCCTCTCAGTTTCCAGAACTTTCTGCCACAGAAATGTGAGGAACATGTGTTTTTTTAGCCAAATTTTGAGGTTTGCAAAGGATTCTGGGTAACAGAACCTGGTCAGAGCCTCACAAGTCAGCCCATCTTGGATTCCCCTATGTCTCTAGTTTTCAGAAATGCACAGATTTGGTAGGTTTCCGTAGGTGCCGGCTGAGCTAGAGGCCAAAATCTACAGGTAGGCACTTCGCGAAAAACACCTCGGTTTTCTTTCAAAAAATTGGATGTGTCCACGTTGCGCTTTGGGGCATTTCCTGTCGCGGGTGCTAGGCCTACCCACACAAGTGAGGTATCATTTTTATCCGGAGACTTGGGGGAACGCTGGGTGGAAGGAAATTTGTGGCTCCTCTCAGATTCCAGAACTTTCAGCCACAGAACTGTGAGGAACATGTGTTTTTTTAGCCAAATTTGAGGTTTGCAAAGGATTCTGGATAACAGAACCTGTTCCGAGCGCCAAAAGTCACCCCATCTTGGATTCCACTAGTTCTCTAGTTTTCAAAAATACACAGGTTTGGTAGATTTCCCTAGGTGCCGGCTGAGCTAGATGCCAAAATCTACAGGTAGGCACTTCGCAAAAATCACCTCTGTTTTCTTTAAAAAAATTGGATGTGTCCACGTTGCGCTTTGGGACGTTTCCTGTCGCGGGAGCTAGGCTTACCCACACAAGTGAGGAATCATTTTTATCGGGAGACTTGGGGGAATGCTGGGTGGAAGGAAATTTGGGGCTCCTCTCAGTTTCCAGAACTTTCTGCCACAGAAATGTGAGGAACATGTGTTTTTTTAGCCAAATTTTGAGGTTTGCAAAGGATTCTGGGTAACAGAACCTGGTCAGAGCCTCACAAGTCAGCCCATCTTGGATTCCCATAGGTCTCTGGTTTTCAGAAATGCACAGGTTTGGTAGGTTTCCCTAGGTGCCGGCTGAGCTAGAGGCCAAAACCTACAGGTAGGCACTTCGCAAAAAACACCTCTGTTTTCTTTCAAAAAATTGGATGTGTCCACGTTGGGCTTTGGGGCATTTCCTGTCGCGGGCGCCAGGCCTACCCACACAAGTGAGGTATCATTTTTATCGGAAGACTTGGGGCAACGCTGGGTGGAAGGAAATTTGTGGCTCCTCTCAGTTTCCAGAACTTTCTGCCACAGAAATGTGAGGAACATGTGTTTTTTTAGCCAAATTTTGAGGTTTGCAAAGGATTCTGGGTAACAGAACCTGGTCAGAGCCTCACAAGTCAGCCCATCTTGGATTCCCCTATGTCTCTAGTTTTCAGAAATGCACAGATTTGGTGGGTTTCCGTAGGTGCCGGCTGAGCTAGAGGCCAAAATCTACAGGTAGGCACTTCGCGAAAAACACCTCTGTTTTCTTTCAAAAAATTGGATGTGTCCACGTTGCGCTTTGGGGCATTTCCTGTCGCGGGCGCTAGGCCTACCCACACAAGTGAGGTATCATTTTTATCCGGAGACTTGGGGAACGCTGGGTGGAAGGAAATTTGTGGCTCCTCTCAGATTCCAGAATTTTCTGCCACAGAAATGTGAGGAACATGTGTTCTTTTAGCCAAATTTTGAGGTTTGCAAAGGATTCTGGGTAACAGAACCTGGTCCGAGCCCCACAAGTCACCCCATCTTGGATTCCCCTAGGTCTCTAGTTTTCAGAAATGCACAGGTTTGATAGGTTTCCCTAGGTGCCGGCTGAGCTAGAGGCCAAAATCTACAGGTAGGCACTTTGCAAAAAACACCTCTGTTTTCTTTCAAAAAATTGGATGTGTCCACGTTGCGCTTTGGGGCATTTCCTGTCGCGGGCGCTAGGCCTACCCACACAAGTGAGGTATCATTTTTATCCGGAGACTTGGGGGAACGCTGGGTGGAAGGAAATTTGTGGCTCCTCTCAGTTTCCAGAACTTTCTGCCCCAGAAATGTGAGGAACATGTGTTTTTTTAGCCAAATTTTGAGGTTTGCAAAGGATTCTGGGTAACAGAACCTGGTCAGAGCCTCACAAGTCAGCCCATCTTGGATTCCCATAGGTCTCTAGTTTTCAAAATTACACAGGTTTGGTAGATTTCCCTAGGTGCCGGCTGAGCTAGAGGCCAAAATCTACAGGTAGGCACTTCGCAAAAATCACCTCTGTTTTCTTTCAAAAAATTGGATGTGTCCACGTTGCGTTTTGGGACGTTTCCTGTCGCGGGAGCTAGGCTTACCCACACAAGTGAGGAATCATTTTTATCGGGAGACTTGGGGGAATGCTGGGTGGAAGGAAATTTGGGGCTCCTCTCAGTTTCCAGAACTTTCTGCCCCAGAAATGTGAGGAACATGTGTTTTTTTAGCCAAATTTTGAGGTTTGCAAAGGATTCTGGGTAACAGAACCTGGTCAGAGCCTCACAAGTCAGCCCATCTTGGATTCCCATAGGTCTCTAGTTTTCAAAATTACACAGGTTTGGTAGATTTCCCTAGGTGCCGGCTGAGCTAGAGGCCAAAATCTACAGGTAGGCACTTCGCAAAAATCACCTCTGTTTTCTTTCAAAAAATTGGATGTGTCCACGTTGCGTTTTGGGACGTTTCCTGTCGCGGGAGCTAGGCTTACCCACACAAGTGAGGAATCATTTTTATCGGGAGACTTGGGGGAATGCTGGGTGGAAGGAAATTTGGGGCTCCTCTCAGTTTCCAGAACTTTCTGCCACAGAAATGTGAGGAACATGTGTTTTTTTAGCCAAATTTTGAGGTTTGCAAAGGATTGTGGGTAACAGAACCTGGTCAGAGCCTCACAAGTCAGCCCATCTTGGATTCCCATAGGTCTCTGGTTTTCAGAAATGCACA
Organism: Pleurodeles waltl; assembly: GCF_031143425.1. Lineage (NCBI taxonomy): Eukaryota > Metazoa > Chordata > Amphibia > Caudata > Salamandridae > Pleurodeles > Pleurodeles waltl. The sequence continues at coordinate 643,338,059 of NC_090440.1, read as the reverse complement.
GGTTTGGTAGGTTTCCCTAGGTGCCGGCTGAGCTAGAGGCCAAAACCTACAGGTAGGCACTTCGCAAAAAACACCTCTGTTTTCTTTCAAAAAATTGGATGTGTCCACGTTGGGCTTTGGGGCATTTCCTGTCGCGGGCGCCAGGCCTACCCACACAAGTGAGGTATCATTTTTATCGGAAGACTTGGGGCAACGCTGGGTGGAAGGAAATTTGTGGCTCCTCTCAGTTTCCAGAACTTTCTGCCACAGAAATGTGAGGAACATGTGTTTTTTTAGCCAAATTTTGAGGTTTGCAAAGGATTGTGGGTAACAGAACCTGGTCAGAGCCTCACAAGTCAGCCCATCTTGGATTCCCATAGGTCTCTAGTTTTCAGAAATGCACAGATTTGGTGGGTTTCCGTAGGTGCCGGCTGAGCTAGAGGCCAAAATCTACAGGTAGGCACTTCGCGAAAAACACCTCTGTTTTCTTTCAAAAAATTGGATGTGTCCACGTTGCGCTTTGGGGCATTTCCTGTCGCGGGCGCTAGGCCTACCCACACAAGTGAGGTATCATTTTTATCCGGAGACTTGGGGAACGCTGGGTGGAAGGAAATTTGTGGCTCCTCTCAGATTCCAGAATTTTCTGCCACAGAAATGTGAGGAACATGTGTTCTTTTAGCCAAATTTTGAGGTTTGCAAAGGATTCTGGGTAACAGAACCTGGTCCGAGCCCCACAAGTCACCCCATCTTGGATTCCCCTAGGTCTCTAGTTTTCAGAAATGCACAGGTTTGATAGGTTTCCCTAGGTGCCGGCTGAGCTAGAGGCCAAAATCTACAGGTAGGCACTTTGCAAAAAACACCTCTGTTTTCTTTCAAAAAATTGGATGTGTCCACGTTGCGCTTTGGGGCATTTCCTGTCGCGGGCGCTAGGCCTACCCACACAAGTGAGGTATCATTTTTATCCGGAGACTTGGGGGAACGCTGGGTGGAAGGAAATTTGTGGCTCCTCTCAGTTTCCAGAACTTTCTGCCCCAGAAATGTGAGGAACATGTGTTTTTTTAGCCAAATTTTGAGGTTTGCAAAGGATTCTGGGTAACAGAACCTGGTCAGAGCCTCACAAGTCAGCCCATCTTGGATTCCCATAGGTCTCTAGTTTTCAAAATTACACAGGTTTGGTAGATTTCCCTAGGTGCCGGCTGAGCTAGAGGCCAAAATCTACAGGTAGGCACTTCGCAAAAATCACCTCTGTTTTCTTTCAAAAAATTGGATGTGTCCACGTTGCGTTTAGGGACGTTTCCTGTCGCGGGAGCTAGGCTTACCCACACAAGTGAGGAATCATTTTTATCGGGAGACTTGGGGGAATGCTGGGTGGAAGGAAATTTGGGGCTCCTCTCAGTTTCCAGAACTTTCTGCCACAGAAATGTGAGGAACATGTGTTTTTTTAGCCAAATTTTGAGGTTTGCAAAGGATTGTGGGTAACAGAACCTGGTCAGAGCCTCACAAGTCAGCCCATCTTGGATTCCCATAGGTCTCTGGTTTTCAGAAATGCACAGGTTTGGTAGGTTTCCCTAGGTGCCGGCTGAGCTAGAGGCCAAAACCTACAGGTAGGCACTTCGCAAAAAACACCTCTGTTTTCTTTAAAAAAATTTGATGTGTCCACGTTGGGCTTTGGGGCATTTCCTGTCGCGGGCGCCAGGCCTACCCACACAAGTGAGGTATCATTTTTATCGGAAGACTTGGGGCAACGCTGGGTGGAAGGAAATTTGTGGCTCCTCTCAGTTTCCAGAACTTTCTGCCACAGAAATGTGAGGAACATGTGTTTTTTTAGCCAAATTTTGAGGTTTGCAAAGGATTCTGGGTAACAGAACCTGGTCAGAGCCTCACAAGTCAGCCCATCTTGGATTCCCCTATGTCTCTAGTTTTCAGAAATGCACAGATTTGGTAGGTTTCCGTAGGTGCCGGCTGAGCTAGAGGCCAAAATCTACAGGTAGGCACTTCGCGAAAAACACCTCTGTTTTCTTTCAAAAAATTGGATGTGTCCACGTTGCGCTTTGGGGCATTTCCTGTCGCGGGTGCTAGGCCTACCCACACAAGTGAGGTATCATTTTTATCCGGAGACTTGGGGGAACGCTGGGTGGAAGGAAATTTGTGGCTCCTCTCAGATTCCAGAACTTTCAGCCACAGAACTGTGAGGAACATGTGTTTTTTTAGCCAAATTTGAGGTTTGCAAAGGATTCTGGGTAACAGAACCTGTTCCGAGCGCCAAAAGTCACCCCATCTTGGATTCCACTAGTTCTCTAGTTTTCAAAAATACACAGGTTTGGTAGATTTCCCTAGGTGCCGGCTGAGCTAGATGCCAAAATCTACAGGTAGGCACTTCGCAAAAATCACCTCTGTTTTCTTGAAAAAAATTGGATGTGTCCACGTTGCGCTTTGGGACGTTTCCTGTCGCGGGAGCTAGGCTTACCCACACAAGTGAGGAATCATTTTTATCGGGAGACTTGGGGGAATGCTGGGTGGAAGGAAATTTGGGGCTCCTCTCAGTTTCCAGAACTTTCTGCCACAGAAATGTGAGGAACATGTGTTTTTTTTGCCAAATTTTGAGGTTTGCAAAGGATTGTGGGTAACAGAACCTGGTCCGAGCCCCACAAGTCACCCCATCTTGGATTCCCCTAGGTCTCTAGTTTTCAGAAATGCACAGGTTTGATAGGTTTCCCTAGGTGCCGGCTGAGCTAGAGGCCAAAATCTACAGGTAGGCACTTTGCAAAAAACACCTCTGTTTTCTTTCAAAAAATTGGATGTGTCCACGTTGCGCTTTGGGGCATTTCCTGTCGCGGGCGCTAGGCCTACCCACACAAGTGAGGTATCATTTTTATCCGGAGACTTGGGGGAACGCTGGGTGGAAGGAAATTTGTGGCTCCTCTCAGTTTCCAGAACTTTCTGCCCCAGAAATGTGAGGAACATGTGTTTTTTTTAGCCAAATTTTGAGGTTTGCAAAGGATTCTGGGTACCAGAACCTGGTCAGAGCCTCACAAGTCAGCCCATCTTGGATTCCCATAGGTCTCTAGTTTTCAAAATTACACAGGTTTGGTAGATTTCCCTAGGTGCCGGCTGAGCTAGAGGCCAAAATCTACAGGTAGGCACTTCGCAAAAATCACCTCTGTTTTCTTTCAAAAAATTGGATGTGTCCACGTTGCGTTTTGGGACGTTTCCTGTCGCGGGAGCTAGGCTTACCCACACAAGTGAGGAATCATTTTTATCGGGAGACTTGGGGGAATGCTGGGTGGAAGGAAATTTGGGGCTCCTCTCAGTTTCCAGAACTTTCTGCCACAGAAATGTGAGGAACATGTGTTTTTTTAGCCAAATTTTGAGGTTTGCAAAGGATTGTGGGTAACAGAACCTGGTCAGAGCCTCACAAGTCAGCCCATCTTGGATTCCCATAGGTCTCTGGTTTTCAGAAATGCACAGGTTTGGTAGGTTTCCCTAGGTGCCGGCTGAGCTAGAGGCCAAAACCTACAGGTAGGCACTTCGCGAAAAACACCTCTGTTTTCTTTCAAAAAATTGGATGTGTCCACGTTGCGCTTTGAGGCATTTCCTGTCGCGGGTGCTAGGCCTACCCACACAAGTGAGGTATCATTTTTATCCGGAGACTTGGGGGAACGCTGGGTGGAAGGAAATTTTTGGCTCCTCTCAGATTCCAGAACATTCAGCCACAGAACTGTGAGGAACATGTGTTTTTTTAGCCAAATTTGAGGTTTGCAAAGGATTCTGGGTAACAGAACCTGTTCCGAGCGCCAAAAGTCACCCCATCTTGGATTCCACTAGTTCTCTAGTTTTCAAAAATACACAGGTTTGGTAGATTTCCCTAGGTGCCGGCTGAGCTAGATGCCAAAATCTACAGGTAGGCACTTCGCAAAAATCACCTCTGTTTTCTTGAAAAAAATTGGATGTGTCCACGTTGCGCTTTGGGACGTTTCCTGTCGCGGGAGCTAGGCTTACCCACACAAGTGAGGAATCATTTTTATCGGGAGACTTGGGGGAATGCTGGGTGGAAGGAAATTTGTGGCTCCTCTCAGATTCCAGAACTTTCTGCCACAGAAATGTGAGGAACATGTGTTTTTTTATCCAACTTTTGAGGTTTGCAAAGGATTCTGGGTAACAGAACCTGGTCAGAGCCTCACAAGTCAGCCCGTCTTGGATTCCCCTAGGTCTCTAGTTTTCAGAAATGCACAGGTTTGGTAGGTTTCCCTAGGTGCCGGCTGAGCTAGAGGCCAAAATCTACAGGTAGGCACTACGCAAAAAACACCTCTGTTTTCTTTCAAAAAATTGGATGTATCCACGTTGCGCTTTGGGGCATTTCCTGTCGCGGGCGCCAGGCCTACCCACACAAGTGAGGTATCATTTTTATCGGGAGACTTGGGGGAACGCTGGGTGGAAGGAAATTTGTGGCTCCTCTCAGTTTCCAGAACTTTCTGCCACAGAAATGTGAGGAACATGTGTTTTTTTAGCCAAATTTTGAGGTTTGCAAAGGATTCTGGGTAACAGAACCTGGTCAGAGCCTCACAAGTCAGCCCATCTTGGATTCCCCTAGGTCTCTAGTTTTAAAAAATACACAGGTTTGGTAGGTTTCCCTAGGTGCCGGCTGAACTAGAGGCCAAATTCTACAGATAGGAACTTTGCAAAAAACACCTCTGTTTTCTTTCAAAAAATTGGATGTGTCCATGTTGCGATTTGGGGCGTTTCCTGTCATGGGCGCTAGGCCTACCCACACAAGTGAGGTATCATTTTTATCCGGAGACTTGGGGAACGCTGGGTGGAAGGAAATTTGTGGCTCCTCTCAGATTCCAGAACTTTCTGCCACAAAAATGTGAGGAACATGTGTTTTTTTAGCCAAATTTTGAGGTTTGCAAAGGATTGTGGGTAACAGAACCTGGTCAGAGCCTCACAAGTCAGCCCATCTTGGATTCCCCTAGGTCTCTAGTTTTCAGAAATGCACAGGTTTGGTAGGTTTTCCTAGGTGCCGGCTGAGCTAGAGGCCAAAATCTACAGGTAGGCACTTTGCAAAAAACACCTCTGTTTTCTTTTAAAAAAATTGGATGTGTCCACGTTGCACTTTGGGGCATTTCCTGCCACGGGCGCTAGGCCTACCCACACAAGTGAGGTATCATTTTTATCCGGAGACTTGGGGAACGCTGGGTGGAAGGAAATTTGTGGCTCCTCTCAGATTCCAGAATTTTCTGCCACAGAAATGTGAGGAACATGTGTTCTTTTAGCCAAATTTTGAGGTTTGCAAAGGATTCTGGGTAACAGAACCTGGTCCGAGCCCCACAAGTCACCCCATCTTGGATTCCCCTAGGTCTCTAGTTTTCAGAAATGCACAGGTTTGATAGGTTTCCCTAGGTGCCGGCTGAGCTAGAGGCCAAAATCTACAGGTAGGCACTTTGCAAAAAACACCTCTGTTTTCTTTAAAAAAATTGTATGTGTCCACGTTGCACTTTGGGGCATTTCCTGCCGCGGGCGCTAGGCCTACCCACACAAGTGAGGTATCATTTTTATCTGGAGACTTGGGGGAATGCTGGGTGGAAGGAAATTTGTGGCTCCTCTCAGTTTCCAGAACTTTCTGCCACAGAAATGTGAGGAACATGTGTTTTTTTAGCCAAATTTTGAGGTTTGCAAAGGATTGTGGGTAACAGAACCTGGTCAGAGCCTCACAAGTCAGCCCATCTTGGATTCCCCTAGGTCTCTGGTTTTCAGAAATGCACAGGTTTGGTAGGTTTCCCTAGGTGCCGGCTGAGCTAGAGGCCACAATCTACAGGTAGGCACTATGCAGAAAACACCTGTTTTCTTTCAAAAAAGTGGATGTGTCCACGTTGATCTCTGGGGCATTTTCTGTCGCAGGCGCTAGGCCTACCCACACTAGTCAGGTATCATTTTTATCGGGAGATTTGGGGGAACGCTGGGTGGAAGGAAATTTGTGGCTCCTCTCAGTTTCCAGAACTTTCTGCCACAGAAATGTGAGGAACATGTGTTTTTTTAGCCAAATTTTGAGGTTTGCAAAGGATTCTGGGTAACAGAACCTGGTCAGAGCCTCACAAGTCAGCCCATCTTGGATTCCCCTAGGTCTCTAGTTTTAAAAAATACACAGGTTTGGTAGGTTTCCCTAGGTGCCGGCTGAGCTAGAGGCCAAATTCTACAGATAGGCACTTTGCAAAAAACACCTCTGTTTTCTTTAAAAAAATTGGATGTGTCCACGTTGCACTTTGGGGCATTTCCTGCCGCGGGCGCTAGGCCTACCCACACAAGTGAGGTATCATTTTTATCGGGAGACTTGGGGGAATGCTGGGTGGAAGGACATTTGTGGCTCCTCTCAGTTTCCAGAACTTTCTGCCACAGAAATGTGAGGAACATGTGTTTTTTTAGCCAAATTTTGAGGTTTGCAAAGGATTCTGGGTAACAGAACCTGGTCAGAGCCTCACAAGTCAGCCCATCTTGGATTCCCCTAGGTCTCTAGTTTTCAAAAATACACAGGTTTGGTAGGTTTCCCTAAGTGCCGGCTGAGCTAGAGGCCAAAATCTACAGGTAGGCACTTTGCAAAAAACACCTCTGTTTTCTTTTAAAAATTTGGATGTGTCCACGTTGCACTTTGGGGCATTTTCTGCCGCGGGCAATAGGCCTACCCACACAAGTGAGGTATCATTTTTATCCGAAGACTTGGGGGAAGGCTGGGTGGAAGGAAATTAGTGGCTTATCTCAGATTCCAGAACTTTCTGCCACAGAAATGTGAGGAACATGTGTTTTTTTAGCCAAATTTGAGGTTTGCAAAGGATTCTGGGTAACAGAACCTGGTCAGAGCCTCACAAGTCACCCCATCCTGGATTCCCCTAGGTCTCTAGTTTTCAGAAATGCACAGGTTTGGTAGGTTTCCATAGGTGCCGGCTGAGCTAGAGGAAAAAATCTACAGTTAGGCACTTCGCAAAAAACACCTCTGTTTTCTTTCAAAAAATTGGATGTGTCCACGTTGCGCTTTGGGGCATTTCCTGTAGCGGGCACCAGGCCGACCCACACAAGTGACGTATCATTTTTATCGGAAGACTTGGGGGAACGCTGGGTGGAAGGAAATTTGTGGCTCCTCTCAGTTTCCAGAACTTTCTGCCACAGAAATGTGAGGAACATGTGTTTTTTTAGCCAAATTTTGAGGTTTGCAAAGGATTCTGGGTAACAGAACCTGGTCAGAGCCTCACAAGTCTGCCCATCTTGGATTCCCCTATGTCTCTAGTTTTCAGAAATGCACAGGTTTGGTAGGTTTCCCTAGGTGCCGGCTGAGCTAGAGGCCAAAATCTACAAGTATTCACTTCGCAAAAAACACCTCTGTTTTCTTTAAAAAAATTGGATGTGTCCACGTTGCGCTTTGGGGCATTTCCTGTCGCGGGCGCCAGGCCTACCCACACAAGTGAGGTATCATTTTTATCGGGAGACTTGGGGGAACACTGGGTGGAAGGAAATTTGTGGCTCCTCTCAGTTTCCAGAACTTTCTGCCACAGAAATGTGAGGAACATGTGTTTTTTTAGCCAAATATTGAGGTTTGCAAAGGATTCTGGGTAACAGAACCTGGTCAGAGCCTCACAAGTCAGCCCATCTTCGATTCCCCGAGGTCTCTAGTTTTCAGAAATGCACAGGTTTGGTAGGTTTTCCTAGGTGCCGGCTGAGCTAGAGGCCAAAATCTACAGGTAGGAACTTTGCAAAAAAACACCTCTGTTTTCTTTCAAAAAATTGGATGTGTCCACGTTGATCTTTGGGGCATTTCCTGTCGGGGGCGCTAGTCCTACCCACAGAAGTGAGGTACCATTTTTATCGAGAGTCTTTAGGGAACGCTGGGTAGAAGGAAATTTGTGGCTCCTCTCAGATTCCAGAACTTTCTGTCTCCGAAATGAGAGGAAAAAGGTTTTTTTTGGCCAAATTTTAATGTTTGCAAAGGATTCTGGGTAACATAACCTGGTCAGAGCCCCACAAGTCATCCCATCTTGGATTCCCCTAGGTTTCTAGTTTCCAGAAATGTACTGGTTTGCTAGGTTTCCCCAGGTGCCGGCTGAGCTACAAACCAAAATCCACACGTAGGCACTGTTTTCAATGAAAAAATGTGATGTGTCCACGTTGTGTTTTGGGCCATTTCCTTTCGTGGGCGCTAGTCCTACCCACACAAGTGAGGTATCATTTCTATCGGGAGACTTGGGGGAACGCTGGGTGGAAGGAAATTTGTGGCTCCTCTCAGATTCTAGAACTTTCTGCCACAGAAATGTGAGGAACATGTGTTTTTTTAGCCAAATTTGAGGTTTGCAAAGGATTCTGGGTAACAGAATCTGTTCCGAGCCCCACAAGTCTTCCCATCTTGGATTCCACTAGGTCTCCAGTTTTCAGAAATGCACAGGTTTGGTGGATTTCCCTAGGTGCCGGCTGAGCTAGAGGCCAAAATCTACAGGTAGGCACTATGCAGAAAACACCTGTTTTCTTTAAAAAAATTGGATGTGTCCACGTTGATCTTTGGGGCATTTCCTGTCGTGGGCGCTAGTCCTAACCACACAAGTGAGGTATCATTTTTATTGGGAGACTTGGGGTACCGCTGGGTGGAAGGAAATTTGTGGCTCCTCTCAGATTCCAGAACTTTCTGCCACAGAAATGTGAGGAACATGTGTTTTTTTAGCCAGATTTTGAGGTTTGCAAAGGATTCTGGGTAACAGAACCTGGTCAGAGCCCCACAAGTCACCCCATCTTGAATTCCCCTATGTCTCTAGTTTTCAGAAATGCACAAGTTTGGTAGGTTTCCCTAGGTGCCGGCTGAGCTAGAGGGCAAAATCTACAGGTAGGCAGTTTGCAAAAAAAACTCTGTTTTCTTTCAAAAAATTGGTTGTGTCCATGTTGCGATTTGGGGCGTTTCCTGTCATGGGCGCTAGGCCTACCCACACAAGTGAGGTATCATTTTTATCGGGAGACTTGGGGGAACGCTGGGTGGAAGGAAATTTGTGGCTCCTCTCAGTTTCCAGAACTTTATGCCACAGAAATGTGAGGAACATGTGTTTTTTTAGCCAAATTTTGAGGTTTGCAAAGGATTCTGGGTAACAGAACCTGGTCAGAGCCTCACAAGTCAGCCCATCTTGGATTCCCCGAGGTCTCTAGTTTTCAGAAATGCACAGGTTTGGTAGGTTTTCCTAGGTGCCGGCTGAGCTGGAGGCCAAAATCTACAGGTAGGAACTTTGCAAAAAAACACCTCTGTTTTCTTTCAAAAAATTGGATGTGTCCACGTTGATCTTTGGGGCATTTCCTGTCGCGGGCGCTAGGCCTACCCACAGAAGTGAGGTACCATTTTTATCGAGAGTCTTTAGGGAACGCTGGGTAGAAGGAAATTTGTGGCTCCTCTCAGATTCCAGAACTTTCTGTCTCCGAAATGAGAGGAAAAAGTGTTTTTTTGGCCAAATTTTGATGTTTGCAAAGGATTCTGGGTAACATAACCTGGTCAGAGCCCCACAAGTCATCCCATCTTGGATTCCCCTAGGTTTCTAGTTTCCAGAAATGCACTGGTTTGCTAGGTTTCCCCAGGTGCCGGCTGAGCTACAAACCAAAATCCACACGTAGGCACTGTTTTCAATGAAAAAATGTGATGTGTCCACGTTGTGTTTTGGGCCATTTCCTTTCGTGGGCGCTACTCCTACCCACACAAGTGAGGTATCATTTCTATCGGGAGACTTGGGGGAACGCTGGGTGGAAGGAAAGTTGTGGCTCCTCTGAGATTCTAGAACTTTCTGCCACAGAAATGTGAGGAACATGTGTTTTTTTAGCCAAATTTGAGGTTTGCAAAGGATTCTGGGTAACAGAATCTGTTCCGAGCCCCACAAGTCACCCCATCTTGGATTCCACTAGGTCTCTAGTTTTCAGAAATGCACAGGTTTGGTAGATTTCCCTAAGTGCCGGCTGAGCTAGAGGCCACAATCTACAGGTAGGCACTATGCAGAAAACACCTGTTTTCTTTCAAAAAAGTGGATGTGTCCACGTTGATCTTTGGGGCATTTTCTGTCGCAGGCGCTAGGCCTACCCACACTAGTGAGGTATAATTTTTATCGGGAGACTTGGGGGAACGCTGGGTGGAAGGAAATTTGTGGCTCCTCTCAGATGCCAGAACTTTCTGCCACAGAAATGTGAGGAACATGTGTTTTTTTATCCAACTTTTGAGGTTTGCAAAGGATTCTGGGTAACAGAACCTGGTCAGAACCCCACAAGTCACCCCATCTTGGATTCCCCTAGGTCTCTAGTTTTCAGAAATGCACAGGTTTGGTAGGTTTCCCTACGTGCCGGCTGAGCTAGAGGCCAAAATCTACAAGTAGGCACTACGCAAAAAACACCTCTGTTTTCATTCAAAAAATTGGATGTGTCCACGTTGCGCTTTGGGGCATTTCCTGTCGCGGGCGCTAGGCCTACCCACACAAGTGAGGTATCATTTTTATCGGGAGACTTGGGGGAACGCTGGGTGGAAGGAAATTTGTGGTTCCTCTCAGTTTCCAGAACTTTCTGCCACAGAAATGTGAGGAACATGTGTTTTTTTAGCCAAATTTTGAGGTTTGCAAAGGATTCTGGGTAACAGAACCTGGTCAGAGCCTCACAAGTCAGCCCATCTTGGATTCCCCTAGGTCTCTAGTTTTCAAAAATACACAGGTTTGGTAGGTTTCCCTAAGTGCCGGCTGAGCTAGAGGCCAAAATCTACAGGTAGGCAGTTTGCAAAAAACACCTCTGTTTTCTTTTAAAAATTTGGATGTGTCCACGTTGCACTTCGGGGCATTTTCTGCCGCGGGCAATAGGCCTACCCACACAAGTGAGGTATCATTTTTATCCGGAGACTTGGGGGAAGGCTGGGTGGAAGGAAATTAGTGGCTTATCTCAGATTCCAGAACTTTCTGCCACAGAAATGTGAGGAACATGTGTTTTTTTAGCCAAATTTGAGGTTTGCAAAGGATTCTGGGTAACAGAACCTGGTCAGAGCCTCACAAGTCACCCCATCTTGGATTCCCCTAGGTCTCTAGTTTTCAGAAATGGACAGGTTTGGTAGGTTTCCCTAGGTGCCGGCTGAGCTAGAGGCCAAAATCTACAGTTAGGCACTTTGCAAAAAACACCTCTGTTTTCTTTCAAACAATTGGATGTGTCCACGTTGCGCTTTGGGGCATTTCGTGTAGCGGGCGCCAGGCCTACCCACACAAGTGAGGAATCATTTTTATCGGAAGACTTGGGGGAACGCTGGGTGGAAGGAAATTTGTGGCTCCTCTCAGTTTCCAGAACTTTCTGCCACAGAAATGTGAGGAACATGTGTTTTTTTAGCCAAATTTTGAGGTTTGCAAAGGATTCTGGGTAACAGAACCTGGTCAGAGCCTCACAAGTCAGCCCATCTTGGATTCCCCTAGGTCTCTAGTTTTCAAAAATACACAGGTTTGGTAGGTTTCCCTAGGTGCCGGCTGAGCTAGAGGCCAAAATCTACAAGTATTCACTTCGCAAAAAACACCTCTGTTTTCTTTCAAAAAATTGGATGTGTCCACGTTGCGCTTTGGGGCATTTCCTGTCGCGGGCGCCAGGCCTACCCACACAAGTGAGGTATCATTTTTATCGGGAGACTTGGGGGAACGCTGGGTGGAATGAAATTTGTGGCTCCTCTCAGTTTCCAGAACTTTCTGCCACAGAAATGTGAGGAACATGTGTTTTTTTAGCCAAATTTTGAGGTTTGCAAAGGATTCTGGGTAACAGAACCTGGTCAGAGCCTCACAAGTCAGCCCATCTTGGATTCCCCGAGGTCTCTAGTTTTCAGAAATGCACAGGTTTGGTAGGTTTTCCTAGGTGCCGGCTGAGCTAGAGGCCAAAATCTACAGGTAGGAACTTTGCAAAAAAACACCTCTGTTTTCTTTCAAAAAATTGGATGTGTCCACGTTGATCTTTGGGGCATTTCCTGTCGCGGGCGCTAGTCCTACCCACAGAAGTGAGGTACCATTTTTATCGAGAGTCTTTAGGGAACGCTGGGTAGAAGGAAATTTGTGGCTCCTCTCAGATTCCAGAACTTTTTGTCTCCGAAATGAGAGGAAAAAGTGTTTTTTTGGCCAAATTTTGATGTTTGCAAAGGATTCTGGGTAACATAACCTGGTCAGAGCCCCGCAAGTCATCCCATCTTGGATTCCCCTAGGTTTCTAGTTTCCAGAAATGCACTGGTTTGCTAGGTTTCCCCAGGTGCCGGCTGAGCTACAAACCAAAATCCACACGTAGGCACTGTTTTCAATTAAAAAATGTGATGTGTCCACGTTGTGTTTTGGGCCATTTCCTTTCGTGGGCGCTAGTCCTACCCACACAAGTGAGGTATCATTTCTATCGGGAGACATGGGGGAACGCTGGGTGGAAGGAAATTTGTGGCTCCTCTCAGATTCTAGAACTTTCTGCCACAGAAATGTGAGGAACATGTGTTTTTTTAGCCAAATTTGAGGTTTGCAAAGGATTCTGGGTAACAGAATCTGTTCCGAGCCCCACAAGTCACCCCATCTTGGATTCCACTAGGTCTCCAGTTTTCAGAAATGCACAGGTTTGGTAGATTTCCCTAGGTGCCGGCTGAGCTAGAGGCCAAAATCTACAGGTAGGCACTATGCAGAAAACACCTGTTTTCTTTCAAAAAATTGGATGTGTCCACGTTGATCTTTGGGGCATTTTCTGTCGCGGGCGCTAGGCCTACCCACACAAGTGAGGTCTAATTTATATCGGGAGACTTGGGGGAACGCTGGGTGGAAGAAAATTTGTGGCTCCTCTCAGATTCCAGAACTTTCTGCCACAGAAATGTGAGGAACATGTGTTTTTTTAGCCAAATTTTGAGGTTTGCAAAGGATTCTGGGTAACAGAACCTGGTCAGAGCCCCACAAGTCACCCCATCTTGGATTCCCCTAGGTCTCTAGTTTTCAGAAATGCACAGGTTTGGTAGGTTTCCCTAGGTGCCGGCTGAGCGAGAGGCCAAAATCTACAGGTAGGCACTTTGCAGAGAACACCTCTGTTTTCTTTCAAAAATTGGATGTGTCCACGTTGATCTTTGGGGCATTTCCTGTCGCGGGCGCTAGTCCTACCCACACAAGTGAGGTATCATTTTTATCGGGAGACTTGGGGGAACGCTGGGTGGAAGGAAATTTGTGGCTCCTCTCAGATTCCAGAACTTTCTGCCACAGAAATGTGAGGAACATGTGTTTTTTTAGCCAAATTTTGAGGTTTGCAAAGGATTCTGGGTAACAGAACCTGGTCAGAGCCCCACAAGTCACCCCATCTTGGATTCCCCTAGGTCTCTAGTTTTCAGAAATGCACAGGTTTGGTAGGTTTCCCTAGGTGCCGGCTGAGCTAGAGGGCAAAATCTACAGGTAGGCAGTTTGCAAAAAAAACTCTGTTTTCTTTAAAAAAATTGGATGTGTCCATGTTGCGATTTGGGGCGTTTCCTGTCATGGGCGCTAGGCCTACCCACACAAGTGAGGTATCATTTTTATCGGGAGACTTCGGGGAACGGTGGGTGGAAGGAAATTTGTGGCTCCTCTCAGTTTCCAGAACTTTATGCCACAGAAATGTGAGGAATATGTGTTTTTTTAGCCAAATTTTGAGGTTTGCAAAGGATTCTGGGTAACAGAACCTGGTCAGAGCCTCACAAGTCAGCCCATCTTGGATTCCCCGAGGTCTCTAGTTTTCAGAAATGCACAGGTTTGGTAGGTTTTCCTAGGTGCCGGCTGAGCTAGAGGCCAAAATCTACAGGTAGGAACTTTGCCAAAAAACACCTCTGTTTTCTTTCAAAAAATTGGATGTGTCCACGTTGATCTTTGGGGCATTTCCTGTCGCGGGCGCTAGGCCTACCCACAGAAGTGAGGTACCATTTTTATTGAGAGTCTTTAGGGAACGCTGGGTAGAAGGAAATTTGTGGCTCCTCTCAGATTCCAGAACTTTCTGACTCCGAAATGAGAGGAAAAAGTGTTTTTTTGGCCAAATTTTGAGGTTTGCAAAGGATTCTGGGAAACATAACCTGGTCAGAGCCCCGCAAGTCATCCCATCTTGGATTCCCCTAGGTTTCTAGTTTCCAGAAATGCACTGGTTTGCTAGGTTTCCCTAGGTGCCGGCTGAGCTACAAAACAAAATCCACACGTAGGCACTGTTTTCAATGAAAAAATGTGATGTGTCCACGTTGTGTTTTGGGCCATTTCCTTTCGTGGGCGCTAGTCCTACCCACACAAGTGAGGTATCATTTCTATCGGGAGACTTGGGGGAACGCTGGGTGGAAGGAAATTTGTGGCTCCTCTCAGATTCTAGAACTTTCTGCCACAGAAATGTGAGGAACATGTGTTTTTTTAGCCAAATTTGAGGTTTGCAAAGGATTATGGGTAACAGAATCTGTTCCGAGCCCCACAAGTCACCCCATCTTGGATTCCACTAGGTCTCTAGTTTTCAGAAATGCACAGGTTTGGTAGATTTCCCTAGGTGCCGGCTGAGCTAGAGGCCAAAATCTACAGGTAGGCACTATGCAGAAAACACCTCTGTTTTCTTTCAAAAAATTGGATGTGTCCACGTTGATCTTTGGGGCATTTTCTGTCGCGGGCGCTAGGCCTACCCACACAAGTGAGGTATAATTTTTATCGGGAGACTTGGGGGAACGCTGGGTGGAAGGAAATTTGTGGCTCCTCTCAGATTCCAGAACTTTCTGCCACAGAAATGTGAGGAACATGTGTTTTTTTAGCCAAATTTTGAGGTTTGTAAAGGATTCTGGGTAACAGAACCTGGTCAGAGCCCCACAAGTCAGCCCATCTTGGATTCCCCTAGGTCTCTAGTTTTCAAAAATACACAGGTTTGGTTGGTTTCACTAGGTGCCGGCTGAGCTAGAGGCCAAATTCTACAGGTAGGCACTTTGCAAAAAACACCTCTGTTTTCTTTTAAAAAATTGGATGTGTCCACGTTGCACTTTGGGGCATTTCCTGCCGCGGGCAATAGGCCTACCCACACAAGTGAGGTATCATTTTTATCCGGAGACTTGGGGGAACGCTGGGTGGAAGGAAATTTGTTGCTCCTCTCAGATTCCAGAACTTTCTGCCACAGAACTGTGAGGAACATGTGTTTTTTTAGCCAAATTTGAGGTTTGCAAAGGATTCTGGGTAACAGAACCTGTTCCGAGCGCCACAAGTCACCCCATCTTGGATTCCACTAGTTCTCTAGTTTTCAGAAATGCACAGGTTTGGTAGGTTTCCCTAGGTGCCGGCTGAGCTAGAGGCCAAAATCTACAGGTAAGCACTTTGCAGAGAACACCTCTGTTTTCTTTCAAAAAATTGGATATGTCCACGTTGATCTTTGGGGCATTTCCTGTCGCGGGCGCTAAGCCTACCCACACAAGTGAGGTATCATTTTTATCGGGAGACATGGGGGAACGCTGGGTGGAAGGAAATTTGTGGCTCCTCTCAGATTCCAGAACTTTCTGCCACAGAAATGTGAGGAACATGTGTTTTTTTAGCCAAATTTGAGGTTTGCAAAGGATTCTGGGTAACAGAACCTGGTCAGAGCCTCACAAGTCACACCATCTTGGATTCCCCTAGGTCTCTAGTTTTCAGAAATGCACAGGTTTGGTAGGTTTCCCTAGGTGCCGGCTGAGCTAGAGGCCAAAATCTACAGTTAGGCACTTCGCAAAAAAACCTCTGTTTTCTTTCAAAAAATTGGATGTGTCCACGTTGCGCTTTGGGGTGTTTCCTGTCGCGGGCGCTAGGCTTACCCACACAAGTGAGGAATCATTTTTATCGGGAGACTTGGGGGAACGCTGGGTGGAAGGAAATTTGTGGCTCCTCTCAGATTCCAGAACTTTCTGCCACAGAAATGTGAGGAACATGTGATTTTTTATCCAAATTTTGAGGTTTGTAAAGGATTCTGGGTAACAGAACCTGGTCCGAGCCCCACAAGTCACCCCATCTTGGATTCCCCTAGGTCTCTAGTTTTCAGAAATGCACAGGTTTGGTAGGTTTCCCTAGGTGCCGGCTGAGCTAGAGGCCAAAATCTACAGTTAGGCACTTCGCAAAAAAAACTCTGTTTTCTTTCAAAAAATTGGATGTGTCCACGTTGCGCTTTGGGGTGTTTCCTGTCGCGGGCGCTAGGCTTACCCACACAAGTGAGGAATCATTTTTATCGGGAGACTTGGGGGAACACTGGGTGGAAGGAAATTTGTGGCTCCTCTCAGATTCCAGAACTTTCTGCCACAGAAATGTGAGGAACATGTGATTTTTTATCCAAATTTTGAGGTTTGTAAAGGATTCTGGGTAACAGAACCTGGTCCGAGCCCCACAAGTCACCCCATCTTGGATTCCCCTAGGTCTCTAGTTTTCAGAAATGCACAGGTTTGGTAGGTTTCCCTAGGTGCCGGCTGAGCTAGAGGCCAAAATCTACAGTTAGGCACTTCGCAAAAAAAACTCTGTTTTCTTTCAAAAAATTGGATGTGTCCACGTTGCGCTTTGGGGCATTTCCTGTAGCGGGCGCCAGGCCTACCCACACAAGTGAGGTATCAATTTTATCGGAAGACTTGGGGGAACGCTGGGTGGAAGGAAATTTGTGGCTCCTCTCAGTTTCCAGAACTTTCTGCCACAGAAATGTGAGGAACATGTGTTTTTTTAGCCAAATTTTGAGGTTTGCAAAGGATTCTGGGTAACAGAACCTGGTCAGAGCCTCACAAGTCAGCCCATCTTGGATTCCCATAGGTCTCTAGTTTTCAAAAATACACAGGTTTGGTAGATTTCCCTAGGTGCCGGCTGAGCTAGAGGCCAAAATCTACAGGTAGGCACTTTGCAAAAATCACCTCTGTTTTCTTTCAAAAAATTGGATGTGTACACGTTGCGCTTTGGGACGTTTCCTGTCGCGGGAGCTAGGCTTACCCACACAAGTGAGGAATCATTTTTATCGGGAGACTTGGGGGAACGCTGGGTGGAAGGAAATTTGTGGCTCCTCTCAGATTCCAGAACTTTCTGCCACAGAAATGTGAGGAACATGTGATTTTTTATCCAAATTTTGAGGTTTGTAAAGGATTCTGGGTAACAGAACCTGGTCCGAGCCCCACAAGTCACCCCATCTTGGATTCCCCTAGGTCTCTAGTTTTCAGAAATGCACAGGTTTGGTAGGTTTCCCTAGGTGCCGGCTGAGCTAGAGGCCAAAATCTACAGTTAGGCACTTCGCAAAAAAAACTCTGTTTTCTTTCAAAAAATTGGATGTGTCCACGTTGCGCTTTGGGGTGTTTCCTGTCGCGGGCGCTAGGCTTACCCACACAAGTGAGGAATCATTTTTATCGGGAGACTTGGGGGAACGCTGGGTGGAAGGAAATTTGTGGCTCCTCTCAGATTCCAGAACTTTCTGCCACAGAAATGTGAGGAACATGTGATTTTTTATCCAAATTTTGAGGTTTGTAAAGGATTCTGGGTAACAGAACCTGGTCCGAGCCCCACAAGTCACCCCATCTTGGATTCCCCTAGGTCTCTAGTTTTCAGAAATGCACAGGTTTGGTAGGTTTCCCTAGGTGCCGGCTGAGCTAGAGGCCAAAATCTACAGTTAGGCACTTCGCAAAAAAAACTCTGTTTTCTTTCAAAAAATTGGATGTGTCCACGTTGCGCTTTGGGGCATTTCCTGTAGCGGGCGCCAGGCCTACCCACACAAGTGAGGTATCAATTTTATCGGAAGACTTGGGGGAACGCTGGGTGGAAGGAAATTTGTGGCTCCTCTCAGTTTCCAGAACTTTCTGCCACAGAAATGTGAGGAACATGTGTTTTTTTAGCCAAATTTTGAGGTTTGCAAAGGATTCTGGGTAACAGAACCTGGTCAGAGCCTCACAAGTCTGCCCATCTTGGATTCCCCTAGGTCTCTAGTTTTCAGAAATGCACAGGTTTGGTAGGTTTCCCTAGGTGCCGGCTGAGCTAGAGGCCAAAATCTACAAGTATTCACTTCACAAAAAACATCTCTGTTTTCTTTCAAAAAATTGGATGTGTCCACGTTGCGCTTTGGGGCATTTCCTGTCGCGGACGCCAGGCCTACCCACACAAGTGAGGTATCATTTTTATCGGGAGACTTGGGGGAACGCTGGGTGGAAGGAAATTTGTGGCTCCTCTCAGTTTCCAGAACTTTCTGCCACAGAAATGTGAGGAACATGTGTTTTTTTTGCCAAATTTTGAGGTTTGCAAAGGATTCTGGGTAACAGAACCTGGTCAGAGCCTCACAAGTCAGCCCATCTTGGATTCCCCGAGGTCTCTAGTTTTCAGAAATGCACAGGTTTGGTAGGTTTTCCTAGGTGCCGGCTGAGCTAGATGCCAAAATCTACAGGTAGGAACTTTGCAAAAAAACACCTCTGTTTTCTTTCAAAAAATTGGATGTGTCCACGTTGATCTTTGGGGCATTTCCTGTTGCGGGCGCTAGGCCTACCCACAGAAGTGTGGTACCATTTGTATCAAGAGTCTTTAGGGAACGCTGGGTAGAAGGAAATTTGTGGCTCCTCTCAGATTCCAGAACTTTCTGTCTCCGAAATGAGAGGAAAAAGTGATTTTTGGCCAAATTTGGATGTTTGCAAAGGATTCTGGGTAACATAACCTGGTCAAAGCCATGCAAGACATCCCATCTTGGATTCCCCTAGGTTTCTAGTTTCCAGAAATGCACTGGTTTGCTAGGTTTCCCCAGTTGCCGGCTGAGCTACAAACCAAAATCCACACGTAGGCACTGTTTTCAATGAAAAAATGTGATGTGTCCACGTTGTGTTTTGGGCCATTTCCTTTCGTGGGCGCTAGTCCTACCCACACAAGTGAGGTATCATTTCTATGGGGAGACTTGGGGGAACGCTGGGTGAAAGGAAATTTGTGGCTCCTCTCAGATTCTAGAACTTTCTGCCATTGAAATGTGAGGAACATGTGTTTTTTGAGCCAAATTTGAGGTTTGCAAAGGATTCTGGGTAACAGAATCTGTTCCGAGCCCCACAAGTCACCCCATCTTGGATTCCACTACGTCTCTAGTTTTCAGAAATGCACAGGTTTGGTAGATTTCCCTAGGTGCCGGCTGAGCTAGAGGCCAAAATCTACAGGTAGGCACTATGCAGAAAACACCTGTTTTCTTTCAAAAAATTGGATGTGTCCACGTTGATCTTTGGGGCATTTTCTGTCGCGGGCGCTAGGCCTACCCACACAAGTGAGGTCTAATTTTTATCGGGAGACTTGGGGGAACGCTGGGTGGAAGAAAATTTGTGGCTCCTCTCAGATTCCAGAACTTTCTGCCACAGAAATGTGAGGAACATGTGTTTTTTTAGCCAAATTTTGAGGTTTGCAAAGGATTCTGGGTAACAGAACCTGGTCAGAGCCCCACAAGTCACCCCATCTTGGATTCCCCTAGGTCTCTAGTTTTCAGAAATGCACAGGTTTGGTAGGTTTCCCTAGGTGCCGGCTGAGCGAGAGGCCAAAATCTACAGGTAGGCACTTTGCAGAGAACACCTCTGTTTTCTTTCAAAAATTGGATGTGTCCACGTTGATCTTTGGGGCATTTCCTGTCGCGGGCGCTAGTCCTACCCACACAAGTGAGGTATCATTTTTATCGGGAGACTTGGGGGAACGCTGGGTGGAAGGAAATTTGTGGCTCCTCTCAGATTTCAGAACTTTCTGCCACAGAAATTTGAGGAACATGTGTTTTTTTAGCCAAATTTTGAGGTTTGCAAAGGATTCTGGGTAACAGAACCTGGTCAGAGCCCCACAAGTCACCCCATCTTGGATTCCCCTAGGTCTCTAGTTTTCAGAAATGCACAGGTTTGGTAGGTTTCCCTAGGTGCCGGCTGAGCTAGAGGGCAAAATCTACAGGTAGGCAGTTTGCAAAAAAAACTCTGTTTTCTTTAAAAAAATTGGATGTGTCCATGTTGCGATTTGGGGCGTTTCCTGTCATGGGCGCTAGGCCTACCCACACAAGTGAGGTATCATTTTTATCGGGAGACTTCGGGGAACGGTGGGTGGAAGGAAATTTGTGGCTCCTCTCAGTTACCAGAACTTTATGCCACAGAAATGTGAGGAATATGTGTTTTTTTAGCCAAATTTTGAGGTTTGCAAAGGATTCTGGGTAACAGAACCTGGTCAGAGCCTCACAAGTCAGCCCATCTTGGATTCCCCGAGGTCTCTAGTTTTCAGAAATGCACAGGTTTGGTAGGTTTTCCTAGGTGCCGGCTGAGCTAGAGGCCAAAATCTACAGGTAGGAACTTTGCCAAAAAACACCTCTGTTTTCTTTCAAAAAATTGGATGTGTCCACGTTGATCTTTGGGGCATTTCCTGTCGCGGGCGCTAGGCCTACCCACAGAAGTGAGGTACCATTTTTATTGAGAGTCTTTAGGGAACGCTGGGTAGAAGGAAATTTGTGGCTCCTCTCAGATTCCAGAACTTTCTGACTCCGAAATGAGAGGAAAAAGTGTTTTTTTGGCCAAATTTTGAGGTTTGCAAAGGATTCTGGGAAACATAACCTGGTCAGAGCCCCGCAAGTCATCCCATCTTGGATTCCCCTAGGTTTCTAGTTTCCAGAAATGCACTGGTTTGCTAGGTTTCCCTAGGTGCCGGCTGAGCTACAAAACAAAATCCACACGTAGGCACTGTTTTCAATGAAAAAATGTGATGTGTCCACGTTGTGTTTTGGGCCATTTCCTTTCGTGGGCGCTAGTCCTACCCACACAAGTGAGGTATCATTTCTATCGGGAGACTTGGGGGAACGCTGGGTGGAAGGAAATTTGTGGCTCCTCTCAGATTCTAGAACTTTCTGCCACAGAAATGTGAGGAACATGTGTTTTTTTAGCCAAATTTGAGGTTTGCAAAGGATTATGGGTAACAGAATCTGTTCCGAGCCCCACAAGTCACCCCATCTTGGATTCCACTAGGTCTCTAGTTTTCAGAAATGCACAGGTTTGGTAGATTTCCCTAGGTGCCGGCTGAGCTAGAGGCCAAAATCTACAGGTAGGCACTATGCAGAAAACACCTCTGTTTTCTTTCAAAAAATTGGATGTGTCCACGTTGATCTTTGGGGCATTTTCTGTCGCGGGCGCTAGGCCTACCCACACAAGTGAGGTATAATTTTTATCGGGAGACTTGGGGGAACGCTGGGTGGAAGGAAATTTGTGGCTCCTCTCAGATTCCAGAACTTTCTGCCACAGAAATGTGAGGAACATGTGTTTTTTTAGCCAAATTTTGAGGTTTGTAAAGGATTCTGGGTAACAGAACCTGGTCAGAGCCCCACAAGTCAGCCCATCTTGGATTCCCCTAGGTCTCTAGTTTTCAAAAATACACAGGTTTGGTTGGTTTCACTAGGTGCCGGCTGAGCTAGAGGCCAAATTCTACAGGTAGGCACTTTGCAAAAAACACCTCTGTTTTCTTTTAAAAAATTGGATGTGTCCACGTTGCACTTTGGGGCATTTCCTGCCGCGGGCAATAGGCCTACCCACACAAGTGAGGTATCATTTTTATCCGGAGACTTGGGGGAACGCTGGGTGGAAGGAAATTTGTTGCTCCTCTCAGATTCCAGAACTTTCTGCCACAGAACTGTGAGGAACATGTGTTTTTTTAGCCAAATTTGAGGTTTGCAAAGGATTCTGGGTAACAGAACCTGTTCCGAGCGCCACAAGTCACCCCATCTTGGATTCCACTAGTTCTCTAGTTTTCAGAAATGCACAGGTTTGGTAGGTTTCCCTAGGTGCCGGCTGAGCTAGAGGCCAAAATCTACAGGTAAGCACTTTGCAGAGAACACCTCTGTTTTCTTTCAAAAAATTGGATATGTCCACGTTGATCTTTGGGGCATTTCCTGTCGCGGGCGCTAAGCCTACCCACACAAGTGAGGTATCATTTTTATCGGGAGACATGGGGGAACGCTGGGTGGAAGAAAATTTGTGGCTCCTCTCAGATTCCAGAACTTTCTGCCACAGAAATGTGAGGAACATGTGTTTTTTTAGCCAAATTTGAGGTTTGCAAAGGATTCTGGGTAACAGAACCTGGTCAGAGCCTCACAAGTCACACCATCTTGGATTCCCCTAGGTCTCTAGTTTTCAGAAATGCACAGGTTTGGTAGGTTTCCCTAGGTGCCGGCTGAGCTAGAGGCCAAAATCTACAGTTAGGCACTTCGCAAAAAAACCTCTGTTTTCTTTCAAAAAATTGGATGTGTCCACGTTGCGCTTTGGGGTGTTTCCTGTCGCGGGCGCTAGGCTTACCCACACAAGTGAGGAATCATTTTTATCGGGAGACTTGGGGGAACGCTGGGTGGAAGGAAATTTGTGGCTCCTCTCAGATTCCAGAACTTTCTGCCACAGAAATGTGAGGAACATGTGTTTTTTTAGCCAAATTTTGAGGTTTGTAAAGGATTCTGGGTAACAGAACCTGGTCCGAGCCCCACAAGTCACCCCATCTTGGATTCCCCTAGGTCTCTAGTTTTCAGAAATGCACAGGTTTGGTAGGTTTCCCTAGGTGCCGGCTGAGCTAGAGGCCAAAATCTACAGTTAGGCACTTCGCAAAAAAAACTCTGTTTTCTTTCAAAAAATTGGATGTGTCCACGTTGCGCTTTGGGGTGTTTCCTGTCGCGGGCGCTAGGCTTACCCACACAAGTGAGGAATCATTTTTATCGGGAGACTTGGGGGAACGCTGGGTGGAAGGAAATTTGTGGCTCCTCTCAGATTCCAGAACTTTCTGCCACAGAAATGTGAGGAACATGTGATTTTTTATCCAAATTTTGAGGTTTGTAAAGGATTCTGGGTAACAGAACCTGGTCCGAGCCCCACAAGTCACCCCATCTTGGATTCCCCTAGGTCTCTAGTTTTCAGAAATGCACAGGTTTGGTAGGTTTCCCTAGGTGCCGGCTGAGCTAGAGGCCAAAATCTACAGTTAGGCACTTCGCAAAAAAAACTCTGTTTTCTTTCAAAAAATTGGATGTGTCCACGTTGCGCTTTGGGGCATTTCCTGTAGCGGGCGCCAGGCCTACCCACACAAGTGAGGTATCAATTTTATCGGAAGACTTGGGGGAACGCTGGGTGGAAGGAAATTTGTGGCTCCTCTCAGTTTCCAGAACTTTCTGCCACAGAAATGTGAGGAACATGTGTTTTTTTAGCCAAATTTTGAGGTTTGCAAAGGATTCTGGGTAACAGAACCTGGTCAGAGCCTCACAAGTCAGCCCATCTTGGATTCCCATAGGTCTCTAGTTTTCAAAAATACACAGGTTTGGTAGATTTCCCTAGGTGCCGGCTGAGCTAGAGGCCAAAATCTACAGGTAGGCACTTTGCAAAAATCACCTCTGTTTTCTTTCAAAAAATTGGATGTGTACACGTTGCGCTTTGGGACGTTTCCTGTCGCGGGAGCTAGGCTTACCCACACAAGTGAGGAATCATTTTTATCGGGAGACTTGGGGGAACGCTGGGTGGAAGGAAATTTGTGGCTCCTCTCAGATTCCAGAACTTTCTGCCACAGAAATGTGAGGAACATGTGATTTTTTATCCAAATTTTGAGGTTTGTAAAGGATTCTGGGTAACAGAACCTGGTCCGAGCCCCACAAGTCACCCCATCTTGGATTCCCCTAGGTCTCTAGTTTTCAGAAATGCACAGGTTTGGTAGGTTTCCCTAGGTGCCGGCTGAGCTAGAGGCTAAAATCTACAGTTAGGCACTTCGCAAAAAAAACTCTGTTTTCTTTCAAAAAATTGGATGTGTCCACGTTGCGCTTTGGGGTGTTTCCTGTCGCGGGCGCTAGGCTTACCCACACAAGTGAGGAATCATTTTTATCGGGAGACTTGGGGGAACGCTGGGTGGAAGGAAATTTGTGGCTCCTCTCAGATTCCAGAACTTTCTGCCACAGAAATGTGAGGAACATGTGATTTTTTATCCAAATTTTGAGGTTTGTAAAGGATTCTGGGTAACAGAACCTGGTCCGAGCCCCACAAGTCACCCCATCTTGGATTCCCCTAGGTCTCTAGTTTTCAGAAATGCACAGGTTTGGTAGGTTTCCCTAGGTGCCGGCTGAGCTAGAGGCCAAAATCTACAGTTAGGCACTTCGCAAAAAAAACTCTGTTTTCTTTCAAAAAATTGGATGTGTCCACGTTGCGCTTTGGGGCATTTCCTGTAGCGGGCGCCAGGCCTACCCACACAAGTGAGGTATCAATTTTATCGGAAGACTTGGGGGAACGCTGGGTGGAAGGAAATTTGTGGCTCCTCTCAGTTTCCAGAACTTTCTGCCACAGAAATGTGAGGAACATGTGTTTTTTTAGCCAAATTTTGAGGTTTGCAAAGGATTCTGGGTAACAGAACCTGGTCAGAGCCTCACAAGTCTGCCCATCTTGGATTCCCCTAGGTCTCTAGTTTTCAGAAATGCACAGGTTTGGTAGGTTTCCCTAGGTGCCGGCTGAGCTAGAGGCCAAAATCTACAGTTAGGCACTTCGCAAAAAAAACTCTGTTTTCTTTCAAAAAATTGGATGTGTCCACGTTGCGCTTTGGGGCATTTCCTGTAGCGGGCGCCAGGCCTACCCACACAAGTGAGGTATCAATTTTATCGGAAGACTTGGGGGAACGCTGGGTGGAAGGAAATTTGTGGCTCCTCTCAGTTTCCAGAACTTTCTGCCACAGAAATGTGAGGAACATGTGTTTTTTTAGCCAAATTTTGAGGTTTGCAAAGGATTCTGGGTAACAGAACCTGGTCAGAGCCTCACAAGTCTGCCCATCTTGGATTCCCCTAGGTCTCTAGTTTTCAGAAATGCACAGGTTTGGTAGGTTTCCCTAGGTGCCGGCTGAGCTAGAGGCCAAAATCTACAAGTATTCACTTCACAAAAAACATCTCTGTTTTCTTTCAAAAAATTGGATGTGTCCACGTTGCGCTTTGGGGCATTTCCTGTCGCGGACGCCAGGCCTACCCACACAAGTGAGGTATCATTTTTATCTGGAGACTTGGGGGAACGCTGGGTGGAAGGAAATTTGTGGCTCCTCTCAGTTTCCAGAACTTTCTGCCACAGAAATGTGAGGAACATGTGTTTTTTTTGCCAAATTTTGAGGTTTGCAAAGGATTCTGGGTAACAGAACCTGGTCAGAGCCTCACAAGTCAGCCCATCTTGGATTCCCCGAGGTCTCTAGTTTTCAGAAATGCACAGGTTTGGTAGGTTTTCCTAGGTGCCGGCTGAGCTAGATGCCAAAATCTACAGGTAGGAACTTTGCAAAAAAACACCTCTGTTTTCTTTCAAAAAATTGGATGTGTCCACGTTGATCTTTGGGGCATTTCCTGTTGCGGGCGCTAGGCCTACCCACAGAAGTGTGGTACCATTTGTATCGAGAGTCTTTAGGGAACGCTGGGTAGAAGGAAATTTGTGGCTCCTCTCAGATTCCAGAACTTTCTGTCTCCGAAATGAGAGGAAAAAGTGATTTTTGGCCAAATTTGGATGTTTGCAAAGGATTCTGGGTAACATAACCTGGTCAAAGCCATGCAAGACATCCCATCTTGGATTCCCCTAGGTTTCTAGTTTCCAGAAATGCACTGGTTTGCTAGGTTTCCCCAGTTGCCGGCTGAGCTACAAACCAAAATCCACACGTAGGCACTGTTTTCAATGAAAAAATGTGATGTGTCCACGTTGTGTTTTGGGCCATTTCCTTTCGTGGGCGCTAGTCCTACCCACACAAGTGAGGTATCATTTCTATCGGGAGACTTGGGGGAACGCTGGGTGAAAGGAAATTTGTGGCTCCTCTCAGATTCTAGAACTTTCTGCCATTGAAATGTGAGGAACATGTGTTTTTTTAGCCAAATTTGAGGTTTGCAAAGGATTCTGGGTAACAGAATCTGTTCCGAGCCCCACAAGTCACCCCATCTTGGATTCCACTACGTCTCTAGTTTTCAGAAATGCACAGGTTTGGTAGATTTCCCTAGGTGCCGGCTGAGCTAGAGGCCAAAATCTACAGGTAGGCACTATGCAGAAAACACCTGTTTTTAAAAAAAAAATTGGATGTGTCCACGTTGATCTTTGGGGCATTTTCTGTCGCGGGCGCTAGGCCTACCCACACAAGTGAGGTATAATTTTTATCGGGAGACTTGGGGGAACGCTGGGTGGAAGGAAATTTGTGGCTCCTCTCAGATTCCAGAACTTTCTGCCACAGAAATGTGAGGAACATGTGTATTTTTAGCCAAATTTTGAGGTTTGCAAAGGATTCTGGGTAACAGAACCTGGTCAGAGCCCCACAAGTCACCCCATCTTGGATTCCCCTAGGTCTCTAGTTTTCAGAAATGTACAGGTTTGGTAGGTTTCCCTAGGTGCCGGCTGAGCTAGAGGCCAAAATCTACAGGTAGGCACTTCGCAAAAAACACCTCTGTTTTCTTTCAAAAAATTGGATGTGTCCATGGTGCGCTTTGGGGCATTTCCTGTCGCGGGCGCTAGGCCTACCCACACAAGTGAGGTATCATTTTTATCGGGAGACTTGGGGGAACGCTGGGTGGAAGGAAATTTGTGGCTCCTCTCAGTTTCCAGAACTTTCTGTCACAGAAATGTGAGGAACATGTGTTTTTTTAGCCACATTTTGAGGTTTGCAAAGGATTCTGGGTAACAGAACCTGGTCAGAGCCTCACAAGTCAGCCCATCTTGGATTCCCCTAGGTCTCTAGTTTTCAGAAATGCACAGGTTTGGTAGGTTTTCCTAGGTGCCGGCTGAGCTAGAGGCCAAAATCTACAGGTAGGAACTTTGCAAAAAAACACCTCTGTTTTCTTTCAAAAAATTGGATGTGTCCACGTTGATCTTTGGGGCATTTCCTGTTGCGGGCGCTAGGCCTACCCACAGAAGTGTGGTACCATTTGTATCGAGAGTCTTTAGGGAACGCTGGGTAGAAGTAAATTTGTGGCTCCTCTCAGATTCCAGAACTTTCTGTCTCCGAAATGAGAGGAAAAAGTGTTTTTTTGGCCAAATTTGAATGTTTGCAAAGGATTCTGGGTAACATAACCTGGTCAGAGCCCCGCAAGACATCCCATCTTGGATTCCCCTAGGTTTCTAGTTTCCAGAAATGCACTGGTTTGCTAGGTTTCCCCAGTTGCCGGCTGAGCTACAAACCAAAATCCACACGTAGGCACTGTTTTCAATGAAAAAATGTGATGTGTCCACGTTGTGTTTTGGGCCATTTCCTTTCGTGGGCGCTAGTCCTACCCACACAAGTGAGGTATCATTTCTATCGGGAGACTTGGGGGAACGCTGGGTGAAAGGAAATTTGTGGCTCCTCTCAGATTCTAGAACTTTCTGCCATTGAAATGTGAGGAACATGTGTTTTTTTAGCCAAATTTGAGGTTTGCAAAGGATTCTGGGTAACAGAATCTGTTCCGAGCCCCACAAGTCACCCCATCTTGGATTCCACTACGTCTCTAGTTTTCAGAAATGCACAGGTTTGGTAGATTTCCCTAGGTGCCGGCTGAGCTAGAGGCCAAAATCTACAGGTAGGCACTATGCAGAAAACACCTGTTTTCTTTCAAAAAATTGGATGTGTCCACGTTGATCTTTGGGGCATTTTCTGTCGCGGGCGCTAGGCCTACCCACACAAGTGAGGTATAATTTTTATCGGGAGACTTGGGGGAACGCTGGGTGGAAGGAAATTTGTGGCTCCTCTCAGATTCCAGAACTTTCTGCCACAGAAATGTGAGGAACATGTGTATTTTTAGCCAAATTTTGAGGTTTGCAAAGGATTCTGGGTAACAGAACCTGGTCAGAGCCCCACAAGTCACCCCATCTTGGATTCCCCTAGGTCTCTAGTTTTTAGAAATGTACAGGTTTGGTAGGTTTCCCTAGGTGCCGGCTGAGCTAGAGGCCAAAATCTACAGGTAGGCACTTCGCTAAAAACACCTCTGTTTTCTTTCAAAAAATTGGATGTGTCCACGGTGCACTTTGGGGCATTTCCTGTCGCGGGCGCTAGGCCTACCCACACAAGTGAGGTATCATTTTTATCGGGAGACTTGGGGGAACGCTGGGTGGAAGGAAATGTGTGGCTCCTCTCAGTTTCCAGAACTTTCTGCCACAGAAATGTGAGGAACATGTGTTTTTTTAGCCACATTTTGAGGTTTGCAAAGGATTCTGGGTAACAGAACCTGGTCAGAGCCTCACAAGTCAGCCCATCTTGGATTCCCCTAGGTCTCTAGTTTTCAAAAATACACAGGTTTGGTAGGTTTCCCTAGGTGCCGGCTGAGCTAGAGGCCAAATTCTACAGATAGGCACTTTGCAAAAAACACCTCTGTTTTCTTTAAAAAAATTGGATGTGTCCACGTTGCACTTTGGGGCATTTCCTGCCGCGGGCGCTAGCCCTACCCACACAAGTGAGGTATCATTTTTATCGGGAGACTTGGGGGAATGCTGGGTGGAAGGAAATTTGTGGCTCCTCTCAGTTTCCAGAACTTTCTGCCACAGAAATGTGAGGAACATGTGTTTTTTAAGCCAACTTTTGAGGTTTTCAAAGTATTCTGGGTAACAGAACCTGGTCAGAGCCTCACAAGTCAGCCCATCTTGGATTCCCCTCAGTCTCTAGTCTTCAAAAATACACAGGTTTGGTAGGTTTCCCTAGGTGCCGGCTGAGCTAGAGGCCAAAATCTACAGGTAGGCACTTTGCAAAAAACACCTCTGTTTTCTTTTAAAAAATTGGATGTGTCCACGTTGCGCTTTGGGGCATTTCCTGCCGCGGGCAATAGGCCTACCCACACACGTGAGGTATCATTTTTATCCGGAGACTTGGGGGAACGCTGGGTGGAAGGAAATTTGTGGCTCCTCTCAGATTCCAGAACTTTCGGCCACAGAAATGTGAGGAACATGTGTTTTTTTAGCCAAATTTTAAGGTTTGCAACGGATTCTGGGTAACAGAACCTGGTCAGAGCCCCACAAGTCACCCCATCTTGGATTCCCCTAGGTCTCTAGTTTTCAGAAATGCACAGGTTTGGTAGGTTTCCCTAGGTGCCGGCTGAGCTAGAGGCCAAAATCTACAGGTAGGCACTTCGCAAAAAACACCTCTGTTTTCTTTCAAAAAATTGGATGTGTCCACGTTGCGCTTTGGGGCATTTCCTGTCGCGGGCGCTAGGCCTACCCGCACAAGTGAGGTATCATTTTTGTCGGGAGACTTGGGGGAACGCTGGGTGGAAAGAAAATTTGTGGCTCCTCTCAGTTTCCAGAACTTTCTGCACAGAAATGTGAGGAACATGTGTTTTTTTAGCCAAATTTTGAGGTTTGCAAAGGATTCTGGGTAACAGAACCTGGTCAGAGCCTTACAAGTCAGCCCATCTTGGATTCCCCTAGGTCTCTAGTTTTCAAAAATACACAGGTTTGGTAGGTTTCCCTAGGTGCCGGCTGAGCTAGAGGCCAAATTCTACAGATAGGCACTTTGCAAAAAACACCTCTGGTTTCTTAAAAAAAATTGGATGTGTCCAAGTTGCACTTTGGGGCATTTCCTGCCGCGGGCGCTAGGCCTACCCACACAAGTGAGGTATCATTCTTATCGGGATACTTGGGGGAATGCTGGGTAGAAGGAAATTTGTGGCTCCTCTCAGTTTCCAGAACTTTCTGCCACAGAAATGTGAGGAACATGTGTTTTTTTAGCCAAATGTTGAGGTTTGCAAAGGATTCTGGGTAACAGAACCTGGTCAGAGCATCACAAGTCAGCCCATCTTGGATTCCCCTAGGTCTCTAGTTTTCAAAAATACACAGGTTTGGTAGGTTTCCCTAAGTGCCGGCTGAGCTAGAGGCCAAAATCTACAGGTAGGCACTTTGCAAAAAACACCTCTGTTTTCTTTTAAAAAATTGGATGTGTCCACGTTGCACTTTGGGGCATTTCCTGCCGCGGGCAATAGGCCTACCCACACAAGTGAGGTATCATTTTTATCCGGAGACTTGGAGGAAGGCTGGGTGGAAGGAAATATGTGGCTCCTCTCAGATTCCAGAATTTTCTGCCACAGAAATGTGAGGAACATGTGTTTTTTTAGCCAAATGTGAGGTTTGCAAAGGATTCTGGGTAACAGAACCTGGTCAGAGCCTCACAAGTCACCCCATCTTGGATTCCCCTTGGTCTCTAGTTTTCAGAAATGCACAGGTTTGGTAGGTTTCCCTCGGTGCCGGCTGAGCTAGAGGCCAAAATCTACAAGTATTCACTTCGCAAAAAACACCTCTGTTTTCTTTAAAAAAAATTGGATGTGTCCACGTTGCGCTTTGGGGCATTTGCTGTCGCGGGCGCCAGGCCTACCCACACAAGTGAGGTATCATATTTATCGGAAGACTTAGGGGAACGCTGGGTGGAAGGAAATTTGTGGCTCCTCTCAGTTTCCAGAACTTTCTGCCACAGAAATGTGAGGAACATGTGTTTTTTTAACCAAATTTTGAGGTTTGCAAAGGATTCTGGGTAACAGAACCTGGTCAGAGCCTCACAAGTCAGCCCATCTGGGATTCCCCTATGTCTCTAGTTTTCAAAAATACACAGGTTTGGTAGGTTTCCCTAGGTGCCGGCTGAGCTAGAGGCCAAATTCTACAGGTAGGCACTTTGCAAAAAACACCTCTGTTTTCTTTCAAAAAATTGGATGTGTCCACGTTGCACTTTGGGGCATTTCCTGACGTGGGCACTAGGCCTACCCACACAAGTGAGGTATAATTTTTATCGGGAGACTTGGGGGAATGCTGGGTGGAAGGAAATTTGTGGCTCCTCTCAGTTTCCAGAACTTTCTGCCACAGAAATGTGAGGAACATGTGATTTTTTAGCCAAATTTTGAGGTTTGCAAAGGATTCTGGGTGACAGAACCTGGTCAGAGCATCACAAGTCAGCCCATCTTGGATTCCCCTAGGTCTCTAGTTTTCAAAAATACACAGGTTTGGTAGGTTTCCCTAAGTGCCGGCTGAGCTAGAGGCCAAAATCTACAGGTAGGCACTTTGCAAAAAACACCTCTGTTTTCTTTTAAAAAATTGGATGTGTCCACGTTGCACTTTGGGGCATTTCCTGCCGCGGGCAATAGGCCTACCCACACAAGTGAGGTATCATTTTTATCCGGAGACTTGGAGGAAGGCTGGGTGGAAGGAAATTTGTGGCTCCTCTCAGATTCCAGAATTTTCTGCCACAGAAATGTGAGGAACATGTGTTTTTTTAGCCAAATGTGAGGTTTGCAAAGGATTCTGGGTAACAGAACCTGATCAGAGCCTCACAAGTCACCCCATCTTGGATTCCCCTTGGTCTCTAGTTTTCAGAAATGCACAGGTTTGGTAGGTTTCCCTCGGTGCCGGCTGAGCTAGAGGCCAAAATCTACAAGTATTCACTTCGCAAAAAACACCTCTGTTTTCTTTAAAAAAAATTGGATGTGTCCACGTTGCGCTTTGGGGCATTTGCTGTCGCGGGCGCCAGGCCTACCCACACAAGTGAGGTATCATATTTATCGGAAGACTTGGGGGAACGCTGGGTGGAAGGAAATTTGTGGATCCTCTCAGTTTCCAGAACTTTCTGCCACAGAAATGTGAGGAACATGTGTTTTTTTAACCAAATTTTGAGGTTTGCAAAGGATTCTGGGTAACAGAACCTGGTCAGAGCCTCACAAGTCAGCCCATCTGGGATTCCCCTATGTCTCTAGTTTTCAAAAATACACAGGTTTGGTAGGTTTCCCTAGGTGCCGGCTGAGCTAGAGGCCAAATTCTACAGGTAGGCACTTTGCAAAAAACACCTCTGTTTTCTTTCAAAAAATTGGATGTGTCCACGTTGCACTTTGGGGCATTTCCTGACGTGGGCACTAGGCCTACCCACACAAGTGAGGTATAATTTTTATCGGGAGACTTGGGGGAATGCTGGGTGGAAGGAAATTTGTGGCTCCTCTCAGTTTCCAGAACTTTCTGCCACAGAAATGTGAGGAACATGTGATTTTTTAGCCAAATTTTGAGGTTTGCAAAGGATTCTGGGTGACAGAACCTGGTCAGAGCATCACAAGTCAGCCCATCTTGGATTCCCCTAGGTCTCTAGTTTTCAAAAATACACAGGTTTGGTTGGTTTCACTAGGTGCCGGCTGAGCTAGAGGCCAAAATCTACAGGTAGGCACTTTGCAAAAAACACCTCTGTTTTCTTTTAAAAAATTGGATGTGTCCACGTTGCACTTTGGGGCATTTCCTGCCGCGGGCAATAGGCCTACCCACACAAGTGAGGTATCATTTTTATCCGGAGACTTGGGGGAACGCTGGGTGGAAGGAAATTTGTTGCTCCACTCAGATTCCAGAACTTTCTGCCACAGAACTGTGAGGAACATGTGTTTTTTTAGCAAAATTTGAGGTTTGCAAAGGATTCTGGGTAACAGAACCTGTTCCGAGCGCCACAAGTCACCCCATCTTGGATTCCACTAGTTCTCTAGTTTTCAGAAATGCACAGGTTTGGTAGGTTTCCCTAGGTGCCGGCTGAGCTAGAGGCCAAAATCTACAGGTAGGCACCTTGCAGAGAACACCTCTGTTTTCTTTCAAAAAATTGGATATGTCCACGTTGATCTTTGGGGCATTTCCTGTTGCGGGCGCTAAGCCTACCCACACAAGTGAGGTATCATTTTTATCGGGAGACATGGGGGAACGCTGGGTGGAAGGAAATTTGTGGCTCCTCTCAGATTCCAGAACTTTCTGCCACAGAAATGTGAGGAACATGTGTTTTTTTAGCCAAATTTGTGGTTTGCAAAGGATTCTGGGTAACAGAACCTGGTCGAAGCCTCACAAGTCAAACCATCTTGGATTCCCCTAGGTCTCTAGATTTCAGAAATGCACAGGTTTGGTAGGTTTCCCTAGGTGCCGGCTGAGCTAGAGGCCAAAATCTACAGTTAGGCACTTCGCAAAAAAACCTCTGTTTTCTTTCAAAAAATTGGATGTGTCCACGTTGCGCTTTGGGGTGTTTCCTGTCGCGGGCGCTAGGCTTACCCACACAAGTGAAGAATCATTTTTATCGGGAGACTTGGGGGAACGCTGGGTGGAAGGAAATTTGTGGCTCCTCTCAGATTCCAGAACTTTCTGCCACAGAAATGTGAGGAACATGTGATTTTTTATCCAAATTTTGAGGTTTGTAAAGGATTCTGGGTAACAGAACCTGGTCCGAGCCCCACAAGTCACCCCATCTTGGATTCCCCTAGGTCTCTAGTTTTCAGAAATGCACAGGTTTGGTAGGTTTCCCTAGGTGCCGGCTGAGCTAGAGGCCAAAATCTACAGTTAGGCACTTCGCAAAAAAAACTCTGTTTTCTTTCAAAAAATTGGATGTGTCCACGTTGCGCTTTGGGGCATTTCCTGTAGCGGGCGCCAGGCCTACCCACACAAGTGAGGTATCAATTTTATCGGAAGACTTGGGGGAACGCTGGGTGGAAGGAAATTTGTGGCTCCTCTCAGTT
The DNA here is from genome assembly GCF_031143425.1 of Pleurodeles waltl. Taxonomy (NCBI): domain Eukaryota; kingdom Metazoa; phylum Chordata; class Amphibia; order Caudata; family Salamandridae; genus Pleurodeles; species Pleurodeles waltl. The sequence goes on along the minus strand of NC_090440.1, from coordinate 643,304,690 downwards.
TCCAGAACTTTCTGCCACAGAAATGTGAGGAACATGTGTTTTTTTAGCCAAATTTTGAGGTTTGCAAAGGATTCTGGGTAACAGAACCTGGTCAGAGCCTCACAAGTCTGCCCATCTTGGATTCCCCTAGGTCTCTAGTTTTCAGAAATGCACAGGTTTGGTAGGTTTCCCTAGGTGCCGGCTGAGCTAGAGGCCAAAATCTACAAGTATTCACTTCACAAAAAACATCTCTGTTTTCTTTCAAAAAATTGGATGTGTCCACGTTGCGCTTTGGGGCATTTCCTGTCGCGGACGCCAGGCCTACCCACACAAGTGAGGTATCATTTTTATCGGGAGACTTGGGGGAACGCTGGGTGGAAGGAAATTTGTGGCTCCTCTCAGTTTCCAGAACTTTCTGCCACAGAAATGTGAGGAACATGTGTTTTTTTTGCCAAATTTTGAGGTTTGCAACGGATTCTGGGTAACAGAACCTGGTCAGAGCCTCACAAGTCAGCCCATCTTGGATTCCCCGAGGTCTCTAGTTTTCAGAAATGCACAGGTTTGGTAGGTTTTCCTAGGTGCCGGCTGAGCTAGAGGCCAAAATCTACAGGTAGGAACTTTGCAAAAAAACACCTCTGTTTTCTTTCAAAAAATTGGATGTGTCCACGTTGATCTTTGGGGCATTTCCTGTTGCGGGCGCTAGGCCTACCCACAGAAGTGTGGTACCATTTGTATCGAGAGTCTTTAGGGAACGCTGGGTAGAAGGAAATTTGTGGCTCCTCTCAGATTCCAGAACTTTCTGTCTCCGAAATGAGAGGAAAAAGTGTTTTTTTGGCCAAATTTGGATGTTTGCAAAGGATTCTGGGTAACATAACCTGGTCAGAGCCCCGCAAGACATCCCATCTTGGATTCCCCTACGTTTCTAGTTTCCAGAAATGCACTGGTTTGCTAGGTTTCCCCAGTTGCCGGCTGAGCTACAAACCAAAATCCACACGTAGGCACTGTTTTCAATGAAAAAATGTGATGTGTCTACGTTGTGTTTTGGGCCATTTCCTTTCGTGGGCGCTAGTCCTACCCACACAAGTGAGGTATCATTTCTATCGGGAGACTTGGGGGAACGCTGGGTGGAAGGAAATTTGTTGCTCCTCTCACATTCCAGAACTTTCTGCCACAGAACTGTAAGGAACATGTGTTTTTTTAGCCAAATTTGAGGTTTGCAAAGGATTCTGGGTAACAGAACCTGTTCCGAGCGCCACAAGTCACCCCATCTTGGATTCCACTAGTTCTCTAGTTTTCAGAAATGCACAGGTTTGGTAGGTTTCCCTAGGTGCCGGCTGAGCTAGAGGCCAAAATCTACAGGTAGGCACTTTGCAGAGAACACCTCTGTTTTCTTTAAAAAAATTGGATATGTCCACATTGATCTTTGGGGCACTTCCTGTCGCAGGCGCTAGGCCTACCCACACAAGTGAGGTATCATTTTTATCGGGAGACTTGGGGGAACGCTGGGTGGAAGGAAATTTGTGGCTCCTCTCAGATTCCAGAACTTTCTGCCACAGAAATGTGAGGAACATGTGTTTTTTTAGCCAGATTTTGAGGTTTGCAATGGATTCTGGGAAACAGAACCTGGTCAGAGCCCCACAAGTCACCCCATCTTGGATTCCCCTAGGTCTCTAGTTTTCAGAAATGCACAAGTTTGGTAGGTTTCCCTAGGTGCTGGCTGAGCTAGAGGGCAAAATCTACAGGTAGGCAGTTTGCAAAAAAACCTCTGTTTTCTTTCAAAAAATTGGATGTGTCCATGTTGCGATTTGGGGCGTTTCCTGTCATTGGCGCTAGGCCTACCCACACAAGTGAGGTATCATTTTTATCGGGAGACTTGGGGGAATGCTGAGTGGAAGGAAATGTGTGGCTCCTCTCAGTTTCCAGAACTTTCTGCCACAGAAATATGAGGAACATGTGTTTTTTAAGCCAAAGGTTGAGGTTTGCAAAGGATTCTGGGTAACAGAACCTGGTCAGAGCCTCACAAGTCAGCCCATCTTGGATTCCCCGAGGTCTCTAGTTTTCAGAAATGCACAGGTTTGGTAGGTTTTCCTAGGTGCCGGCTGAGCTAGAGGCCAAAATCCATAGGTAGGAACTTTGCAAAAAAACACCTCTGTTTTCTTTCAAAAAATTGGATGTGTCCACGTTGATCTTTGGGGCATTTCCTGTCGCGGGCGCTAGGCCTACCCACAGAAGTGAGGTATCATTTTTATCGAGAGTCTTTAGGGAACGCTGGGTAGAAGGAAATTTGTGGCTCCTCTCAGATTCAAGAACTTTCTGTCTCCGAAAGGAGAGGAAAAAGTGTTTTTTTGGCCAAATTTTGATGTTTGCAAAGGATTATGGGTAACATAACCTGGTCAGAGCCCCGCAAGTCATCCCATCTTGGATTCCCCTAGGTTTCTAGTTTCCAGAAATGCACTGGTTTGCTAGGCTTCCCTAGGTGCCGGCTGAGCTACAAACCAAAATCCACACGTAGGCACTGTTTTCAATGAAAAAATGTGATATGTCCACGTTGTGTTTTGGGCCATTTCCTTTCGTGGGCGCTAGTCCTACCCACACAAGTGAGGTATCATTTCTATCGGGAGACTTGGGGGAACGCTGGGTGGAAGGAAATTCGTGGCTCCTCTCAGATTCCAGAACTTTCTGCCACAGAAATGTGAGGAACATGTGTTTTTTTAGCCAAATTTTAAGGTTTGCGAAGGATTCTGGGTAACAGAACCTGGTCAGAGCCCCACAAGTCACCCCATCTTGGATTCCCCTACGTCTCTAGTTTTCAGAAATGCACAGGTTTGGTAGGTTTCCATAGGTGCCGGCTGAGCTAGAGGCCAAAATCTACAGGTAGGCACTTCGCAAAAAACACCTCTGTTTTCTTTAAAAAAATTGGATGTGTCCACGTTGCGCTTTGGGGCATTTTCTGTCGCGGGCGCTAGGCCTACCCACACAAGTGAGGTATCATTTTTATCGGGAGACTTGGGGGAACGCTGGGTGGAAGGTAATTTGTGGCTCCTCTCAGTTTCCAGAACTTTCTGCCACAGAAATGTGAGGAACATGTGTTTTTTTAGCCAAATTTTGAGGTTTGCAAAGGATTCTGGGTAACAGAACCTGGACAGAGCCTCACAAGTCAGCCCATCTTGGATTCCCCTAGGTCTCTAGTTTTTAAAAATACACAGGTTTGGTAGGTTTCCCTAGGTGCCGGCTGAGCTAGAGGCCAAATTCTACAGATAGGCACTTTGCAAAAAACACCTCTGTTTTCTTTAAAAAAATTAGATGTGTCCAGGTTGCACTTTGGGGCATTTCCTGCCGCGGGCGCTAGCCCTACCCACACAAGTGAGGTATCATTTATATCGGGAGACTTGGGGGAATGCTGGGTGGAAGGAATTTTGTGGCTCCTCTCAGTTTCCAGAACTTTCTGCCACAGAAATGTGAGGAACATGTGTTTTTTTAGCCAAATTATGAGGTTTGCAAAGTATTCTGGGTAACAGAACCTGGTCAGAGCTTCACAAGTCAGCCCATCTTGGATTCCCCTCGGTCTCTAGTTTTCAAAAATACACAGGTTTGGTAGGTTTCCCTAGGTGCCGGCTGAGCTAGAGGCCAAATTCTACAGATAGGCACTTTGCAAAAAACAACTCTGTTTTCTTTAAAAAAATTAGATGTGTCCAGGTTGCACTTTGGGGCATTTCCTGCCGCGGGCGCTAGCCCTACCCACACAAGTGAGGTATCATTTATATCGGGAGACTTGGGGGAATGCTGGGTGGAAGGAATTTTGTGGCTCCTCTCAGTTTCCAGAACTTTCTGCCACAGAAATGTGAGGAACATGTGTTTTTTTAGCCAAATTTTGAGGTTTGCAAAGTATTCTGGGTAACAGAACCTGGTCAGAGCCTCACAAGTCAGCCCATCTTGGATTCCCCTCGGTCTCTAGTTTTCAAAAATACACAGGTTTGGTAGGTTTCCCTAGGTGCCGGCTGAGCTAGAGGCCAAATTCTACAGATAGGCACTTTGCAAAAAACACCTCTGTTTTCTTTAAAAAAATTAGATGTGTCCAGGTTGCACTTTGGGGCATTTCCTGCCGCGGGCGTTAGCCCTACCCACACAAGTGAGGTATCATTTATATCGGGAGACTTGGGGGAATGCTGGGTGGAAGGAATTTTGTGGCTCCTCTCAGTTTCCAGAACTTTCTGCCACAGAAATGTGAGGAACATGTGTTTTTTTAGCCAAATTTTGAGGTTTGCAAAGTATTCTGGGTAACAGAACCTGGTCAGAGCCTCACAAGTCAGCCCATCTTGGATTCCCCTCGGTCTCTAGTTTTCAAAAATACACAGGTTTGGTAGGTTTCCCTAGGTGCCGGCTGAGCTAGAGGCCAAATTCTACAGATAGGCACTTTGCAAAAAACACCTCTGTTTTCTTTAAAAAAATTAGATGTGTCCAGGTTGCACTTTGGGGCATTTCCTGCCGCGGGCGCTAGCCCTACCCACACAAGTGAGGTATCATTTATATCGGGAGACTTGGGGGAATGCTGGGTGGAAGGAATTTTGTGGCTCCTCTCAGTTTCCAGAACTTTCTGCCACAGAAATATGAGGAACATGTGTTTTTTTAGCCAAATTTTGAGGTTTGCAAAGTATTCTGGGTAACAGAACCTGGTCAGAGCCTCACAAGTCAGCCCATCTTGGATTCCCCTCGGTCTCTAGTTTTCAAAAATACACAGGTTTGGTAGGTTTCCCTAGGTGCCGGCTGAGCTAGAGGCCAAAATCTACAGGTAGGCACTTTGCAAAAAACACCTCTGTTTTCTTTTAAAAAATTGGATGTGTCCACGTTCCACTTTGGGGCATTTCCTGCCGCGGCCAATAGGCCTACCCACACAAGTGAGGTATCATTTTTATCCGGAGACTTGGGGGAATGCTGGGTTGAAGGAATTTTGTGGCTCCTCTCAGTTTCCAGAACTTTCTGCCACAGAAATGTGAGGAACATGTGTTTTTTTAGCCAAATTTTGAGGTTTGCAAAGTATTCTGGGTAACAGAACCTGGTCAGAGCCTCACAAGTCAGCCCATCTTGGATTCCCCTCGGTCTCTAGTTTTCAAAAATACACAGGTTTGGTAGGTTTCCCTAGGTGCCGGCTGAGCTAGAGGCCAAAATCTACAGGTAGGCACTTCGCAAAAATCACCTCTGTTTTCTTTAAAAAAATTGGATGTGTACACGTTGCGCTTTGGGGTGTTTCCTGTCGCGGGCGCTAGGCTTACCCACACAAGTGAGGAATCATTTTTATCGGGAGACTTGGGGGGATGCTGGGTGGAAGGAAATTTGTGGCTCCTCTCAGTTTCCAGAACTTTCTGCCACAGAAATGTGAGGAACATGTGTTTTTTTAGCCAAATTTTGAGTTTTACAAAGGATTGTGGGTAACAGAACCTGGTCAGAGCCTCACAAGTCACCCCATCTTGGATTCCCCTAGGTCTCTAGTTTTCAGAAATGCACAGGTTTGGTAGGTTTCCCTAGGTGCCGGCTGAGCTAGAGGCCAAAATCTACAGGTAGGCACTTCGCAAAAAACACCTCTGTTTTCTTTAAAAAAATTGGATGTGTCCACGTTGCCCTTTGGGGCAATTCCTGTCGCGGGCGCTAGGCTTACCCACTCAAGTGAGGTATCATTTTTATCGGGAGACTTGGGGGAACGCTGGGTGGAAGGAAATTTGTGGCTCCTCTCAGTTTCCAGAACTTTCTGCCACAGAAATGTGAGGAACATGTGATTTTTTAGCAAAATTTTGAGGTTTGCAAAGGATTCTGGGTAACAGAACCTGGTCAGAGCCTCACAAGTCAGCCCATCTTGGATTCCCCTAGGTCTCTAGTTTTCAAAAATACACAGGTTTGGTAGGTTTCCCTAGGTGCCGGCTGAACTAGAGGCCAAAATCTACAGGTAGGCACTTTGCAAAAAACACCTCTGTTTTCTTTTAAAAAATTGGATGTGTCCACGTTGCACTTTGGGGCAGTTCCTGCCGCGGGCAATAGGCCTACCCACACAAGTGAGGTATCATTTTTATCAGGAGACTTGGGGGAACGCTGGGTGGAAGGAAATTTGTGGCTCCTCTCAGATTCCAGAACTTTCTGCCACAGAACTGTGAGGAACATGTGTTTTTTTAGCCAAATTTGAGGTTTGCAAAGGATTCTGGGTAACAGAACCTGTTCCGAGCGCACAAGTCACCCCATCTTGGATTCCACTAGTTCTCTAGTATTCAGAAATACACAGGTTTGGTAGGTTTCCCTAGGTGCCGGCTGAGCTAGAGGCCAAAATCTACAGGTACGCACTTTGCAGAAAACACCTCCTTTTTCTTTCAAAAAATTGGATGTGTCCACGTTGATCTTTGGGGCATTTCCTGTCGCGGGCGCTAGGCCTACCCACACAAGTGAGGTATCATTTTTATCGGGAGACTTGAGGGAACGCTGGGTGGAAGGACATTTGTGGCTCCTCTCAGATTCCAGAACTTTCTGCAACAGAACTGTGAGTAACATGTGTTTTTTTAGCCAAATTTGAGGTTTGCAAAGGATTCTGGGTAACAGAACCTGTTCCGAGCGCCACAAGTCACCCCATCTTGGATTCCACTAGGTCTCTAGTTTTCAGAAATGCACAGGTTTGGTAGGTTTCCCTAGGTGCCGGCTGAGCTAGAGGCCAAAATCTACAGGTAGGCAGTTTGCAAAAAACACCTCTGTTTTCTTTCAAAAAATTGGATGTGTCCACGTTGCGCTTTGGGGCATTTCCTGCCGCGGGCGTTAGGCCTACCCACACAAGTGAGGTATCATTTTTATCCGGAGACTTGGGGGAACGCTGGGTGGAAGGAAATTTGTGGCTCCTCTCAGATTCCAGAACTTTCTGCCACAGAAATGTGAGGAACATGTGTTTTTATAGCCAAATTTTGAGGTTTGCAAAGGATTCTGGGTAACAGAACCTGGTCCGAGCGCCACAAGTCACCCCATCTTGGATTCCACTAGGTCTCTAGTTTTCAGAAATGCACAGGTTTGGTAGGTTTCCCTAGGTGCTGGCTGAGCTAGAGGCCAAAATCTACAGGTAGGCACTTTACAAAAAACACCTCTGTTTTCTTTCAAAAAATTGGATGTGTCCACGTTGCGCTTTGTGGCGTTTCCTGTCGCGGGGGCTAGGCCTACCCACACATGTGAGGTATCATTTTCATTGGGAGACTTGGGGGAACGCTGGGTGGAAGGAAAGTTGTGGCTCCTCTCAGTTTCCAGAACCTTCTGTCACAGAAATTTGAGGAACATGTGTTTTTTTAGCCAAATTTTGAGGTTTGCAAAAGATTCTGGGTAACAGAACCTGGTCGGAGCGCCACAAGTCACCCCATCTTGGATTCCACTAGGTCTCTAGTTTTCAGAAATGCACAGGTTTGGTAGGTTTCCCTAGGTGCCGGCTGAGCTAGAGGCCAAAATCTACAGGTAGGCAGTTTTCAAAAAACACCTCTGTTTTCTTTCAAAAATTTGGATGTGTCCACGTTGCGCTTTGGGGCATTTCCTGCCACGGGCGCTAGGCCTACCCACACAAGTGAGGTATCATTTTTATCCGGAGACTTGGGGGAACGCTGGGTGGAAGGAAATTTGTGGCTCCTCTCAGATTCCAGAACTTTCTGCCACAGAAATGTGAGGAACATGTGTTTTTAGAGCCAAATTTTGAGGTTTGCAAAGGATTCTGGGTAACAGAACCTGGTCCGAGCCCCACAAGTCACCCCATCTTGGATTCCCCTAGGTCTCTAGTTTTCAGAAATGCACAGGTGTGGTAGGTTTCCCTAGGTGCCGTCTTAGCTAGAGGCCAAAATCTACAGGTAGGCACTTTGCAAAAAACACCTCTGTTTTCTTTTAAAAAATTGGATGTGTCCACGTTGCGCTTTGTGGCGTTTCCTGTCGCGGGCGCTAGGCCTACCCACACATGTGAGGTATCATTTTTATTGGGAGACTTGGGGGAACGCTGGGTGGAAGGAAATTTATGGCTCCTCTCAGATTCCAGAACTTTCTGCCACAGAAATGTGAGGAACATGTGTTTTTATAGCCAAATTTTAAGGTTTGCAAAGGATTCTGGGTAACAGAACCTGGTCCGAGCGCCACAAGTCACCCCATCTTGGATTCCACTAGGTCTCTAGTTTTCAGAAATGCACAGGTTTGGTAGGTTTCCCTAGGTGCTGGCTGAGCTAGAGGCCAAAATCTACAGGTAGGCACTTTGCAAAAAACACCTCTGTTTTCTTTCAAAAAATTGGATGTGTCCACGTTGCGCTTTGTGGCGTTTCCTGTCGCGGAGCTAGGCCTACCCACACATGTGAGGTAACCTTTTTATTGGGAGACTTGGGGGAACGCTGGGTGGAAGGAAATTTGTGGCTCCTCTCAGTTTCCAGAACCTTCTGTCACAGAAATTTGAGGAACATGTGTTTTTTTAGCCACATTTTGAGGTTTGCAAAGGATTCTGGGTAACATAACCTGGTCAGAGCCCCGCAAGTCATCCCATCTTGGATTCCCCTGGGTTTCTAGTTTCCAAAAATGCACTGGTTTGCTAGGTTTCCCCAGGTGTCGCGCTGAGCTACAGGCCAAAATCCACAGGTAGGCACTGTTTTCTATGAAAAAATTTGATGTGTCCACTTTGCGCTTTGGGGCGTTTCCTGTCGCGGGCGCTATGCCTACCCACACAAGTGAGGTATCATTTCTATCGGGAGACTTGGGGGAACGCTTGGAGGAAGGAAATTTGTGGCTCCTCTCAGATTCCAGAACTTTCTGCCACAGAAATGTGAGGGACTTGTGTTTTTTTAGCCAAATTTTGAGGTTTGCAAAGGATTCTGGGTAACAGAACCTGGTCGGAGCGCCACAAGTCACCCCATCTTGGATTCCACTAGGTCTCTAGTTTTCAGAAATGCACAGGTTTGGTAGGTTTCCCTAGGTGCCGGCTGAGCTAGAGGCCAAAATCTACAGGTAGGCAGTTTGCAAAAAACACCTCTGTTTTCTTTCAAAAAATTGGATGTGTCCACGTTGCGCTTTGGGGCATTTCCTGCCACGGGCGCTAGGCCTACCCACACAAGTGAGGTATCATTTTTATCCGGAGACTTGGGGGAACACTGGGTGGAAGGAAATTTGTGGCTCCTCTCAGATTCCAGAACTTTCTGCCACAGAAATGTGAGGAACATGTGTTTTTATGGCCAAATTTTGAGGTTTGCAAAGGATTCTAGGTAACAGAACCTGGTCCGAGCCCCACAAGTCACCCCATCTTGGATTCCCCTAGGTCTCTAGTTTTCAGAAATGCACATGTGTGGTAGGTTTCCCTAGGTGCCGGCTGAGCTAGAGGCCAAAATCTACAGGTAGGAACTTTGCAAAAAACACCTCTGTTTTCTTTAAAAAAATTGGATGTGTCCACGTTGCGCTTTGTGACGTTTCCTGTCGCGGGCGCTAGGCCTACCCACACATGTGAGGTATCATTTTTATTGGGAGACTTGGGGGAACGCTGGGTGGAAGGAAATTTGTGGCTCCTCTCAGATTCCAGAACCTTCTGTCACAGAAATTTGAGGAACATGTGTTTTTTTAGCCACATTTTGAGGTTTGCAAAGGATTCTGGGTAACAGAACATGGTCAGAGCCCTACAAGTCACCCCATCTTGGATTCCCCTAGGTCTCTAGTTTTCAGAAATGCACAGGTTTGGTAGGTTTCCCTAGGTGCCGGCTGAGCTAGAGGGCAAAATCTACAGGTAGGCAGTTTGCAAAAAAACCTCTGTTTTCTTTCAAAAAATTGGATGTGTCCACGTTGCGCTTTGGGGCGTTTCCTGTCGTGGGCGCTAGGCCTACCCACACAAGTGAGGAATCATTTTTATCTGGAGACTTGGGGGAACGCTGGGTGGAAGGAAATTTGTGGCTCCTCTCAGTTTCCAGAACTTTCTGCAACAGAAATGTGATGAACATGTGTTTTTTTAGCCAAATTTTGAGGTTTGCAAAGGATTCTGGGTAACAGAACCTGGTCAGAGCCTCACAAGTCAGCCCATCTTGGATTCCCCGACGTCTCTAGTTTTCAGAAATGCACAGGTTTGGTAGGTTTTCTTAGGTGCCGGCTGAGCTAGAGGCCAAAATCTACAGGTAGGCACTTTGCAAAAAACACCTCTGTTTTCTTTCAAAAAATTGGATGTGTCCACGTTGATCTTTGGGGCATATCCTGTCGCGGGCGCTAGGCCTACCCACAGAAGTGAGGTACCATTTTTATCGAGAGTCTTTGGGGAATGCTGGGTAGAAGGAAATTTGTGGCTCCTCTCAGATTCCAGAACTTTCTGTCTCCGTAATGAGAGGAAAAAGTGTTTTTTGGGCCAAATTTTGATGTTTGCAAAGGATTCTGGGTAACAGAACCTGGTCAGAGCCCCGCAAGTCATCCCATCTTGGATTCCCCTGGGTTTCTAGTTTCCAAAAATGCACTGGTTTGCTAGGTTTCCCCAGGTGCCGGCTGAGCTACAAGCCAAAATACACAGGTAGGCACTGTTTTCAATGAAAAAATGTGATGTGTCCACGTTGTGTTTTGGGCCATTTCCTTTCGTGGGCGCTAGTCCTACCCACACAAGTGAGGTATCATTTCTATTGGGAGACTTGGGGGAACGCTGGGTGGAAAGAAATTTGTGGCTCCTCTCAGATTCCAGAACTTTCTGCCACAGAAATGTGAGGAACATGTGTTTTTTTAGCCAAATTTTGAGGTTTGCAAAGGATTCTGGGTAACAGAACCTGGTCAGAGCCCCACAAGTCACCCCATCTTGGATTCCCCTAGGTCTCTAGTTTTCAGAAATGCACAGGTTTGGTAGGTTTCCCTAGGTGCCGGCTGAGCTAGAGGCCAAAATCTACAGGTAGGCACTTTGCAAAAAACACCTCTGTTTTCTTTAAAAAAATTGGATGTGTCCACGTTGCACTTTGGGGCATTTCCTGCCGCGGGCACTAGGCCTACCCAAACAAGTGAGGTATCATTTTTATCGGGAGACTTGGGGGAATGCTAGGTGGAAGGAAATTTATGGTTCTTCTCAGTTTCCAGAACTTTCTGCCACAGAAATGTGAGGAACATGTGATTTTTTGGCCAAATCTTGATGTTTGCAAAGGATTCTGGGTAACATAACCTGGTCAGAGCCCCGCAAGTCATCCCATCTGGGTTCCCCTGGGTTTCTAGTTTCCAAAAATACACAGGTTTGGTAGGTATCCCTAGGTGCCGGCTGAGCTAGAGGCCAAAATCTACAGGTAGGCACTTTGCAATAAACACCTCTGTTTTCTTTCAAAAAATTGGATGTGTCCACGTTGCGCTTTGGGGTGTTTCCTGCCGCGGGCGCTAGGCCTACCCACACAAGTGAGGTGACATTTCTATCCGGAGACTTGGGGGAACGCTGGGTGGAAGGACATTTGTGGCTCCTCTCAGATTCCAGATCTTTCTGCCAAAGAAATGGGAGGAACATGTGTTTTGTTAGCCAAATTTGAGGTTTGCAAAGGATTCTGGGTAACAGAATCTGTTCCGAGCCCCACAAGTCACCCCATCTTGGATTCCACTAGGTCTCTAGTTTTCAGAAATGCACAGGTTTGGTAGGTTTCCCTAGGTCCCGGCTGAGCTAGAGGCCAAAATCTACAGGTAGGCACTTTGCAGAAAACACGTCTGTTTTCTTTCAAAAAATTGGATGTGTCCACATTGCGCTTTGGGTCATTTCCTCTCGCGGGCGCTAGGCCTACCCACACAAGTGAGGTATCATTTTTATCGGGAGACTTGGGGGAACGCTGGGTGGAAGGAAATTTGTGGCTCCTCTCAGATTCCAGAACTTTCTGCCACAGAAATGTGAGGAACATGTGTTTTTTTAGCCAAATTTTGAGGTTTGCAAAGGATTCTGGGTAACAGAACCTGAACAGAGCCCCACAAGTCACCCCATCTTGGATTCCCCTAGGTCTCTAGTTTTCAGAAATGCACAGGTTTGGTAGGTTTCCCTCGTGCCGGCTGAGCTAGAGGCCAAAACCTACAGGTAGGCACTTTGCAAAAAACACCTCTGTTTTCTTTCAAAAAATTGGATGTGTCCACGTTGCGCTTTGGGTCATTTCCTCTCGCGGGCGCTAGGCCTACCCACACAAGTGAGGTATAATTTTTATCGGGAGACTTGGGGGAACGCTGGGTGGAAGGAAATTTGTGGCTCCTCTCAATTTCCAGAACTTTCTGCCACAGAAATGTGAGGAACATGTATTTTTTTAGCCAAATTTTGAGGTTTGCAAAGGATTCTGGGTAACAGAACCTGGTCAGAGCCTCACAAGTCAGCCCATATTGGATTCCCCTAGGTCTCTAGTTTTCAAAAATACACAGGTTTGGTAGGTTTCCCTAGGTGCCGGCTGAGCTAGAGGCCAAAATCTACAGGTAGGCACTTTGCAAAAAACACCTCTGTTTTCTTTAAAAAAAAATTGGATGTGTCCACGTTGCACTTTGGGGCATTTCCTGCCGCGGGCGCTAGGCCTACACACACAAGTGAGGTATCATTTTTATCCGGAGACTTGGGGGAACGCTGGGTGGAAGGAAATTTGTGGCTCCTCTCAGATTCCAGAACTTTCTGCCAAAGAAATGTGAGGAACATGTGTTTTTTTAGCCAAATTTGAGGTTTGCAAAGGATTCTGGGTAACAGAATCTGTTCCGAGCCCCACAAGTCACCCCATCTTGGATTCCACTAGGTCTCTAGTTTTTAGAAATGCACAGGTTTGGTAGGTTTCCCTAGGTGCCGGCTCAGCTAGAGGCCAAAATCTACAGGTAGACACTTTGCAAAAAACACCTCTGTTTTCTTTAAAAAAATTGGATGTGTCCACGTTGCACTTTGGGGCATTTCCTGCCGCGGGCGCTAGGCCTACCCACACAAGTGAGGTATCATTTTTATCGGGAGACTTAGGGAAATGCTGGGGGGAAGGAAATTTGTGGTTCCTCTCAGTTTCCAGAACTTTCTGCCACAGAAATGTGAGGAACATGTGTTTTTTTAGCCAAATTTTGAGGTTTGCAAAGGATTCTGGGTAACAGAACCTGGTCAGAGCCTCACAAGTCAGCCCATCTTGGATTCCCCTAGGTCTCTAGTTTTCAAAAATATACAGGTTTGGTAGGTTTCCCTAGGTGCCGGCTGAGCTAGAGGCCAAAATCTACAGGTAGGCACTTTGCAAAAAACATCTCTGTTTTCTTTCAAAAAATTGGATGTGTCCACGTTGCACTTTGGGGCATTTCCTGCCGTGGGCGCTAGGCCTACCCACACAAGTGAGGTATCATTTTTATCCGGAGACTTGGGGGAACGCTGGGTGGAAGGAAATTTGTGGCTCCTCTCAGATTCCAGAACTTTCTGCCACAGAAATGTGAGGAACATGTGTTTTTTTAGCCAAATTTTGAGGTTTGCAAAGGATTCTGGGTAACAGAACCTGGTCAGAGCCTCACAAGTCAGGCCATCTTGGATTCCCCTAGGTCTCTAGTTTTCAAAAATACACAGGTTTGGTAGGTTTCCCTAGGTGCCGGCTGAGCTAGAGGCCAAAATCTACAGGTAGGCAGTTTGCAAAAAACACCTCTGTTTTCTTTCAAAAAATTGGATGTGTCCACGTTGCACTTTGGGGCATTTCCTGCTGCGGGCACTAGGCCTACCCAAACAAGTGAGGTATCATTTTTATCGGGAGACTTGGGGGAATGCTAGGTGGAAGGAAATTTGTGGTTCTTCTCAGTTTCCAGAACTTTCTGCCACAGAAATGTGAGGAACATGTGTTTTTTTGGCCAAATTTTGATGTTTGCAAAGGATTCTGGGTAACATAACCTGGTCAGAGCCCCGCAAGTCATCCCATCTTGGATTCCCCTGGGTTTCTAGTTTCCAAAAATACACAGGTTTGGTAGGTTTCCCTAGGTGCCGGCTGAGCTAGAGGCCAAAATCTACAGGTAGGCACTTTGCAATAAAAACCTCTGTATTCTTTCAAAAAATTGGACGTGTCCACGTTGCGCTTTGGGGCGTTTCCTGTCCCGGGCGCTAGGCCTACCCACACAAGTGAGGTATCATTTCTATCCGGAGACTTGGGGGAACGCTGGGTGGAAGGAAATTTGTGGCTCCTCTCAGATTCCAGAACTTTCTGAAAAAGAAATGTGAGGAACATGTGTTTTTTTAGCCAAATTTGAGGTTTGCAAAGGATTCTGGGTAACAGAATCTGTTCCGAGCCCCACAAGTCACCCCATCTTGGATTCCACTAGGTCTCTAGTTTTTAGAAATGCACAGGTTTGGTAGGTTTCCCTAGGTCCCGGCTGAGCTAGAGGCCAAAATCTACAGGTAGGCACTTTGCAGAAAACACCTCTGTTTTCTTTCAAAAAATTGGATGTGTCCACGTTGCGCTTTGGGTCATTTCCTCTCGTGGGCGCTAGGCCTACCCACACAAGTGAGGTACCATTTTTATCGGGAGACTTGGGGGAACGCTGGGTGGAAGGAAATTTGTGGCTCCTCTCAGATTCCAGAACTTTCTGCCACAGAAATGTGAGGAACATGTGTTTTTTTAGCCAAATTTTGAGGTTTGCAAAGGATTCTGGGTAACAGAACCTGAACAGAGCCCCACAAGTCACCCCATCTTGGATTCCCCTAGGTCTCTAGTTTTCAGAAATGCACAGGTTTGGTAGGTTTCCCTCGTGCCGGCTGAGCTAGAGGCCAAAATCTACAGGTAGGCATTTTGCAAAAAACACCTCTGTTTTCTTTCAAAAAATTGGATGTGTCCACGTTGCGCTTTGGGTCATTTCCTCTCGCGGGCGCTAGGCCTACCCACACAAGTGAGGTATCATTTTTATCAGGAGACTTGGGGGAACGCTGGGTGGAAGGAAATTTGTGGCTCCTCTCAATTTCCAGAACTTTCTGCCACAGAAATGTGAGGAACATGTGTTTTTTTAGCCACATTTTGAGGTTTGCAAAGGATTCTGGGTAACAGAACCTGGTCAGAGCCTCACAAGTCAGCCCATTTTGGATTCCCCTAGGTCTCTAGTTTTCAAAAATACACAGGTTTGGTAGGTTTCCCTAGGTGCCGGCTGAGCTAGAGGCCAAAATCTACAGGTAGGCACTTTGAAAAAACACCTCTGTTTTCTTTCAAAAAATTGGATGTGTCCACGTTGCACTTTGGGGCATTTCCTGCCGCGGGCGCTAGGCCTACCCACACAAGTGAGGTATCTTTTTTATCCGGAGACTTGGGGGAACGCTGGGTGGAAGGAAATTTGTGGCTCCTCTCAGATTCCAGAACTTTCTGCCACAGAAATGTGAGGAACATGTGTTTTTTTAGCCAAATTTTGAGGTTTGCAAAGGATTCTGGGTAACAGAACCTGGTCAGAGCCTCACAAGTCAGCCCATCTTGGATTCCCCTAGGTCTCTAGTTTTCAAAAATACACAGGTTTGGTAGGTTTCCCTAGGTGCCGGCTGAGCTAGAGGCCAAAATCTACAGGTAGGCAGTTTGCAAAAAACCCCTCTGTTTTCTTTCAAAAAATTGGATGTGTCCACGTTGCACTTTGGGGCATTTCCTGCCGCGGGCACTAGGCCTACCCAAACAAGTGAGGTATCATTTTTATCGGGAGACTTGGGGGAATGCTAGGTGGAAGGAAATTTGTGGTTCTTCTCAGTTTCCAGAACTTTCTGCCACAGAAATGTGAGGAACATGTGTTTTTTTGGCCAAATTTTGATTTTTGCAAAGGATTCTGGGTAACATAACCTGGTCAGAGCCCCGCAAGTCATCCCATCTTGGATTCCCCTGGGTTTCTAGTTTCCAAAAATACACAGGTTTGGTAGGTTTCCCTAGGTGCCGGCTGAGCTAGAGGCCAAAATCTACAGGTAGGCACTTTGCAATAAACACCTCTGTTTTCTTTCAAAAAATTGGATGTGTCCACGTTGTGCTTTGGGGCGTTTCCTGTCACGGGCGCTAGGCCTACCCACACAAGTGAGGTATCATTTCTATCCGGAGACTTGGGGGAACGCTGGGTGGAAGGAAATTTGTGGCTCCTCTCAGATTCCAGAACTTTCTGCCAAAGAAATGTGAGGAACATGTGTTTTTTTAGCCAAATTTGAGGTTTGCAAAGGATTCTGGGTAACAGAATCTGTTCCGAGCCCCACAAGTCACCCCATCTTGGATTCCACTAGGTCTCTAGTTTTCAGAAATGCACAGGTTTGGTAGGTTTCCCTAGGTCCCGGCTGAGGTAGAGTCCAAAATCTACAGGTAGGCACTTTGCAGAAAATACCTCTGTTTTCTTTCAAAAAATTGGATGTGTCCACGTTGCACTTTGGGTCATTTCCTCTCGCGGGCGCTAGGCCTACCCACACAAGTGAGGTATCATTTTTATCGGGAGATTTGGGGGAACGCTGGGTGGAAGGAAATTTGTGGCTCCTCTCAGATTCCAGAACTTTCTGCCACAGAAATGTGAGGAACATGTGTTTTTTTAGCCAAATTTTGAGGTTTGCAAAGGATTCTGGGTAACAGAACCTGAACAGAGCCCCACAAGTCACCCCATCTTGGATTCCCCTAGGTCTCTAGTTTTCAGAAATGCACAGGTTTGGTAGGTTTCCCTCGTGCCGGCTGAGCTAGAGGCCAAAACCTACAGGTAGGCACTTTGCGAAAAACACCTCTGTTTTCTTTAAAAAAATTGGATGTGTCCACGTTGCGCTTTGGGTCATTTCCTCTCGCGGGCGCTAGGCCTACCCACACAAGTGAGGTATCATTTTTATCGGGAGACTTGGGGGAACGCTGGGTGGAAGGAAATTTGAATCTCCTCTCAATTTCCAGAACTTTCTGCCACAGAAATGTGAGGAACATGTGTTTTTTTAGCCAAATTTTGAGGTTTGCAAAGGATTCTGGGTAACAGAACCTGGTCAGAGCCTCACAAGTCAACCCATCTTGGATTCCCCTAGGTCTCTAGTTTTCAAAAATACACAGGTTTGGTAGGTTTCCCTAGGTGCCGGCTGAGCTAGAGGCCAAAATCTACAGGTAGGCACTTTGCAAAAAACACCTCTGTTTTCTTTCAAAAAATTGGATGTTTCCACGTTGCACTTTGGGGCATTTCCTGCCGCGGGCGCTAGGCCTACCCACACAAGTGAGGTATCATTTTTATCCGGAGACTTGGGGGAACGCTGGGTGGAAGGAAATTTGTGGCTCCTCTCAGATTCCAGAACTTTCTGCCACAGAAATGTGAGGAACATGTGTTTTTTTAGCCAAATTTTGAGGTTTGCAAAGGATTCTGGGTAACAGAACCTGGTCCGAGCCCCACAAGTCACCCCATCTTGGATTCCCCTAGGTCTCTAGTTTTCACAAATGCACAGGTTTGGTAGGTTTCCCTAGGTGCCGGCTGAGCTAGAGGCCAAAATCTACAGGTAGGCACTTCGCAAAAATCACCTCTGTTTTCATTCAAAAAATTGGATGTGTCCACGTTGCGCTTTGGGGCGTTTCCTGTCGCAGGCGCTAGGCTTACCCACACAAGTGAGGAATCATTTTTATCGGGAGACTTGGGGGAACGCTGGGTGGAAGGAAATTTGTGGCTCCTCTCAGATTCCAGAACTTTCTGCCACAGAAATGAGAGGAACATGTGTTTTTTTATCCAAATTTTGAGGTTTGTAAAGGATTCTGGGTAACAGAACCTTGTCCGAGCCCCACAAGTCACCCCATCTTGGATTCCCCTAGGTTTCTAGTTTTCAGAAATGCACAGGTTTGGTAGGTTTCCCTAGGTGCCGGCTGAGCTAGAGGCCAAAATCTACAGGTAGGCCCTTTGCAAAAAACACCTCTGTTTTCTTTCAAAAAATTGGATGTGTCCACGTTGATCTTTGGGGCATTTCCTGTCACGGGCGCTAGGCCTACCCACAGAAGTGAGGTACCATTTTTATCGAGAGACTTTGGGGAACACTGGGTAGAAGGAAATTTGTGGCTCCTCTCAGATTCCAGAACTTTCTGTCTCCGAAATGAGAGGAAAAAGTGTTTTTTTGGCCAAATTTTGATGTTTGCAAAGGATTCTGGGTAACATAACCTGGTCAGAGCCCCGCAAGTCACCCCATCTTGGATTCCCCTGGGTTTCTAGTTTCCCAAAATGCACTGGTTTGCTAGGTTTCCCCAGGTGCCGGCTGAGCTACAGGCCAAAATCCACAGGTAGGCACTGTTTTCAATGAAAAAATGTGATGTTTCCAAGTTGTGTTTTGGGCCATTTCCTTTCGTGGGCGCTAGTCCTACCCACACAAGTGAGGTATCATTTCTATCGGGAGACTTGGGAGAACGCTGGGTGGAAGGAAATTTGTGGCACCTCTCAGATTCTAGAACTTTCTGCCACAGAAATGTGAGGAACATGTGTTTTTTTAGCCAAATTTGGGGTTTGCAAAGGATTCTGGGTAACAGAATCTGTTCCGAGCCCCACAAGTCACCCCATCTTGGATTCCACTAGGTCTCTAGTTTTCAGAAATGCACAGGTTTGGTAGGTTTCCCTAGGTGCCGGCTGAGCTAGAGGCCAAAATCTACAGGTAGGCACTTTGTAGAAAACACCTCTGTTTTCTTTCAAAAAATTGGATGTGTCCACGTTGATCTTTGGGGCATTTCCTGTCACGGGCGCTAGGCCTAACCACACAAGTGAGGTATCATTTTTATCGGGAGACTTGGGGGAACGCTGGGTGGAAGGAAATTTGTGGCTCCTCTCAGATTCCAGAACTTTCTGCCACAGAAATGTGAGGAACATGTGTTGTTTTAGCCAAATTTTGAGGTTTGCAAAGGATTCTGGGTAACAGAACCTGATCAGAGCCCCACAAGTCACCCCATCTTGGATTCCCCTAGGTCTCTAGTTTTCAGAAATGCACAGGTTTGGTAGGTTTCCCTCGGTGCCGGCTGAGCTAGAGGCCAAAATCTACAGGTAGACACTTTGCAAAAAACACCTCTGTTTTCTTTCAAAAAATTGGATGTGTCCACGTTGCACTTTGGGGCATTTCCTGCCGCGGGCGCTAGGCCTACCCACACAAGTGAGGTATCATTTTTATCGGGAGACTTGGGGGAACGCTGGGTGGAAGGAAATTTGAATCTCCTCTCAATTTCCAGAACATTCTGCCACAGAAATTTGAGGAACATGTGTTTTTTTAGCCAAATTTTGAGGTTTGCAAAGGATTCTGGGTAACAGAACCTGGTCAGAGCCTCACAAGTCAACCCATCTTGGATTCCCCTAGGTCTCTAGTTTTCAAAAATACACAGGTTTGGTAGGTTTCCCTAGGTGCCGGCTGAGCTAGAGGCCAAAATCTACAGGTAGGCACTTTGCAAAAAACACCTCTGTTTTCTTTCAAAAAATTGGATGTGTCCACGTTGCACTTTGGGGCATTTCCTGTCACGGGCGCTAGGCCTACCCACAGAAGTGAGGTACCATTTTTATCGAGAGACTTTGGGGAACGCTGGGTAGAAGGAAATTTGTGGCTCCTCTCAGATTCCAGAACTTTCTGTCTCCGAAATGAGAGGAAAAAGTGTTTTTTTGGCCAAATTTTGATGTTTGCAAAGGATCCTGGGTAACATAACCTGGTCAGAGCCCCGCAAGTCACCCCATCTTGGATTCCCCTGGGTTTCTAGTTTAGCCAAAATGCACTGGTTTGCTAGGTTTCCCCAGGTGCCGGCTGAGCTACAGGCCAAAATCCACAGGTAGGCACTGTTTTCAATGAAAAAATGTGATGTGTCCACGTTGTGTTTTGGGCCATTTCCTTTCGTGGGCGCTAGTCCTACCCACACAAGTGAGGTCTCATTTCTATCGGGAGACTTGGGAGAACGCTGGGTGGAAGGAAATTTGTGGCTCCTCTCAGATTCTAGAACTTTCTGCCACAGAAATGAGAGGAAAAAGTGTTTTTTTAGCCAAATTTTGAGGTTTGCAAAGGATTGTGTGTAACAGAACCTGGTCAGAGCCTCACAAGTCAGCCCATCTTGGATTCCCCTAGGTCTCTAGTTTTCAAAAATACACAGGTTTGGTAGGTTTCCCTAGGTGCCGGCTGAGCTAGAGGCCAAAATCTACAGGTAGGAACTTTGCAAAAAACACCTCTGTTTTCTTTCAAAAAATTGGATGTGTCCACGTTGCACTTTGGGGCATTTCCTGCCGCGGGCGCTAGGCCTACCCACACAAGTGAGGTATCATTTTTATCCGGAGACTTGGGTGAACGCTGGGTGGAAGGAAATTTGTGGCTCCTCTCAGATTCCAGAACTTTCTGCCACAGAAATGTGAGGAACATGTGTTTTTTTAGCCAAATTTTGAGGTTTGCAAAGGATTCTGGGTAACAGAACCTGGTCCGAGCCCCACAAGTCACCCCTTCTTGGATTCCCCTAGGTCTCTAGTTTTCAGAAATGCACAGGTTTGGTAGGTTTCCCTATGTGCCGGCTGAGCTAGAGGCCAAAATCTACAGGTAGGCACTTCGCAAAAATCACCTCTATTTTCTTTCAAAAAATTGGATGTGTCCACGTTGCGCTTTGGGGCGTTTCCTGTCGCGGGTTCTAGGCCTACCAACACAAGTGAGGTATCATTTTTATCGGGAGACTTGGGGGAACGCTGGGTGGAAGGAAATGTGTGGCTCCTCTCAGATTCCAGAACTTTCTGCCATAGAAATGTGAGGAACATGTGTTTTTTTAGCCAAATTTTGAGGTTTGCAAATTATTCTGGGTAACAGAACCTGGTCAGAGTCTCACAAGTTAGCCCATCTTGGATTCCCCTAGGTCTCTAGCTTTCAAAAATACACAGGTTTGGTAGGTTTCCCTAGGTGCCGGCTGAGCTAGAGGCCAAAATCTACAGGTAGGCACTTTGCAAAAAACACCTCTGTTTTCTTTCAAAAAATTGGATGTGTCCACGTTGCACTTTGGGGCATTTCCTGCCGCGGGCGCTAGGCCTACATACACAAGTGAGGTATCATTTTTATCGGGAGACTTGGGGGAATGCTGGGTGGAAGGAAATTTGTGGCTCCTCTCAGTTTCCAGAACTTTCTGCCACAGAAATGTGAGGAACATGTGTTTTTTTAGTTAAATTTTGAGGTTTGCAAAGGATTCTGGGTAACAGAACCTGGTCAGAGCCTCACAAGTCAGCCCATCTTGGATTCCCCTAGGTCTCTAGTTTTCAAAAATACACAGGTTTGGTAGGTTATCCTAGGTGCCGGCTGAGCTAGAGGCCAAAATCTATAGGTAGGCACTTTGCAAAAACACCTCTGTTTTCTTTCAAAAAATTGGATGTGTCCACGTTGCACTTTGGGGCATTTCCTGCCGCGGGCGCTAGGCCTACCCACACAAGTGAGGTATCATTTTTATCCGGAGACTTGGGGGAACACTGGGTGGGAGGAAATGTGTGGCTCCTCTCAGATTCCAGAACTTTCTGCCACAGAAATGTGAAGAACATGTGTTTTTTTTTAGCCAAATTTTGAGGTTTGCAAAGGATTCTGGGTAACAGAACCTGGTCCGAGCCCCACAAGTCACCCCATCTTGGATTCCCCTAGGTCTCTAGTTTTCAGAAATGCACAGGTTTGGTAGGTTTCCCTAGGTGCCGGCTGAGCTAGAGGCCAAAATCTACAGGTAGGCACTTTGCAAAAATCACCTCTGTTTTCTTTCAAAAAATTGGATGTGTCCACGTTGCGCTTTGGGGTGTTTCCTGTCGCGGGCGCTAGGCTTACCCACACAAGTGAGGAATCATTTTTATCGGGAGACTTGGGGGAACGCTGGGTGGAAGGAAATTTGTGGCTCCTCTCAGATTCCAGAACTTTCTGCCACAGAAATGTGAGGAACATGCGTTTTTTTATCCACATTTTGAGGTTTGTAAAGGATTCTGGGTAACAGAACCTGGTCCGAGCCCCACAAGTCACCCCATCTTGGATTCCCCTAGGTCTCTAGTTTTCAGAAATGCACAGGTTTGGTAGGTTTCCCTAGGTGCCGGCTGAGCTAGAGGCCAAAATCTACAGGTAGGCACTTTGCAAAAAACACCTCTGTTTTCTTTCAAAAAATTGGATGTGTACACGTTGATCTTTGGGGCACTTCCGGTAGCGGGCGCTAGGCCTACCCACAGAAGTGAAGTACCATTTTTATCGACAGACTTTGGGGAACGCTGGGTAGAAGGAAATTTGTGGCTCCTCTCAGATTCCAGAACTTTCTGTCTCCGAAATGAGAGGAAAAAGTGTTTTTTTGGCCAAATTTTGATGTTTGCAAAGGATTTTGGGTAACATAACCTGGTCAGAGCCCCGCAAGTGACCCCATCTTAGATTCCCCTTGGTTTCTAGTTTCCAAAAAGGGACTGGTTTGCTAGGTTTCCCCAGGTGCCGGCTGAGCTACATGCCAAAATCCACAGGTAGGCACTGTTTTCTATGAAAAGATGTGATGTGTCCACGTTGTGTTTTGGGCCATTTCCTTTCGTGGGCGCTAGTCCTACCCACACAAGTGAGGTATCATTTCTATCGGGAAACTTTGGGGAACGCTGGGTGGAAGGAAATTTGTGGCTCCTCTCAGATTCCAGAACTTTCTGATACAGAAATGTGAGGAACATGTGTTTTTTTAGCCAAATTTGAGGTTTGAAAAGGATTCTGGGTAACAGAATCTGTTCCGAGCCCCACAAGTCGCCCCATCTTGGATTCCACTAGGTCTCTAGTTTTCAGAAATGCACAGGTTTGGTAGGTTTCCCTAGGTGCCGGCTGAGCTAGAGGCCAAAATCTACAGGTAGGCACTTTGCAGAAAACACCTCTGTTTTCTTTCAAAAAATTGGATGTGTCCACGTTGATCTTGGGGCATTTCCTGTCGCGGGCGCTAGGCCTACCCACACAAGTGAGGTATCATTTTTATCGGGAGACTTTGGGGAACGCTGGGTGGAAGGAAATTTGTGGCTCCTCTCAGATTCCAGAACTTTCTGCCACAGAAATGTGAGGAAGATGTGTTTTTTTAGCCAAATTTTGAGTTTGCAAAGGATTCTGGGTAACAGAACCTGGTCAGAGCCCCACAAGTCACCCCATCTTGGATTTCCCTAGGTCTCCACTTTTCAGAAATGCACAGGTTTGGTAGGTTTCCCTAGGTGCCGGCTGAGCTAGAGGCCAAAATCTACAGGTAGGCACTTTGCAAAAAACACCTCTGTTTTCTATCAAAAAATTGGATGTGTCCACGTTGCACTTTGGGGCATTTCCTGCCGCGGGCGCTAGGCCTACCCACACAAGTGAGGTATCATTTTTATCGGGAGACTTGGGGGAATGCTGGGTGGAAGGAAATTTGTGGCTCCTCTCAGATTCCAGAACTTTCTGCCACAGAAATGTGAGGAACATGTGTTTTTTTAGCCAAATTTTGAGGTTTGCAAAGGATTCTGGGTAACAGAACCTGGTCAGAGCCTCACAAGTCAGCCCATCTTGGATTCCCCTAGGTCTCTAGTTTTCAAAAATACACAGGTTTGGTAGGTTTCCCTAGGTGCCGGCTGAGCTAGAGGCCAAAATCTACAGGTAGGCACTATGCAAAAAACACCACTGTTTTCTTTCAAAAAATTGGATGTGTCCACATTGCACTTTGGGGCATTTCCTGCTGCGGGCGCTAGGCCTACCCACACAAGTGAGGTAAATTTTTTATCCGGAGACTTGGGGGAACACTGGGTGGAAGGAAATTTGTGGCTCTTCTCAGATTCCAGAACTTTCTGCCACAGAAATGTGTGGAACATGTGTTTTTTTAGCCAAATTTTGAGGTTTGCAAAGGATTCTGGGTAACAGAACCTGGTCCGAGCCCCACAAGTCACCCCATCTTGGATTCCCCTAGGTCTCTATTTTTCCGAAATGCACAGGTTTGGTAGGTTTCCCTAGGTGCCGGCTCAGCTAGAGGCCAAAATCTACAGGTAGGCACTTTGCAAAAAACACCTCTGTTTTCTTTCAAAAAATTGAATGTGTCCACGTTGATCTTTGGGGTATTTCCTGTCGCGGGCGCTAGGCCTACCCACACAAGTGAGGTATCATTTTTATCGGGAGACTTGGGGGAAGGGTGGGTAGAAGATAATTTGTGGCTCCTCTCAGATTCCAGAACTTTCTGCCACAGAAATGTGAGGAACGTGTGTTTTTTTAGCCAAATTTTGAGGTTTGCAAAGGATTCTGGGTAACAGAACCTGGTCAGAGCCCCACAAGTCACCCCATCTTGGATTCCCCTAGGTCTCTAGTTTTCAGAAATGCACAGGTTTGGTAGGTTTCCTTAGGTGCCGGCTGAGCTAGAGGCCAAAATCTACAGGTAGTCACTTTGCCAAAAACACCTCTGTTTTCTTTCAAAAAATTGGATGTGTCCACGTTGCCCTTTGGGGCATTTCCTGCCGCGGGCGCTGGCCTACCCACACAAGTGAGGTATCATTTTTATCGGGAGACTTGGGGGAATGCTGGGTGGAAGGAAATTTGTGGCTCCTCTCAGTTTCCAGAACTTTCTGCCACAGAAATGTGAGGAACATGTGTTTTTTTAGTTAAATTTTGAGGTTTGCAAAGGATTCTGGGTAACAGAACCTGGTCAGAGCCTCACAAGTCAGCCCATCTTGGATTCCCCTAGGTCTCTAGTTTTCAAAAATACACAGGTTTGGTAGGTTATCCTAGGTGCCGGCTGAGCTAGAGGCCAAAATCTATAGGTAGGCACTTTGCAAAAACACCTCTGTTTTCTTTCAAAAAATTGGATGTGTCCACGTTGCACTTTGGGGCATTTCCTGCCGCGGGCGCTAGGCCTACCCACACAAGTGAGGAATCATTTTTATCGGGAGACTTGGGGGAACGCTGGGTGGAAGGAAATTTGTGGCTCCTCTCAGATTCCAGAACTTTCTGCCACAGAAATGTGAGGAACATGCGTTTTTTTATCCACATTTTGAGGTTTGTAAAGGATTCTGGGTAACAGAACCTGGTCCGAGCCCCACAAGTCACCCCATCTTGGATTCCCCTAGGTCTCTAGTTTTCAGAAATGCACAGGTTTGGTAGGTTTCCCTAGGTGCCGGCTGAGCTAGAGGCCAAAATCTACAGGTAGGCACTTTGCAAAAAACACCTCTGTTTTCTTTCAAAAAATTGGATGTGTACACGTTGATCTTTGGGGCACTTCCGGTAGCGGGCGCTAGGCCTACCCACAGAAGTGAAGTACCATTTTTATCGACAGACTTTGGGGAACGCTGGGTAGAAGGAAATTTGTGGCTCCTCTCAGATTCCAGAACTTTCTGTCTCCGAAATGAGAGGAAAAAGTGTTTTTTTGGCCAAATTTTGATGTTTGCAAAGGATTTTGGGTAACATAACCTGGTCAGAGCCCCGCAAGTGACCCCATCTTAGATTCCCCTTGGTTTCTAGTTTCCAAAAAGGGACTGGTTTGCTAGGTTTCCCCAGGTGCCGGCTGAGCTACATGCCAAAATCCACAGGTAGGCACTGTTTTCTATGAAAAGATGTGATGTGTCCACGTTGTGTTTTGGGCCATTTCCTTTCGTGGGCGCTAGTCCTACCCACACAAGTGAGGTATCATTTCTATCGGGAAACTTTGGGGAACGCTGGGTGGAAGGAAATTTGTGGCTCCTCTCAGATTCCAGAACTTTCTGATACAGAAATGTGAGGAACATGTGTTTTTTTAGCCAAATTTGAGGTTTGAAAAGGATTCTGGGTAACAGAATCTGTTCCGAGCCCCACAAGTCGCCCCATCTTGGATTCCACTAGGTCTCTAGTTTTCAGAAATGCACAGGTTTGGTAGGTTTCCCTAGGTGCCGGCTGAGCTAGAGGCCAAAATCTACAGGTAGGCACTTTGCAGAAAACACCTCTGTTTTCTTTCAAAAAATTGGATGTGTCCACGTTGATCTTGGGGCATTTCCTGTCGCGGGCGCTAGGCCTACCCACACAAGTGAGGTATCATTTTTATCGGGAGACTTTGGGGAACGCTGGGTGGAAGGAAATTTGTGGCTCCTCTCAGATTCCAGAACTTTCTGCCACAGAAATGTGAGGAAGATGTGTTTTTTTAGCCAAATTTTGAGTTTGCAAAGGATTCTGGGTAACAGAACCTGGTCAGAGCCCCACAAGTCACCCCATCTTGGATTTCCCTAGGTCTCCACTTTTCAGAAATGCACAGGTTTGGTAGGTTTCCCTAGGTGCCGGCTGAGCTAGAGGCCAAAATCTACAGGTAGGCACTTTGCAAAAAACACCTCTGTTTTCTATCAAAAAATTGGATGTGTCCACGTTGCACTTTGGGGCATTTCCTGCCGCGGGCGCTAGGCCTACCCACACAAGTGAGGTATCATTTTTATCGGGAGACTTGGGGGAATGCTGGGTGGAAGGAAATTTGTGGCTCCTCTCAGATTCCAGAACTTTCTGCCACAGAAATGTGAGGAACATGTGTTTTTTTAGCCAAATTTTGAGGTTTGCAAAGGATTCTGGGTAACAGAACCTGGTCAGAGCCTCACAAGTCAGCCCATCTTGGATTCCCCTAGGTCTCTAGTTTTCAAAAATACACAGGTTTGGTAGGTTTCCCTAGGTGCCGGCTGAGCTAGAGGCCAAAATCTACAGGTAGGCACTATGCAAAAAACACCACTGTTTTCTTTCAAAAAATTGGATGTGTCCACATTGCACTTTGGGGCATTTCCTGCTGCGGGCGCTAGGCCTACCCACACAAGTGAGGTAAATTTTTTATCCGGAGACTTGGGGGAACACTGGGTGGAAGGAAATTTGTGGCTCTTCTCAGATTCCAGAACTTTCTGCCACAGAAATGTGTGGAACATGTGTTTTTTTAGCCAAATTTTGAGGTTTGCAAAGGATTCTGGGTAACAGAACCTGGTCCGAGCCCCACAAGTCACCCCATCTTGGATTCCCCTAGGTCTCTATTTTTCCGAAATGCACAGGTTTGGTAGGTTTCCCTAGGTGCCGGCTCAGCTAGAGGCCAAAATCTACAGGTAGGCACTTTGCAAAAAACACCTCTGTTTTCTTTCAAAAAATTGAATGTGTCCACGTTGATCTTTGGGGTATTTCCTGTCGCGGGCGCTAGGCCTACCCACACAAGTGAGGTATCATTTTTATCGGGAGACTTGGGGGAAGGGTGGGTAGAAGATAATTTGTGGCTCCTCTCAGATTCCAGAACTTTCTGCCACAGAAATGTGAGGAACGTGTGTTTTTTTAGCCAAATTTTGAGGTTTGCAAAGGATTCTGGGTAACAGAACCTGGTCAGAGCCCCACAAGTCACCCCATCTTGGATTCCCCTAGGTCTCTAGTTTTCAGAAATGCACAGGTTTGGTAGGTTTCCTTAGGTGCCGGCTGAGCTAGAGGCCAAAATCTACAGGTAGTCACTTTGCCAAAAACACCTCTGTTTTCTTTCAAAAAATTGGATGTGTCCACGTTGCCCTTTGGGGCATTTCCTGCCGCGGGCGCTGGCCTACCCACACAAGTGAGGTATCATTTTTATCGGGAGACTTGGGGAAACGCTGGGTGGAAGGAAATTTGTGGCTCCTCTCAGTTTCCAGAACTTTCTGCCACAGAAATGTGAGGAACATGTGTTTTTTTAGCCAAATTTTGAGGTTTGCAAAGGATTCTGGGTAACAGAACCTGGTCAGAGCCTCACAAGTCAGCCCATCTTGGATTCCGCTA
This sequence comes from Pleurodeles waltl, assembly GCF_031143425.1. NCBI lineage: Eukaryota > Metazoa > Chordata > Amphibia > Caudata > Salamandridae > Pleurodeles > Pleurodeles waltl. The sequence goes on along the minus strand of NC_090440.1, from coordinate 643,277,140 downwards.
GGTCTCTAGTTTTCAATAATACACAGGTTTGGTAGGTTTCCCTAGGTGCCGGCTGAGATAGAGGCCAAAATCTACAGGTAGTCACTTTGCCAAAAACACCTCTGTTTTCTTTCAAAAAATTGGATGTGTCCACGTTGCCCTTTGGGGCATTTCCTGCCGCGGGCGCTAGGCCTACCCACACAAGTGAGGTATCATTTTTATCGGGAGACTTGGGGAAACGCTGGGTGGAAGGAAATTTGTGGCTCCTCTCAGTTTCCAGAACTTTCTGCCACAGAAATGTGAGGAACATGTGTTTTTATAGCCAAATTTTGAGGTTTGCAAAGGATTCTGGGTAACAGAACCTGGTCAGAGCCTCACAAGTCAGCCCATCTTGGATTCCGCTAGGTCTCTAGTTTTCAAAAATACACAGGTTTGGTAGGTTTCCCTAGGTGCCGGCTGAGCTAGAGGCCAAAATCTACAGGTAGGCAGTTTGCAAAAAACACCTCTGTTTTCTTTCAAAAAATTGGATGTGTCCACGTTGCACTTTGGGGCATTTCCTGCCGCGGGCACTAGGCCTACCCACACAAGTGAGGTATCATTTCTATCCGGAGACTTGGGGGAACGCTGGGTGGAAGGAAATTTGTGGCTCCTCTCAGATTCCAGAACTTTCTGCCAAAGAAATGTGAGGAAAATGTGTTTTTTTAGCCAATTTGAGGTTTGCAAAGGATTCTGGGTAACAGAACCTGGTCAGAGCCTCACAAGTCAGCCCATCTTGGATTCCGCTAGGTCTCTAGTTTTCAATAATACACAGGTTTGGTAGGTTTCCCTAGGTGCCGGCTGAGATAGAGGCCAAAATCTACAGGTAGTCACTTTGCCAAAAACACCTCTGTTTTCTTTCAAAAAATTGGATGTGTCCACGTTGCCCTTTGGGGCATTTCCTGCCGCGGGCGCTAGGCCTACCCACACAAGTGAGGTATCATTTTTATCGGGAGACTTGGGGAAACGCTGGGTGGAAGGAAATTTGTGGCTCCTCTCAGTTTCCAGAACTTTCTGCCACAGAAATGTGAGGAACATGTGTTTTTATAGCCAAATTTTGAGGTTTGCAAAGGATTCTGGGTAACAGAACCTGGTCAGAGCCTCACAAGTCAGCCCATCTTGGATTCCGCTAGGTCTCTAGTTTTCAAAAATACACAGGTTTGGTAGGTTTCCCTAGGTGCCGGCTGAGCTAGAGGCCAAAATCTACAGGTAGGCAGTTTGCAAAAAACACCTCTGTTTTCTTTCAAAAAATTGGATGTGTCCACGTTGCACTTTGGGGCATTTCCTGCCGCGGGCACTAGGCCTACCCACACAAGTGAGGTATCATTTCTATCCGGAGACTTGGGGGAACGCTGGGTGGAAGGAAATTTGTGGCTCCTCTCAGATTCCAGAACTTTCTGCCAAAGAAATGTGAGGAAAATGTGTTTTTTTAGCCAATTTGAGGTTTGCAAAGGATTCTGGGTAACAGAATCTGTTCCGAGCCCCACAAGTCACCCCATCTTGGATTCCACTAGGTCTCTAGTTTTCAGAAATGCACAGGTTTGGTAGGTTTCCCTAGGTGCCGGCTGAGCTAGAGGCCAAAATCTACAGGTAGGCACTTTGCAGAAAACACCTCTGTTTTCTTTAAAAAAATTGGATGTGTCCACGTTGCGCTTTGGGTCATTTCCTCTCGCGGGCGCTAGGCCTACCCACACAAGTGAGGTATCATTTTTATCGGGAGACTTGGGGGAACGCTGGGTGGAAGGAAATTTGTGGCTCCTCTCAGATTACAGAACTTTCTGCCACAGAAATGTGAGGAACATGTGTTTTTTTAGCCAAATTTAGAGTTTTGCAAAGGATTCTGGGTAACAGAACCTGAACAGAGCCCCACAAGTCACCCCATCTTGGATTCCCCTAGGTCTCTAGTTTTCAGAAATGCACAGGTTTGGTAGGTTTCCCTCGTGCCGGCTGAGCTAGAGGCCAAAATCTACAGGTAGGCACTTTGCAAAAAACACCTCTGTTTTCTTTCAAAAAATTGGATGTGTCCACGTTGCACTTTGGGGCATTTCCTGCCGCGGGCGCTAGGCCTACCCACACAAGTGAGGTATCATTTTTATCCGGAGACTTGGGGGAACGCTGGGTGGAAAAAATTTGTGGCTCCTCTCAGATTCCAGAACTTTCTGCCACAGAAATGTGAGGAACATGTGTTTTTTTAGCCAAATTTTGAGGTTTGCAAAGGATTCTGGGTAACAGAACCTGGTCAGAGCCTCACAAGTCAGCCCATCTTGGATTCCCCTAGGTCTCTAGTTTTCAAAAATACACAGGTTTGGTAGGTTTCCCTAGGTGCCGGCTGAGATAGAGGCCAAAATCTACAGGTAGTCACTTTGCCAAAAACACCTCTGTTTTCTTTCAAAAAATTGGATGTGTCCACGTTGCCCTTTGGGGCATTTCCTGCCGCGGGCGCTAGGCCTACCCACACAAGTGAGGTATCATTTTAATCGGGAGACTTGGGGAAACGCTGGGTGGAAGGAAATTTGTGGCTCGTCTCAGTTTCCAGAACTTTCTGCCACAGAAATGTGTGGAACATGTGTTTTTTTAGCCAACTTTTGAGGTTTGCAAAGGATTCTGGGTAACAGAACCTGGTCAGAGCCTCACAAGTCAGCCCATCTTGGATTCCGCTAGGTCTCTAGTTTTCAAAAATACACAGGTTTGGTAGGTTTCCCTAGGTGCCGGCTGAGCTAGAGGCCAAAATCTACAGGTAGGCAGTTTGCAAAAAACACCTCTGTTTTCTTTCAAAAAATTGGATGTGTCCACGTTGCACTTTGGGGCATTTCCTGCCGCGGGCACTAGGCCTACCCAAACAAGTGAGGTATCATTTTTATCGGGAGACTTGGGGGAATGCTAGGTGGAAGGAAATTTGTGGTTCTTCTCAGTTTCCAGAACTTTCTGCCACAGAAATGTGAGGAACATGTGTTTTTTTAGCCAAATTTTGATGTTTGCAAAGGATTCTGGGTAACATAACCTGGTCAGAGCCCCGCAAGTCATCCCATCTTGGATTCCCCTGGGTTTCTAGTTTCCAAAAATACACAGGTTTGGTAGGTTTCCCTAGGTGCCGGCTGAGCTAGAGGCCAAAATCTACAGGTAGGCACTATGCAAAAAACACCACTGTTTTCTTTCAAAAAATTGGATGTGTCCACATTGCACTTTGGGGCATTTCCTGCTGCGGGCGCTAGGCCTACCCACACAAGTGAGGTAAATTTTTTATCCGGAGACTTGGGGGAACACTGGGTGGAAGGAAATTTGTGGCTCCTCTCAGATTCCAGAACTTTCTGCCACAGAAATGTGTGGAACATGTGTTTTTTTAGCCAAATTTTGAGGTTTGCAAAGGATTCTGGGTAACAGAACCTGGTCCGAGCCCCACAAGTCACCCCATCTTGGATTCCACTAGGTCTCTAGTTTTCAGAAATGCACAGGTTTGGTAGGTTTCCCTAGGTCCCGGCTGAGCTAGAGGCCAAAATCTACAGGTAGGCACTTTGCAGAAAACACCTCTGTTTTCTTTCAAAAAATTGGATGTGTCCACGTTGCGCTTTGGGTCATTTCCTCTCGCGGGCGCTAGGCCTACCCACACAAGTGAGGTATCATTTTTATCTGGAGACTTGGGGGAACGCTGGGTGGAAGGAAATTTGTGGCTCCTCTCAGACTCCAGAACTTTCTGCCACAGAAATGTGAGGAACATGTGTTTTTTTAGCCAAATTTTGAGGTTTGCAAAGGATTCTGGGTAACAGAACCTGAACAGAGCCCCACAAGTCACCCCATCTTGGATTCCCCTAGGTCTCTAGTTTTCAGAAATGCACAGGTTTGGTAGGTTTCCCTCGTGCCGGCTGAGCTAGAGGCCAAAACCTACAGGTAGGCACTTTGCAAAAAACACCTCTGTTTTCTTTCAAAAAATTGGATGTGTCCACGTTGCGCTTTGGGTCATTTCCTCTCGCGGGCGCTAGGCCTACCCACACAAGTGAGGTATCATTTTTATCGGGAGACTTGGGGGAATGCTGGGTGGAAGGAAATTTGTGGCTCCTCTCAATTTCCAGAACTTTCTGCCTCAGAAATGTGAGGAACATGTGTTTTTTTAGCCAAATTTTGAGGTTTGCAAAGGATTCTGGGTAACAGAACCTGGTCAGAGCCTCACAAGTCAGCCCATCTTGGATTCCCCATGGTCTCTAGTTTTCAAAAATACACAGATTTGGTAGGTTTCCCTAGGTGCCGGCTGAGATAGAGGCCAAAATCTACAGGTAGTCACTTTGCCAAAAACACCTCTGTTTTCTTTCAAAAAATTGGATGTGTCCACGTTGCCCTTTGGGGCATTTCCTGCCGCGGGCGCTAGGCCTACCCACACAAGTGAGGTATCATTTTAATCGGGAGACTTGGGGAAACGCTGGGTGGAAGGAAATTTGTGGCTCGTCTCAGTTTCCAGAACTTTCTGCCACAGAAATGTGTGGAACATGTGTTTTTTTAGCCAACTTTTGAGGTTTGCAAAGGATTCTGGGTAACAGAACCTGGTCAGAGCCTCACAAGTCAGCCCATCTTGGATTCCGCTAGGTCTCTAGTTTTCAAAAATACACAGGTTTGGTAGGTTTCCCTAGGTGCCGGCTGAGCTAGAGGCCAAAATCTACAGGTAGGCAGTTTGCAAAAAACACCTCTGTTTTCTTTCAAAAAATTGGATGTGTCCACGTTGCACTTTGGGGCATTTCCTACCGCGGGCACTAGGCCTACCCAAACAAGTGAGGTATCATTTTTATCGGGAGACTTGGGGGAATGCTAGGTGGAAGGAAATTTGTGGTTCTTCTCAGTTTCCAGAACTTTCTGCAACAGAAATGTGAGGAACATGTGTTTTTTTGGCCAATTTTTTATTTTTGCAAAGGATTCTGGGTAACATAACCTGGTCAGAGCCCCGCAAGTCATCCCATCTTGGATTCCCCTGGGTTTCTAGTTTCCAAAAATACACAGGTTTGGTAGGTTTCCCTAGGTGCCGGCTGAGCTAGAGGCCAAAATCTACAGGTAGGCACTTTGCAATAAACACCTCTGTTTTCTTTCAAAAAATTGGATGTGTCCACGTTGCGCTTTGGGGCGTTTCCTGTCGCGGGCGCTAGGCCTACCCACACAAGTGGGGTTCATTTCTATCCGGAGACTTGGGGGAACGCTGGGTGGAAGGAAATTTGTGGCTCCTCTCAGATTCCAGAAGTTTCTGCCAAAGAAATGAGGAACATGTGTTTTTTTAGCCAAATTTGAGGTTTGCAAAGGATTCTGGGTAACAGAATCTGTTCCGAGCCCCACAAGTCACCCCATCTTGGATTCCACTAGGTCTCTAGTTTTCAGAAATGCACAGGTTTGGTAGGTTTCCCTAGGTCCCGGCTGAGCTAGAGGCCAAAATCTACAGGTAGGCACTTTGCAGAAAACACCTCTGTTTTCTTTCAAAAAATTGGATGTGTCCACGTTGTTCTTTGGGTCATTTCCTCTCGCGGGCGCTAGGCCTACCCACACAAGTGAGGTATCATTTTTATCGGGAGACTTGGGGGAACGCTGGGTGGAAGGAAATTTGTGGCTCCTCTCAGATTCCAGAACTTTCTGCCACAGAAATGTGAGGAACATTGTTTTTTTAGCCAAATTTTGAGGTTTGCAAAGGATTCTGGGTAACAGAACCTGAACAGAGCCCCACAGGTCACCCCATCTAAGATTCCCCTAGGTCTCTAGTTTTCAGAAATGCACAGGTTTGGTAGGTTTCCCTCGTGCCGGCTGAGCTAGAGGCCAAAACCTACAGGTAGGCACTTTGCAAAAAACACCTCTGTTTTCTTTAAAAAAATTGGATGTGTCCACGTTGCGCTTTGGGTCATTTCCTCTCGCGGGCGCTAGGCCTACCCACACAAGTGAGGTATCATTTTTATCGGGAGACTTGGGGGAACGCTGGGTGGAAGGAAATTTGAATCTCCTCTCAATTTCCAGAACTTTCTGCCACAGAAATGTGAGGAACATGTGTTTTTTTAGCCAAATTTTGAGGTTTGCAAAGGATTCTGGGTAACAGAACCTGGTCAGAGCCTCACAAGTCAACCCATCTTGGATTCCCCTAGGTCTCTAGTTTTCAAAATTACACAGGTTTGGTAGGTTTCCCTAGGTGCCGGCTGAGCTAGAGGCCAAAATCTACAGGTAGGCACTTTGCAAAAAACACCTCTGTTTTCTTTCAAAAAATTGGATGTGTCCACGTTGCACTTTGGGGCATTTCCTGCCGCGGGTGCTAGGCCTACCCACACAAGTGAGGTATCATTTTTATCCGGAGACTTGGGGGAACGCTGGGTGGAAGGAAATTTGTGGCTCCTCTCAGATTCCAGAACTTTCTGCCACAGAAATGTGAGGAACATGTGTTTTTTTAGCCAAATTTTGAGGTTTCCAAAGGATTCTGGGTAACAGAACCTGGTCCGAGCCCCACAAGTCACCCCATCTTGGATTCCCCTAGGTCTCTAGTTTTCAGAAATGCACAGGTTTGGTAGGTTTCCCTAGGTGCCGGCTGAGCTAGAGGCCAAAATCTACAGGTAGGCACTTCGCAAAAATCACCTCTGTTTTCTTTAAAAAAATTGGATGTGTCCACGTTGCGCTTTGGGGCGTTTCCTGTCGCAGGCGCTAGGCTTACCCACACAAGTGAGGAATCATTTTTATCGGGAGACTTGGGGGAACGCTGGGTGGAAGGAAATTTGTGGCTCCTCTCAGATTCCAGAACTTTCTGCCACAGAAATGAGAGGAACATGTGTTTTTTTATCCAAATTTTGAGGTTTGTAAAGGATTCTGGGTAACAGAACCTGGTCCGAGCCCCACAAGTCACCCCATCTTGGATTCCCCTAGGTCTCTAGTTTTCAGAAATGCACAGGTTTGGTAGGTTTCCCTAGGTGCCGGCTGAGCTAGTGGCCAAAATCTACAGGTAGGCACTTTGCAAAAAACACCTCTGTTTTCTTTCAAAAAATTGGATGTGTCCACGTTGATCTTTGGGGCATTTCCTGTCACGGGCGCTAGGCCTACCCATAGAATTGAGGTACCATTTTTATCGAGAGACTTTGAGGAACGCTGGGTAGAAGGAAATTTGTGGCTCCTCTCAGATTCCAGAACTTTCTGTCTCCGAAATGAGAGGAAAAAGTGTTTTTTTGGCCAAATTTTGATGTTTGCAAAGGATTCTGGGTAACATAACCTGGTCAGAGCCCCGCAAGTCACCCCATCTTGGATTCCCCTGGGTTTCTAGTTTCCCAAAATGCACTGGTTTGCTAGGTTTCCACCGGTGCCGGCTGAGCTACAGGCCAAAATCCACAGGTAGGCACTGTTTTCAATGAAAAAATGTGATGTGTCCACGTTGTGTTTTGGGCCATTTCCTTTCGTGGGCGCTAGTCCTACCCACACAAGTGAGGTATCATTTCTATCGGGAGACTTGGGAGAACGCTGGGTGGAAGGAAATTTGTGGCTCCTCTCAGATTCTAGAACTTTCTGCCACAGAAATGTGAGGAACATGTGTTTTTTTAGCCAAATTTGAGGTTTGCAAAGGATTCTGGGTAACAGAATCTGTTCCGAGCCCCACAAGTCACCCCATCTTGAATTCCACTAGGTCTCTAGTTTTCAGAAATGCACAGGTTTGGTAGGTTTCCCTAGGTGCGGCTGAGCTAGAGGCCAAAATCTACAGGTAGGCACTTTGTAGAAAACACCTCTGTTTTCTTTCAAAAAATTGGATGTGTCCACGTTGATCTTTGGGGCATTTCCTGTCACGGGCGCTAGGCCTAACCACACAAGTGAGGTATCATTTTTATCGGGAGGCTTGGGGGAACGCTGGGTGGAAGGAAATTTGTGGCTCCTCTCAGATTCCAGAACTTTCTGCCACAGAAATGTGAGGAACATGTGTTTTTTTAGCCAAATTTTGAGGTTTGCAAAGGATTCTGGGTAACAGAACCTGATCAGAGCCCCACAAGTCACCCCATCTTGGATTCCCCTAGGTCTCTAGTTTTCAGAAATGCACAGGTTTGGTAGGTTTCCCTCATTGCCGGCTGAGCTAGAGGCCAAAATCTACAGATAGACACTTTGCAAAAAACACCTCTGTTTTCTTTCAAAAAATTGGATGTGTCCACGTTGCACTTTGGGGCATTTCCTGCCGCGGGCGCTAGGCCTACCCACACAAGTGAGGTATCATTTTTATCGGGAGACTTGGGGGAACGCTGGGTGGAAGGAAATTTGTGGCTCCTCTCAGATTCCAGAACTTTCTGCAACAGAAATTTGAGGAACATGTGTTTTTTTAGCCAAATTTTGAGGTTTGCAAAGGATTCTGGGTAACAGAACCTGGTCCGAGCCCCACAAGTCACCCCTTCTTGGATTCCCCTAGGTCTCTAGTTTTCAGAAATGCCCAGGTTTGGTAGGTTTCCCTAGGTGCCGGCTGAGCTAGAGGCCAAAATCTACAGGTAGGCACTTCGCAAAAATCACCTCTATTTTCTTTCAAAAAATTGGATGTGTCCACGTTGCGCTTTGGGGCGTTTCCTGTCGCGGGCGCTAGGCCTACCCACACAAGTGAGGTATCATTTTTATCGGGAGACTTGGGGGAATGCTGGGTGGAAGGAAATTTGTGGCTCCTCTCAGATTCCAGAACTTTCTGCCACAGAAATGTGAGGAACATGTGTTTTTTTAGCCAAATTTTGAGGTTTGCAAAGGATTCTGGGCAACAGAACCTGGTCAGAGCCTCACAAGTCAGCCCATCTTGGATTCCCCTAGGTCTCTAGTTTTCAAAAATACACAGGTTTGGTAGGTTTCCCTAGGTGCCGGCTGAGCTACAGGCCAAAATCTACAGGTAGGCACTTTGCAAAAAACACCTCTGTTTTCTTTCAAAAAATTGGATGTGTCCACGTTGCACTTTGGGGCATTTCCTGCCGCGGGAGCAAGGCCTACCCACACAAGTGAGGTATCATTTTTATCCGGAGACTTGGGGGAACGCTGGGTGGAAGGAAATTTGTGGCTCCTCTCAGATTCCAGAACTTTCTGCCACAGAAATGTGAGGAACATGTGTTTTTTTAGCCAAAGTTTGAGGTTTGCAAAGGATTCTGGGTAACAGAACCTGGTCAGAGCCTCACAAGTCAGCCCATCTTGGATTCCCCTAGGTCTCTAGTTTTCAAAAATACACAGGTTTGGTAGGTTTCCCTAGGTGCCGGCTGAGATAGAGGCCAAAATCTACAGGTAGTCACTTTGCCAAAAACACCTCTGTTTTCTTTCAAAAAATTGGATGTGTCCACTTTGCCCTTTGGGGCATTTCCTGCTGCGGGCGCTAGGCCTACCCACACAAGTGAGGTATCATTTTGATCGGGAGACTTGGGGAAACGCTGGGTGGAAGGAAATTTGTGGCTCCTCTCAGTTTCCAGAACTTTCTGCCACAGAAATGTGAGGAACATGTGTTTTTTTAGCCAAATTTTGAGGTTTGCAAAGGATTCTGGGTAACAGAACCTGGTCAGAGCCTCACAAGTCAGCCCATCTTGGATTCCGCTAGGTCTCTAGTTTTCAAAAATACACAGGTTTGGTAGGTTTCCCTAGGTGCCGGCTGAGCTAGAGGCCAAAATCTACAGGTAGGCAGTTTGCAAAAAACACCTCTGTTTTCTTTAAAAAAATTGGATGTGTCCACGTTGCACTTTGGGGCATTTCCTGCCGCGGGCACTAGGCCTACCCAAACAAGTGAGGTATCATTTTTATCGGGAGACTTGGGGGAATGCTAGGTGGAAGGAAATTTGTGGTTCTTCTCAGTTTCCAGAACTTTCTGCCACAGAAATGTGAGGAACATGTGTTTTTTTGGCCAAATTTTGATGTTTGCAAAGGATTCTGGGTAACATAACCTGGTCAGAGCCCCGCAAGTCATCCCATCTTGGATTCCCCTGGGTTTCTAGTTTCCAAAAATACACAGGTTTGGTAGGTTTCCCTAGGTGCTGGCTGAGCTAGAGGCCAAAATCTACAGGTAGGCACTTTGCAATAAACACCTCTGTTTTCTTTCAAAAAATTGGATGTGTCCACGTTGCGCTTTGGGGCGTTTCCTGTCGCGGGCGCTAGGCCTACCCACACAAGTGAGGTATCATTTCTATCCGGAGACTTGGGGGAACGCTGGGTGGAAGGAACGTTGTGGCTCCTCTCAGATTCCAGAACTTTCTGCCAAAGAAATGTGAGGAACATGTGTTTTTTTAGCCAAATTTGAGGTTTGCAAAGGATTCTGGGTAACAGAATCTGTTCCGAGCCCCACAAGTCACCCCATCTTGGATTCCACTAGGTCTCTAGTTTTCAGAAATGCACAGGTTTGGTAGGTTTCCCTAGGTCCCGGCTGAGCTAGAGGCCAAAATCTACAGGTAGGCACTTTGCAGAAAACACCTCTGTTTTCCTTCAAAAAATTGGATGTGTCCACGTTGCGCTTTGGGTCATTTCCTCTCGCGGGCGCTAGGCCTACCCACACAAGTGAGGTATCATTTTTATCGGGAGACTTGGGGGAACGCTGGGTGGAAGGAAATTTGTGGCTCCTCTCAGATTCCAGAACTTTCTGCCACAGAAATGTGAGGAACATGTGTTTTTTTAGCCAAATTTTGAGGTTTGCAAAGGATTCTGGGTAACAGAACCTGAACAGAGCCCCACAAGTCACCCCATCTTGGATTCCCCTAGGTCTCTAGTTTTCAGAAATGCACAGGTTTGGTAGGTTTCCCTCGTGCCGGCTGAGCTAGAGGCCAAAACCTACAGGTAGGCACTTTGCAAAAAACAACTCTGTTTTCTTTAAAAAAATTGGATGTGTCCACGTTGCGCTTTGGGTCATTTCCTCTCGCGGGCGCTAGGCCTACCCACACAAGTGAGGTATCATTTTTATCGGGAGACTTGGGGGAACGCTGGGTGGAAGGAAATTTGTGGCTCCTCTCAATTTCCAGAACTTTCTGCCACAGAAATGTGAGGAACATGTGTTTTTTAGCCAAATTTTGAGGTTTGCAAAGGATTCTGGGTAACAGAACCTGGTCAGAGCATCACAAGTCAGCCCATCTTGGATTCCCCATGGTCTCTAGTTTTCAAAAATACACAGGTCTGGTAGGTTTCCCTAGGTGCCGGCTGAGCTAGAGGCCAAAATCTACAGGTAGGCACTTTGCAAAAAACACCTCTGTTTTCTTTCAAAAAATTGGATGTGTCCACGTTGCACTTTGGGGCATTTCCTACCGCGGGCGCTAGGCCTACCCACACAAGTGAGGTATCATTTTTATCCGGAGACTTGGGGGAACGCTGGGTGGAAGGAAATTTGTTCCTCCTCTCAGATTCCAGAACTTTCTGCCACAGAAATGTGAGGAACATGTGTTTTTTTAGCCAAATTTTGAGGTTTGCAAAGGATTCTGGGTAACAGAACCTGGTCAGAGCCTCACAAGTCAGCCCATCTTGGATTCCCCTAGGTCTCTAGTTTTCAAAAATACACAGGTTTGGTAGGTTTCCCTAGGTGCCGGCTGAGCTAGAGGCCAAAATCTACAGGTAGGCAGTTTGCAAAAAACACCTCTGTTTTCTTTTAAAAAATTGGATGTGTCCACGTTGCACTTTGGGGCATTTCCTACCGCGGGCACTAGGCCTACCCAAACAAGTGAGGTATCATTTTCATCGGGAGACTTGGGGGAATGCTAGGTGGAAGGAAATTTGTGGTTCTTCTCAGTTTCCAGAACTTTCTGCCACAGAAATGTGAGGAACATGTGTTTTTTTGGCCAAATTATGATTTTTGCAAAGGATTCTGGGTAACATAACCTGGTCAGAGCCCCGCAAGTCATCCCATCTTGGATTCCCCTGGGTTTCTAGTTTCCAAAAATACACAGGTTTGGTAGGTTTCCCTAGGTGCCGGCTGAGCTAGAGGCCAAAATCTACAGGTAGGCACTTTGCAATAAACACCTCTGTTTTCTTTCAAAAAATTGGATGTGTCCACGTTGCGCTTTGGGGCGTTTCCTGTCGCGGGCGCTAGGCCTACCCACACAAGTGAGGTATCATTTCTATCCGGAGACTTGGGGGAACGCTGGGTGGAAGGAAATTTGTGGCTCCTCTCAGATTCCAGAACTTTCTGCCACAGAAATGTGAGGAACATGTGTTTTTTTAGCCAAATTTGAGGTTTGCAAAGGATTCTGGGTAACAGAATCTGTTCCGAGCCCCACAAGTCACCCCATCTTGAATTCCACTAGGTCTCTAGTTTTCAGAAATGCACAGGTTTGGTAGGTTTCCCTAGGTGCGGCTGAGCTGGAGGCCAAAATCTACAGGTAGGCACTTTGTAGAAAACACCTCTGTTTTCTTTCAAAAAATTGGATGTGTCCACGTTGATCTTTGGGGCATTTCCTGTCACGGGCGCTAGGCCTAACCACACAAGTGAGGTATCATTTTTATCGGGAGGCTTGGGGGAACGCTGGGTGGAAGGAAATTTGTGGCTCCTCTCAGATTCCAGAACTTTCTGCCACAGAAATGTGAGGAACATGTGTTTTTTTAGCCAAATTTTGAGGTTTGCAAAGGATTCTGGGTAACAGAACCTGATCAGAGCCCCACAAGTCACCCCATCTTGGATTCCCCTAGGTCTCTAGTTTTCAGAAATGCACAGGTTTGGTAGGTTTCCCTCATTGCCGGCTGAGCTAGAGGCCAAAATCTACAGATAGACACTTTGCAAAAAACACCTCTGTTTTCTTTCAAAAAATTGGATGTGTCCACGTTGCACTTTGGGGCATTTCCTGCCGCGGGCGCTAGGCCTACCCACACAAGTGAGGTATCATTTTTATCGGGAGACTTGGGGGAACGCTGGGTGGAAGGAAATTTGTGGCTCCTCTCAGATTCCAGAACTTTCTGCAACAGAAATTTGAGGAACATGTGTTTTTTTAGCCAAATTTTGAGGTTTGCAAAGGATTCTGGGTAACAGAACCTGGTCCGAGCCCCACAAGTCACCCCTTCTTGGATTCCCCTAGGTCTCTAGTTTTCAGAAATGCCCAGGTTTGGTAGGTTTCCCTAGGTGCCGGCTGAGCTAGAGGCCAAAATCTACAGGTAGGCACTTCGCAAAAATCACCTCTATTTTCTTTCAAAAAATTGGATGTGTCCACGTTGCGCTTTGGGGCGTTTCCTGTCGCGGGCGCTAGGCCTACCCACACAAGTGAGGTATCATTTTTATCGGGAGACTTGGGGGAATGCTGGGTGGAAGGACATTTGTGGCTCCTCTCAGATTCCAGAACTTTCTGCCACAGAAATGTGAGGAACATGTGTTTTTTTAGCCAAATTTTGAGGTTTGCAAAGGATTCTGGGCAACAGAACCTGGTCAGAGCCTCACAAGTCAGCCCATCTTAGATTCCCCTAGGTCTCTAGTTTTCAAAAATACACAGGTTTGGTAGGTTTCCCTAGGTGCCGGCTGAGCTACAGGCCAAAATCTACAGGTAGGCACTTTGCAAAAAACACCTCTGTTTTCTTTCAAAAAATTGGATGTGTCCACGTTGCACTTTGGGGCATTTCCTGCCGCGGGCGCTAGGCCTACCCACACAAGTGAGGTATCATTTTTATCCGGAGACTTGGGGGAACGCTGGGTGGAAGGAAATTTGCGGCTCCTCTCAGATTCCAGAACTTTCTGCCACAGAAATGTGAGGAACATGTGTTTTTTTAGCCAAATTTTGAGGTTTGCAAAGGATTCTGGGTAACAGAACCTGGTCAGAGCCTCACAAGTCAGCCCATCTTGGATTCCCCTAGGTCTCTAGTTTTCAAAAATACACAGGTTTGGTAGGTTTCCCTAGGTGCCGGCTGAGATAGAGGCCAAAATCTACAGGTAGTCACTTTGCCAAAAACACCTCTGTTTTCTTTCAAAAAATTGGATGTGTCCACGTTGCCCTTTGGGGCATTTCCTGCTGCGGGCGCTAGGCCTACCCACACAAGTGAGGTATCATTTTGATCGGGAGACTTGGGGAAACGCTGGGTGGAAGGAAATTTGTGGCTCCTCTCAGTTTCCAGAACTTTCTGCCACAGAAATGTGAGGAACATGTGTTTTTTTAGCCAAATTTTGAGGTTTGCAAAGGATTCTGGGTAACAGAACCTGGTCAGAGCCTCACAAGTCAGCCCATCTTGGATTCCGCTAGGTCTCTAGTTTTCAAAAATACACAGGTTTGGTAGGTTTCCCTAGGTGCCGGCTGAGCTAGAGGCCAAAATCTACAGGTAGGCAGTTTGCAAAAAACACCTCTGTTTTCTTTAAAAAAATTGGATGTGTCCACGTTGCACTTTGGGGCATTTCCTGCCGCGGGCACTAGGCCTACCCAAACAAGTGAGGTATCATTTTTATCGGGAGACTTGGGGGAATGCTAGGTGGAAGGAAATTTGTGGTTCTTCTCAGTTTCCAGAACTTTCTGCCACAGAAAAGTGAGGAACATGTGTTTTTTTGGCCAAATTTTGATGTTTGCAAAGGATTCTGGGTAACATAACCTGGTCAGAGCCCCGCAAGTCATCCCATCTTGGATTCCCCTGGGTTTCTAGTTTCCAAAAATACACAGGTTTGGTAGGTTTCCCTAGGTGCTGGCTGAGCTAGAGGCCAAAATCTACAGGTAGGCACTTTGCAATAAACACCTCTGTTTTCTTTCAAAAAATTGGATGTGTCCACGTTGCGCTTTGGGGCGTTTCCTGTCGCGGGCGCTAGGCCTACCCACACAAGTGAGGTATCATTTCTATCCGGAGACTTGGGGGAACGCTGGGTGGAAGGAACGTTGTGGCTCCTCTCAGATTCCAGAACTTTCTGCCAAAGAAATGTGAGGAACATGTGTTTTTTTAGCCAAATTTGAGGTTTGCAAAGGATTCTGGGTAACAGAATCTGTTCCGAGCCCCACAAGTCACCCCATCTTGGATTCCACTAGGTCTCTAGTTTTCAGAAATGCACAGGTTTGGTAGGTTTCCCTAGGTCCCGGCTGAGCTAGAGGCCAAAATCTACAGGTAGGCACTTTGCAGAAAACACCTCTGTTTTCCTTCAAAAAATTGGATGTGTCCACGTTGCGCTTTGGGTCATTTCCTCTCGCGGGCGCTAGGCCTACCCACACAAGTGAGGTATCATTTTTATCGGGAGACTTGGGGGAACGCTGGGTGGAAGGAAATTTGTGGCTCCTCTCAGATTCCAGAACTTTCTGCCACAGAAATGTGAGGAACATGTGTTTTTTTAGCCAAATTTTGAGGTTTGCAAAGGATTCTGGGTAACAGAACCTGAACAGAGCCCCACAAGTCACCCCATCTTGGATTCCCCTAGGTCTCTAGTTTTCAGAAATGCACAGGTTTGGTAGGTTTCCCTCGTGCCGGCTGAGCTAGAGGCCAAAACCTACAGGTAGGCACTTTGCAAAAAACAACTCTGTTTTCTTTAAAAAAATTGGATGTGTCCACGTTGCGCTTTGGGTCATTTCCTCTCGCGGGCGCTAGGCCTACCCACACAAGTGAGGTATCATTTTTATCGGGAGACTTGGGGGAACGCTGGGTGGAAGGAAATTTGTGGCTCCTCTCAATTTCCAGAACTTTCTGCCACAGAAATGTGAGGAACATGTGTTTTTTTAGCCAAATTTTGAGGTTTGCAAAGGATTCTGGGTAACAGAACCTGGTCAGAGCATCACAAGTCAGCCCATCTTGGATTCCCCATGGTCTCTAGTTTTCAAAAATACACAGGTCTGGTAGGTTTCCCTAGGTGCCGGCTGAGCTAGAGGCCAAAATCTACAGGTAGGCACTTTGCAAAAAACACCTCTGTTTTCTTTCAAAAAATTGGATGTGTCCACGTTGCACTTTGGGGCATTTCCTACCGCGGGCGCTAGGCCTACCCACACAAGTGAGGTATCATTTTTATCCGGAGACTTGGGGGAACGCTGGGTGGAAGGAAATTTGTTCCTCCTCTCAGATTCCAGAACTTTCTGCCACAGAAATGTGAGGAACATGTGTTTTTTTAGCCAAATTTTGAGGTTTGCAAAGGATTCTGGGTAACAGAACCTGGTCAGAGCCTCACAAGTCAGCCCATCTTGGATTCCCCTAGGTCTCTAGTTTTCAAAAATACACAGGTTTGGTAGGTTTCCCTAGGTGCCGGCTGAGCTAGAGGCCAAAATCTACAGGTAGGCAGTTTGCAAAAAACACCTCTGTTTTCTTTTAAAAAATTGGATGTGTCCACGTTGCACTTTGGGGCATTTCCTACCGCGGGCACTAGGCCTACCCAAACAAGTGAGGTATCATTTTCATCGGGAGACTTGGGGGAATGCTAGGTGGAAGGAAATTTGTGGTTCTTCTCAGTTTCCAGAACTTTCTGCCACAGAAATGTGAGGAACATGTGTTTTTTTGGCCAAATTTTGATTTTTGCAAAGGATTCTGGGTAACATAACCTGGTCAGAGCCCCGCAAGTCATCCCATCTTGGATTCCCCTGGGTTTCTAGTTTCCAAAAATACACAGGTTTGGTAGGTTTCCCTAGGTGCCGGCTGAGCTAGAGGCCAAAATCTACAGGTAGGCACTTTGCAATAAACACCTCTGTTTTCTTTCAAAAAATTGGATGTGTCCACGTTGCGCTTTGGGGCGTTTCCTGTCGCGGGCGCTAGGCCTACCCACACAAGTGAGGTATCATTTCTATCCGGAGACTTGGGGGAACGCTGGGTGGAAGGAAATTTGTGGCTCCTCTCAGATTCCAGAACTTTCTGCCACAGAAATGTGAGGAACATGTGTTTTTTTAGCCAAATTTGAGGTTTGCAAAGGATTCTGGGTAACAGAATCTGTTCCGAGCCCCACAAGTCACCCCATCTTGAATTCCACTAGGTCTCTAGTTTTCAGAAATGCACAGGTTTGGTAGGTTTCCCTAGGTGCGGCTGAGCTGGAGGCCAAAATCTACAGGTAGGCACTTTGTAGAAAACACCTCTGTTTTCTTTCAAAAAATTGGATGTGTCCACGTTGATCTTTGGGGCATTTCCTGTCACGGGCGCTAGGCCTAACCACACAAGTGAGGTATCATTTTTATCGGGAGGCTTGGGGGAACGCTGGGTGGAAGGAAATTTGTGGCTCCTCTCAGATTCCAGAACTTTCTGCCACAGAAATGTGAGGAACATGTGTTTTTTTAGCCAAATTTTGAGGTTTGCAAAGGATTCTGGGTAACAGAACCTGATCAGAGCCCCACAAGTCACCCCATCTTGGATTCCCCTAGGTCTCTAGTTTTCAGAAATGCACAGGTTTGGTAGGTTTCCCTAGGTGCCGGCTGAGCTAGAGGCCAAAATCTACAGATAGACACCTTGCAAAAAACACCTCTGTTTTCTTTCAAAAAATTGGATGTGTCCACGTTGCACTTTGGGGCATTTCCTGCCGCGGGCGCTAGGCCTACCCACACAAGTGAGGTATCATTTTTATCGGGAGACTTGGGGGAACGCTGGTTGGAAGGAAATTTGTGGCTCCTCTCAGATTCCAGAACTTTCTGCAACAGAAATTTGAGGAACATGTGTTTTTTTAGCCAAATTTTGAGGTTTGCAAAGGATTCTGGGTAACAGAACCTGGTCCGAGCCCCACAAGTCACCCCTTCTTGGATTCCCCTAGGTCTCTAGTTTTCAGAAATGCACAAGTTTGGTAGGTTTCCCTAGGTGCCGGCTGAGCTAGAGGCCAAAATCTACAGGTAGGCACTTCGCAAAAATCACCTCTATTTTCTTTCAAAAAATTGGATGTGTCCACGTTGCGCTTTGGGGCGTTTCCTGTCGCGGGCGCTAGGCCTACCCACACAAGTGAGGTATCATTTTTATCGGGAGACTTGGGGGAATGCTGGGTGGAAGGAAATTTGTGGCTCCTCTCAGATTCCAGAACTTTCTGCCACAGAAATGTGAGGAACATGTGTTTTTTTAGCCAAATTTTGAGGTTTGCAAAGGATTCTGGGCAACAGAACCTGGTCAGAGCCTCACAAGTCAGCCCATCTTGGATTCCCCTAGGTCTCTAGTTTTCAAAAATACACAGGTTTGGTAGGTTTCCCTAGGTGCCGGCTGAGCTACAGGCCAAAATCTACAGGTAGGCACTTTGCAAAAAACACCTCTGTTTTCTTTCAAAAAATTGGATGTGTCCACGTTGCACTTTGGGGCATTTCCTGCCGCGGGCGCTAGGCCTACCCACACAAGTGAGGTATCATTTTTATCCGGAGACTTGGGGGAACGCTGGGTGGAAGGAAATTTGTGGCTCCTCTCAGATTCCAGAACTTTCTGCCACAGAAATGTGAGGAACATGTGTTTTTTTAGCCAAATTTTGAGGTTTGCAAAGGATTCTGGGTAACAGAACCTGGTCAGAGCCTCACAAGTCAGCCCACCTTGGATTCCCCTAGGTCTCTAGTTTTCAAAAATACACAGGTTTGGTAGGTTTCCCTAGGTGCCGGCTGAGATAGAGGCCAAAATCTACAGGTAGTCACTTTGCCAAAAACACCTCTGTTTTCTTTCAAAAAATTGGATGTGTCCACGTTGCCCTTTGGGGCATTTCCTGCTGCGGGCGCTAGGCCTACCCACACAAGTGAGGTATCATTTTGATCGGGAGACTTGGGGAAACGCTGGGTGGAAGGAAATTTGTGGCTCCTCTCAGTTTCCAGAACTTTCTGCCACAGAAATGTGAGGAACATGTGTTTTTTTAGCAAAATTTTGAGGTTTGCAAAGGATTCTGGGTAACAGAACCTGGTCAGAGCCTCACAAGTCAGCCCATCTTGGATTCCGCTAGGTCTCTAGTTTTCAAAAATACACAGGTTTGGTAGGTTTCCCTAGGTGCCGGCTGAGCTAGAGGCCAAAATCTACAGGTAGGCAGTTTGCAAAAAACACCTCTGTTTTCTTTCAAAAAATTGGATGTGTCCACGTTGCACTTTGGGGCATTTCCTGCCGCGGGCACTAGGCCTACCCAAACAAGTGAGGTATCATTTTTATCGGGAGACTTGGGGGAATGCTAGGTGGAAGGAAATTTGTGGTTCTTCTCAGTTTCCAGAACTTTCTGCCACAGAAATGTGAGGAACATGTGTTTTTTTGGCCAAATTTTGATGTTTGCAAAGGATTCTGGGTAACATAACCTGGTCAGAGCCCCGCAAGTCATCCCATCTTGGATTCCCCTGGGTTTCTAGTTTCCAAAAATACACAGGTTTGGTAGGTTTCCCTAGGTGCCGGCTGAGCTAGAGGCCAAAATCTACAGGTAGGCACTTTGCAATAAACACCTCTGTTTTCTTTCAAAAAATTGGATGTGTCCACGTTGCGCTTTGGGGCGTTTCCTGTCGCGGGCGCTAGGCCTACCCACACAAGTGAGGTATCATTTCTATCCGGAGACTTGGGGGAACGCTGGGTGGAAGGAAATTTGTGGCTCCTCTCAGATTCCAGAACTTTCTGCCAAAGAAATGTGAGGAACATGTGTTTTTTTAGCCAAATTTGAGGTTTGCAAAGGATTCTGGGTAACAGAATCTGTTCCGAGCCCCACAAGTCACCCCATCTTGGATTCCACTAGGTCTCTAGTTTTCAGAAATGCACAGGTTTGGTAGGTTTCCCTAGGTCCCGGCTGAGCTAGAGGCCAAAATCTACAGGTAGGAACTTTGCAGAAAACACCTCTGTTTTCCTTCAAAAAATTGGATGTGTCCACGTTGCGCTTTGGGTCATTTCCTCTCGCGGGCGCTAGGCCTACCCACACAAGTGAGGTATCATTTTTATCGGGAGACTTGGGGGAACGCTGGGTGGAAGGAAATTTGTGGCTCCTCTCAGATTCCAGAACTTTCTGCCACAGAAATGTGAGGAACATGTGTTTTTTTAGCCAAATTTTGAGGTTTGCAAAGGATTCTGGGTAACAGAACCTGAACAGAGCTCCACAAGTCACCCCATCTTGGATTCCCCTAGGTCTCTAGTTTTCAGAAATGCACAGGTTTGGTAGGTTTCCCTCGTGCCGGCTGAGCTAGAGGCCAAAACCTACAGGTAGGCACTTTGCAAAAAACACCTCTGTTTTCTTTCAAAAAATTGGATGTGTCCACGTTACGCTTTGGGTCATTTCCTCTCGCGGGCGCTAGGCTTACCCACACAAGTGAGGTATCATTTTTATCGGGAGACTTGGGGGAACGCTGGGTGGAAGGAAATTTGTGGCTCCTCTCAATTTCCAGAACTTTCTGCCACAGAAATGTGAGGAACATGTGTTTTTTTAGCCAAATTTTGAGGTTTGCAAAGGATTCTGGGTAACAGAACCTGGTCAGAGCATCACAAGTCAGCCCATTTTGGATTCCCCATGGTCTCTAGTTTTCAAAAATACACAGGTTTGGTAGGTTTCCCTAGGTGCCGGCTGAGCTAGAGGCCAAAATCTACAGGCAGGCACTTTGCAAAAAACACCTCTGTTTTCTTTCAAAAAATTGGATGTGTCCACGTTGCACTTTGGGGCATTTCCTACCGCGGGCGCTAGGCCTACCCACACAAGTGAGGTATCATTTTTATCCGGAGACTTGGGGGAACGCTGGGTGGAAGGAAATTTGTGGCTCCTCTCAGATTCCAGAACTTTCTGCCACAGAAATGTGAGGAACATGTGTTTTTTTAGCCAAATTTTGAGGTTTGCAAAGGATTCTGGGTAACATAACCTGGTCAGAGCCCCGCAAGTCATCCCATCTTGGATTCCCCTGGGTTTCTAGTTTCCAAAAATACACAGGTTTGGTAGGTTTCCCTAGGTGCCGGCTGAGCTAGAGGCCAAAATCTACAGGTAGGCACTTTGCAATAAACACCTCTGTTTTCTTTCAAAAAATTGGATGTGTCCACGTTGCGCTTTGGGGCGTTTCCTGTCGCGGGCGCTAGGCCTACCCACACAAGTGAGGTATCATTTCTATCCGGAGACTTGGGGGAACGCTGGGTGGAAGGAAATTTGTGGCTCCTCTCAGATTCCAGAACTTTCTGCCAAAGAAATGTGAGGAACATGTGTTTTTTAGCCAAATTTGAGGTTTGCAACGGACTCTGGGTAACAGAATCTGTTCCGAGCCCCACAAGTCACCCCATCTTGGATTCCACTAGGTCTCTAGTTTTCAGAAATGCACAGGTTTGGTAGGTTTCCCTAGGTCCCGGCTGAGCTAGAGGCCAAAATCTACAGGTAGGCACTTTGCAGAAAACACCTATGTTTTCTTTCAAAAAATTGGATGTGTCCACGTTGCGCTTTGGGTCATTTCCTCTCGCGGGCGCTAGGCCTACCCACACAAGTGAGGTATCATTTTTATCGGGAGACTTGGGGGAACGCTGGGTGGAAGGAAATTTGAATCTCCTCTCAGATTCCAGAACTTTCTGCCACAGAAATGTGAGGAACATGTGTTTTTTTAGCCAAATTTTGAGGTTTGCAAAGGATTCTGGGTAACAGAACCTGGTCAGAGCCTCACAAGTCAACCCATCTTGGATACCCCTAGGTCTCTAGTTTTCAAAAATACACAGGTTTGGTAGGTTTCCCTAGGTGCCGGCTGAGCTAGAGGCCAAAATCTACAGGTAGGCACTTTGCAAAAAACACCTCTGTTTTCTTTCAAAAAATTGGATGTGTCCACGTTGCACTTTGGGGCATTTCCTGCCGCGGGCGCTAGGCCTACCCACACAAGTGAGGTATCATTTTTATCCGGACACTTGGGGGAACGCTGGGTGGAAGGAAATTTGTGGCTCCTCTCAGATTCCAGAACTTTCTGCCACAGAAATGTGAGGAACATGTGTTTTTTTAGCCAAATTTTGAGGTTTGCAAAGGATTCTGGGTAACAGAACCTGGTCCGAGCCCCACAAGTCACCCCATCTTAGATTCCCCTAGGTCTCTAGTTTTCAGAAATGCACAGGTTTGGTAGGTTTCCCTAGGTGCCGGCTGAGCTAGAGGCCAAAATCTACAGGTAGGCACTTCGCAAAAATCACCTCTGTTTTCTTTCAAAAAATTGGATGTGTCCACGTTGCGCTTTGGGGCGTTTCCTGTCGCAGGCGCTAGGCTTACCCACACAAGTGAGGAATCATTTTTATCGGGAGACTTGGGGGAACGCTGGGTGGAAGGAAATTTGTGGCTCCTCTCAGATTCCAGAACTTTCTGCCACAGAAATGAGAGGAACATGTGTTTTTTTATCCAAATTTTGAGGTTTGTAAAGGATTCTGGGTAACAGAACCTGGTCCGAGCCCCACAAGTCACCCCATCTTGGATTCCCCTAGGTCTCTAGTTTTCAGAAATGCACAGGTTTGGTAGGTTTCCCTAGGTGCCGGCTGAGCTAGAGGCCAAAATATACAGGTAGGCACTTTGCAAAAAACACCTCTGTTTTCTTTCAAAAAATTGGATGTGTCCACGTTGATCTTTGGGGCATTTCCTGTGACGGGCGCTAGGCCTACCCATAGAAGTGAGGTACCATTTTTATCGAGAGACTTTGAGGAACGCTGGGTAGAAGGAAATTTGTGGCTCCTCTCAGATTCCAGAACTTTCTGTCTCCGAAATGAGAGGAAAAAGTGTTTTTTTGGCCAAATTTTGATGTTTGCAAAGGATTCTGGGTAATATAACCTGGTCAGAGCCCCGCAAGTCACCCCATCTTGGATTCCCCTGGGTTTCTAGTTTCCCAAAATGCACTGGTTTGCTAGGTTTCCACAGGTGCCGGCTGAGCTACAGGCCAAAATCCACAGGTAGGCACTGTTTTCAATGAAAAAATGTGATGTGTCCACGTTGTGTTTTGGGCCATTTCCTTTCGTGGGCGCTAGTCCTACCCACACAAGTGAGGTATCATTTCTATCGGGAGACTTGGGAGAATGCTGGGTGGAAGGAAATTTGTGGCTCTTCTCAAATTCTAGAACTTTCTGCCACAGAAATGTGAGGAACATGTGTTTTTTTAGCCAAATTTGAGGTTTGCAAAGGATTCTGGGTAACAGAATCTGTTCCGAGCCCCACAAGTCACCCCATCTTGGATTCCACTAGGTCTCTAGTTTTCAGAAATGCACAGGTTTGGTAGGTTTCCCTAGGTGCCGGCTGAGCTAGAGGCCAAAATCTACAGGTAGGCACTTTGTAGAAAACACCTCTGTTTTCTTTCAAAAAATTGGATGTGTCCACGTTGATCTTTGGGGCATTTCCTGTCACGGGCGCTAGGCCTAACCACACAAGTGAGGTATCATTTTTATCGGGAGACTTGGGGGAACGCTGGGTGGAAGGAAATTTGTGGCTCCTCTCAGATTCCAGAACTTTCTGCCACAGAAATGTGAGGAACATGTGTTTTTTTAGCCAAATTTTGAGGTTTGCAAAGGATTCTGGGTAACAGAACCTGGTCCGAGCCCCACAAGTCACCCCATCTTGGATTCCCCTAGGTCTCTAGTTTTCAGAAATGCACAGGTTTGGTAGGTTTCCCTAGGTGCCGGCTGAGCTAGAGGCCAAAATCTACAGGTAGGCACTTCGCAAAAATCACCTCTGTTTTCTTTCAAAAAATTGAATGTGTCCACGTTGCGCTTTGGGGCGTTTCCTGTCGCAGGCGCTAGGCTTACCCACACAAGTGAGGAATCATTTTTATCGGGAGACTTGGGGGAACGCTGGGTGGAAGGAAATTTGTGGCTCCTCTCAGATTCCAGAACTTTCTGCCACAGAAATGAGAGGAACATGTGTTTTTTTATCCAAATTTTGAGGTTTGTAAAGGATTCTGGGTAACAGAACCTGGTCCGAGCCCCACAAGTCACCCCATCTTGGATTCCCCTAGGTCTCTAGTTTTCAGAAATGCACAGGTTTGGTAGGTTTCCCTAGGTGCCGGCTGAGCTAGAGGCCAAAATATACAGGTAGGCACTTTGCAAAAAACACCTCTGTTTTCTTTCAAAAAATTGGATGTGTCCACGTTGATCTTTGGGGCATTTCCTGTGACGGGCGCTAGGCCTACCCATAGAAGTGAGGTACCATTTTTATCGAGAGACTTTGAGGAACGCTGGGTAGAAGGAAATTTGTGGCTCCTCTCAGATTCCAGAACTTTCTGTCTCCGAAATGAGAGGAAAAAGTGTTTTTTTGGCCAAATTTTGATGTTTGCAAAGGATTCTGGGTAATATAACCTGGTCAGAGCCCCGCAAGTCACCCCATCTTGGATTCCCCTGGGTTTCTAGTTTCCCAAAATGCACTGGTTTGCTAGGTTTCCACAGGTGCCGGCTGAGCTACAGGCCAAAATCCACAGGTAGGCACTGTTTTCAATGAAAAAATGTGATGTGTCCACGTTGTGTTTTGGGCCATTTCCTTTCGTGGGCGCTAGTCCTACCCACACAAGTGAGGTATCATTTCTATCGGGAGACTTGGGAGAATGCTGGGTGGAAGGAAATTTGTGGCTCCTCTCAAATTCTAGAACTTTCTGCCACAGAAATGTGAGGAACATGTGTTTTTTTAGCCAAATTTGAGGTTTGCAAAGGATTCTGGGTAACAGAATCTGTTCCGAGCCCCACAAGTCACCCCATCTTGGATTCCACTAGGTCTCTAGTTTTCAGAAATGCACAGGTTTGGTAGGTTTCCCTAGGTGCCGGCTGAGCTAGAGGCCAAAATCTACAGGTAGGCACTTTGTAGAAAACACCTCTGTTTTCTTTCAAAAAATTGGATGTGTCCACGTTGATCTTTGGGGCATTTCCTGTCACGGGCGCTAGGCCTAACCACACAAGTGAGGTATCATTTTTATCGGGAGACTTGGGGGAACGCTGGGTGGAAGGAAATTTGTGGCTCCTCTCAGATTCCAGAACTTTCTGCTACAGAAATGTGAGGAACATGTGTTTTTTTAGCCAAATTTTGAGGTTTGCAAAGGATTCTGGGTAACAGAACCTGATCAGAGCCCCACAAGTCACCCCATCTTGGATTCCCCTAGGTCTCTAGTTTTCAGAAATGCACAGGTTTGGTAGGTTTTCCTCGGTGCCGGCTGAGCTAGAGGCCAAAATCTACAGGTAGACACTTTGCAAAAAACACCTCTGTTTTCTTTCAAAAAATTGGATGTGTCCACGTTGCACTTTGGGGCATTTCCTGCCGCGGGCGCTAGGCCTACCCACACAAGTGAGGTATCATTTTTATCGGGAGACTTGGGGGAACGCTGAGTGGAAGGAAATTTGTGGTTCCTCTCAGTTTCCAGAACTTTCTGCCACAGAAATGAGAGGAAAAAGTGTTTTTTTAGCCAAATTTTGAGTTTTGCAAAGGATTCTGGGTAACAGAACCTGGTCCGAGCCCCACAAGTCACCCCTTCTTGGATTCCCCTAGGTCTCTAGTTTTCAGAAATGCACAGGTTTGGTAGGTTTCCCTAGGTGCCGGCTGACCTAGAGGCCAAAATCTACAGGTAGGCACTTTGCAGAAAACACCTCTGTTTTCTTTCAAAAAATTGGATGTGTCCACGTTGCGCTTTGGGTCATTTCCTCTCGCGGGCGCTAGGCCTACCCACACAAGTGAGGTATCATTTTTATCGGGAGACTTGGGGGAACGCTGGGTGGAAGGATATTTGTGGCTCCTCTCAGATTCCAGAACTTTCTGCCACAGAAATGTGAGGAACATGTGTTTTTTTAGCCAAATTTTGAGGTTTGCAAAGGATTCTGGGTAACAGAACCTGAACAGAGCCCCACAAGTCACCCCATCTTGGATTCCCCTAGGTCTCTAGTTTTCAGAAATGCACAGGTTTGGTAGGTTTCCCTCGTGCCGGCTGAGCTAGAGGCCAAAACCTACAGGTAGGCACTTTGCAAAAAACACCTCTGTTTTCTTTCAAAAAATTGGATGTGTCCACGTTGCGCTTTGGGTCATTTCCTCTCGCGGGCGCTAGGCCTACCCACACAAGTGAGGTATCATTTTTATCGGGAGACTTGGGGGAACGCTGGGTGGAAGGAAATTTGTGGCTCCTCTCAATTTCCAGAACTTTCTGCCACAGAAATGTGAGGAACATGTGTTTTTTTAGCCAAATTTTGAGGTTTGCAAAGGATTCTGGGTAACAGAACCTGGTCAGAGCATCACAAGTCAGCCCATCTTGGATTCCCCATGGTCTCTAGTTTTCAAAAATACACAGGTCTGGTAGGTTTCCCTAGGTGCCGGCTGAGCTAGAGGCCAAAATCTACAGGTAGGCACTTTGCAAAAAACACCTCTGTTTTCTTTCAAAAAATTGGATGTGTCCACGTTGCACTTTGGGGCATTTCCTACCGCGGGCGCTAGGCCTACCCACACAAGTGAGGTATCATTTTTATCCGGAGACTTGGGGGAACGCTGGGTGGAAGGAAATTTGTGGCTCCTCTCAGATTCCAGAACTTTCTGCCACAGAAATGTGAGGAACATGTGTTTTTTTAGCCAAATTTTGAGGTTTGCAAAGGATTCTGGGTAACAGAACCTGGTCAGAGCCTCACAAGTCAGCCCATCTTGGATTCCCCTAGGTCTCTAGTTTTCAAAAATACACAGGTTTGGTAGGTTTCCCTAGGTGCCGGCTGAGCTAGAGGCCAAAATCTACAGGTAGGCAGTTTGCAAAAAACACCTCTGTTTTCTTTTAAAAAATTGGATGTGTCCACGTTGCACTTTGGGGCATTTCCTACCGCGGGCACTAGGCCTACCCAAACAAGTGAGGTATCATTTTCATCGGGAGACTTGGGGGAATGCTAGGTGGAAGGAAATTTGTGGTTCTTCTCAGTTTCCAGAACTTTCTGCCACAGAAATGTGAGGAACATGTGTTTTTTTGGCCAAATTTTGATTTTTGCAAAGGATTCTGGGTAACATAACCTGGTCAGAGCCCCGCAAGTCATCCCATCTTGGATTCCCCTGGGTTTCTAGTTTCCAAAAATACACAGGTTTGGTAGGTTTCCCTAGGTGCCGGCTGAGCTAGAGGCCAAAATCTACAGGTAGGCACTTTGCAATAAACACCTCTGTTTTCTTTCAAAAAATTGGATGTGTCCACGTTGCGCTTTGGGGCGTTTCCTGTCGCGGGCGCTAGGCCTACCCACACAAGTGAGGTATCATTTCTATCCGGAGACTTGGGGGAACGCTGGGTGGAAGGAAATTTGTGGCTCCTCTCAGATTCCAGAACTTTCTGCCAAAGAAATGTGAGGAACATGTGTTTTTTAGCCAAATTTGAGGTTTGCAAAGGATTCTGGGTAACATAATCTGTTCCGAGCCCCACAAGTCACCCCATCTTGGATTCCACTAGGTCTCTAGTTTTCAGAAATGCACAGGTTTGGTAGGTTTCCCTAGGTCCCGGCTGAGCTAGAGGCCAAAATCTACAGGTAGGCACTTTGCAGAAAACACCTCTGTTTTCTTTCAAAAAATTGGATGTGTCCACGTTGCGCTTTGGGTCATTTCCTCTCGCGGGCGCTAGGCCTACCCACACAAGTGAGGTATCATTTTTATCGGGAGACTTGGGGGAACGCTGGGTGGAAGGAAATTTGAATCTCCTCTCAGATTCCAGAACTTTCTGCCACAGAAATGTGAGGAACATGTGTTTTTTTAGCCAAATTTTGAGGTTTGCAAAGGATTCTGGGTAACAGAACCTGGTCAGAGCCTCACAAGTCAACCCATCTTGGATACCCCTAGGTCTCTAGTTTTCAAAAATACACAGGTTTGGTAGGTTTCCCTAGGTGCCGGCTGAGCTAGAGGCCAAAATCTACAGGTAGGCACTTTGCAAAAAACACCTCTGTTTTCTTTCAAAAAATTGGATGTGTCCACGTTGCACTTTGGGGCATTTCCTGCCGCGGGCGCTAGGCCTACCCACACAAGTGAGGTATCATTTTTATCCGGAGACTTGGGGGAACGCTGGGTGGAAGGAAATTTGTGGCTCCTCTCAGATTCCAGAACTTTCTGCCACAGAAATGTGAGGAACATGTGTTTTTTTAGCTAAATTTTGAGGTTTGCAAAGGATTCTGGGTAACAGAACCTGGTCCGAGCCCCACAAGTCACCCCATCTTGGATTCCCCTAGGTCTCTAGTTTTCAGAAATGCACAGGTTTGGTAGGTTTCCCTAGGTGCCGGCTGAGCTAGAGGCCAAAATCTACAGGTAGGCACTTCGCAAAAATCACCTCTGTTTTCTTTCAAAAAATTGGATGTGTCCACGTTGCGCTTTGGGGCGTTTCCTGTCGCAGGCGCTAGGCTTACCCACACAAGTGAGGAATCATTTTTATCGGGAGACTTGGGGGAACGCTGGGTGGAAGGAAATTTGTGGCTCCTCTCAGATTCCGAACTTTCTGCCACAGAAATGAGAGGAACATGTGTTTTTTTATCCAAATTTTGAGGTTTGTAAAGGATTCTGGGTAACAGAACCTGGTCCGAGCCCCACAAGTCACCCCATCTTGGATTCCCCTAGGTCTCTAGTTTTCAGAAATGCACAGGTTTGGTAGGTTTCCCTAGGTGCCGGCTGAGCTAGAGGCCAAAATATACAGGTAGGCACTTTGCAAAAAACACCTCTGTTTTCTTTCAAAAAATTGGATGTGTCCACGTTGATCTTTGGGGCATTTCCTGTCACGGGCGCTAGGCCTACCCATAGAAGTGAGGTACCATTTTTATCGAGAGACTTTGAGGAACGCTGGGTAGAAGGAAATTTGTGGCTCCTCTCAGATTCCAGAACTTTCTGTCTCCGAAATGAGAGGAAAAAGTGTTTTTTTGGCCAAATTTTGATGTTTGCAAAGGATTCTGGGTAATATAACCTGGTCAGAGCCCCGCAAGTCACCCCATCTTGCATTCCCTTGGGTTTCTAGTTTCCCAAAATGCACTGGTTTGCTAGGTTTCCACAGGTGCCGGCTGAGCTACAGGCCAAAATCCACAGGTAGGCACTGTTTTCAATGAAAAAATGTGATGTGTCAATGTTGTGTTTTGGGCCATTTCCTTTCGTGGGCGCTAGTCCTACCCACACAAGTGAGGTATCATTTCTATCGGGAGACTTGGGAGAATGCTGGGTGGAAGGAAATTTGTGGCTCCTCTCAAATTCTAGAACTTTCTGCCACAGAAATGTGAGGAACATGTGTTTTTTTAGCCAAATTTGAGGTTTGCAAAGGATTCTGGGTAACAGAATCTGTTCCGTGCCCCACAAGTCACCCCATCTTGTTTTCCACTAGGTCTCTAGTTTTCAGAAATGCACAGGTTTGGTAGGTTTCCCTAGGTGCCGGCTGAGCTAGAGGCCAAAATCTACAGGTAGGCACTTTGTAGAAAACACCTCTGTTTTCTTTCAAAAAATTGGATGTGTCCACGTTGATCTTTGGGGCATTTCCTGTCACGGGCGCTAGGCCTAACCACACAAGTGAGGTATCATTTTTATCGGGAGACTTGGGGGAACGCTGGGTGGAAGGAAATTTGTGGCTCCTCTCAGATTCCAGAATTTTCTGCTACAGAAATGTGAGGAACATGTGTTTTTTTAGCCAAATTTTGAGGTTTGCAAAGGATTCTGGGTAACAGAACCTGATCAGAGCCCCACAAGTCACCCCATCTTGGATTCCCCTAGGTCTCTAGTTTTCAGAAATGCACAGGTTTGGTAGGTTTCCCTCGGTGCCGGCTGAGCTAGAGGCCAAAATCTACAGGTAGACACTTTGCAAAAAACACCTCTGTTTTCTTTCAAAAAATTGGATGTGTCCACGTTGCACTTTGGGGCATTTCCTGCCGCGGGCGCTAGGCCTACCCACACAATTGAGGTATCATTTTTATCGGGAGACTTGGGGGAACGCTGAGTGGAAGGAAATTTGTGGTTCCTCTCAGTTTCCAGAACTTTCTGCCACAGAAATGAGAGGAAAAAGTGTTTTTTTAGCCAAATTCTGAGGTTTGCAATGGATTGTGTGTAACAGAACCTGGTCAGAGCCTCACAAGTCAGCCCAACTTGGATTCCCCTAGGTCTCTAGTTTTCAAAAATACACAGGTTTGGTAGGTTTCCCTAGGTGCCGGCTGAGCTAGAGGCCAAAATCTACAGGTAGGCACTTTGCAAAAAACACCTCTGTTTTCTTTCAAAAAATTGGATGTGTCCACGTTGCACTTTGGGGCATTTCCTGCCGCGGGCGCTAGGCCTACCCACACAAGTGAGGTATCATTTTTATCCGGAGACTTGGGGGAACGCTGGGTGGAAGGAAATTTGTGGCTCCTCTCAGATTCCAGAACTTTCTGCAACAGAAATTTGAGGAACATGTGTTTTTTTAGCCAAATTTTGAGTTTTGCAAACTATTCTGGGTAACAGAACCTGGTCCGAGCCCCACAAGTCACCCCTTCTTGGATTCCCCTAGGTCTCTAGTTTTCAGAATTGCACAGGTTTGGTTGGTTTCCCTAGGTGCCGGCTGACCTAGAGGCCAAAATCTACAGGTAGGCACTTTGCAGAAAACACCTCTGTTTTCTTTAAAAAAATTGGATGTGTCCACGTTGCGCTTTGGGTCATTTCCTCTCGCGGGCGCTAGGCCTACCCACACAAGTGAGGTATCATTTTTATCGGGAGACTTGGGGGAACGCTGGGTGGAAGGATATTTGTGGCTCCTCTCAGATTCCAGAACTTTCTGCCACAGAAATGTGAGGAACATGTGTTTTTTTAGCCAAATTTTGAGGTTTGCAAAGGATTCTGGGTAACAGAACCTGAACAGAGCCCCACAAGTCACCCCATCTTGGATTCCCCTAGGTCTCTAGTTTTCAGAAATGCACAGGTTTGGTAGGTTTCCCTCGTGCCGGCTGAGCTAGAGGCCAAAACCTACAGGTAGGCACTTTGCAAAAAACACCTCTGTTTTCTTTCAAAAAATTGGATGTGTCCACGTTGCGCTTTGGGTCATTTCCTCTCGCGGGCGCTAGGCCTACCCACACAAGTGAGGTATCATTTTTATCGGGAGACTTGGGGGAACGCTGGGTGGAAGGAAATTTGTGGCTCCTCTCAATTTCCAGAACTTTCTGCCACAGAAATGTGAGGAACATGTGTTTTTTTAGCCAAATTTTGAGGTTTGCAAAGGATTCTGGGTAACAGAACCTGGTCAGAGCATCACAAGTCAGCCCATCTTGGATTCCCCATGGTCTCTAGTTTTCAAAAATACACAGGTTTGGTAGGTTTCCCTAGGTGCCGGCTGAGCTAGAGGCCAAAATCTACAGGTAGGCACTTTGCAAAAAACACCTCTGTTTTCTTTCAAAAAATTGGATGTGTCCACGTTGCACTTTGGGGCATTTCCTACCGCGGGCGCTAGGCCTACCCACACAAGTGAGGTATCATTTTTATCGGGAGACTTGGGGGAACGCTGGGTGGAAGGAAATTTGTGGCTCCTCTCAGATTCCAGAACTTTCTGCCACAGAAATGTGAGGAACATGTGTTTTTTTAGCCAAATTTTGAGGTTTGCAAAGGATTCTGGGTAACAGAACCTGAACAGAGCCCCACAAGTCACCCCATCTTGGATTCCCCTAGGTCTCTAGTTTTCAGAAATGCACAGGTTTGGTAGGTTTCCCTCGTGCCGGCTGAGCTAGAGGCCAAAACCTACAGGTAGGCACTTTGCAGAAAACACCTCTGTTTTCCTTCAAAAAATTGGATGTGTCCACGTTGCACTTTGGGGCACTTCCTACCGCGGGCGCTAGGCCTACCCACACAAGTGAGGTATCATTTTTATCCGGAGACTTGGGGGAACGCTGGGTGGAAGGAAATTTGTGGCTCCTCTCAGATTCCAGAACTTTCTGCCACAGAAATGTGAGGAACATGTGTTTTTTTAGCCAAATTTTGAGGTTTGCAAAGGATTCTGGGTAACAGAACCTGGTCAGAGCCTCACAAGTCAGCCCATCTTGGATTCCCCTAGGTCTCTAGTTTTCAAAAATACACAGGTTTGGTAGGTTTCCCTAGGTGCCGGCTGAGCTAGAGGCCAAAATCTACAGGTAGGCAGTTTGCAAAAAACACCTCTGTTTTCTTTCAAAAAATTGGATGTGTCCACGTTGCACTTTGGGGCATTTCCTGCCGCGGGCACTAGGCCTACCCAAACAAGTGAGGTATCATTTTTATCGGGAGACTTGGGGGAATGCTAGGTGGAAGGAAATTTGTGGTTCTTCTCAGTTTCCAGAACTTTCTGCCACAGAAATGTGAGGAACATGTGTTTTTTTGGCCAAATTTTGATGTTTGCAAAGGATTCTGGGTAACATAACCTGGTCAGAGCCCCGCAAGTCATCCCATCTTGGATTCCCCTGGGTTTCTAGTTTCCAAAAATACACAGGTTTGGTAGGTTTCCCTAGGTGCCGGCTGAGCTAGAGGCCAAAATCTACAGGTAGGCACTTTGCAATAAACACCTCTGTTTTCTTTCAAAAAATTGGATGTGTCCACGTTGCGCTTTGGGGCGTTTCCTGTCGCGGGCGCTAGGCCTACCCACACAAGTGAGGTATCATTTCTATCCGGAGACTTGGGGGAACGCTGGGTGGAAGGAAATTTGTGGCTCCTCTCAGATTCCAGAACTTTCTGCCAAAGAAATGTGAGGAACATGTGTTTTTTTAGCCAAATTTGAGGTTTGCAAAGGATTCTGGGTAACAGAATCTGTTCCGAGCCCCACAAGTCACCCCATCTTGGATTCCACTAGGTCTCTAGTTTTCAGAAATGCACAGGTTTGGTAGGTTTCCCTAGATCCCGGCTGAGCTAGAGGCCAAAATCTACAGGTAGGCACTTTGCAGAAAACACCTCTGTTTTCCTTAAAAAAATTGGATGTGTCCACGTTGCGCTTTGGGTCATTTCCTCTCGCGGGCGCTAGGCCTACCCACACAAGTGAGGTATCATTTTTATCGGGAGACTTGGGGGAACGCTGGGTGGAAGGAAATTTGTGGCTCCTCTCAGATTCCAGAACTTTCTGCCACAGAAATGTGAGGAACATGTGTTTTTTTAGCCAAATTTTGAGGTTTGCAAAGGATTCTGGGTAACAGAACCTGAACAGAGCCCCACAAGTCACCCCATCTTGGATTCCCCTAGGTCTCTAGTTTTCAGAAATGCACAGGTTTGGTAGGTTTCCCTCGTGCCGGCTGAGCTAGAGGCCAAAACCTACAGGTAGGCACTTTGCAGAAAACACCTCTGTTTTCCTTCAAAAAATTGGATGTGTCCACGTTGCACTTTGGGGCACTTCCTACCGCGGGCGCTAGGCCTACCCACACAAGTGAGGTATCATTTTTATCCGGAGACTTGGGGGAACGCTGGGTGGAAGGAAATTTGTGGCTCCTCTCAGATTCCAGAACTTTCTGCCACAGAAATGTGAGGAACATGTGTTTTTTTAGCCAAATTTTGAGGTTTGCAAAGGATTCTGGGTAACAGAACCTGGTCAGAGCCTCACAAGTCAGCCCATCTTGGATTCCCCTAGGTCTCTAGTTTTCAAAAATACACAGGTTTGGTAGGTTTCCCTAGGTGCCGGCTGAGCTAGAGGCCAAAATCTACAGGTAGGCAGTTTGCAAAAAACACCTCTGTTTTCTTTCAAAAAATTGGATGTGTCCACGTTGCACTTTGGGGCATTTCCTGCCGCGGGCACTAGGCCTACCCAAACAAGTGAGGTATCATTTTTATCGGGAGACTTGGGGGAATGCTAGGTGGAAGGAAATTTGTGGTTCTTCTCAGTTTCCAGAACTTTCTGCCACAGAAATGTGAGGAACATGTGTTTTTTTTGGCCAAATTTTGATGTTTGCAAAGGATTCTGGGTAACATAACCTGGTCAGAGCCCCGCAAGTCATCCCATCTTGGATTCCCCTGGGTTTCTAGTTTCCAAAAATACACAGGTTTGGTAGGTTTCCCTAGGTGCCGGCTGAGCTAGAGGCCAAAATCTACAGGTAGGCACTTTGCAATAAACACCTCTGTTTTCTTTCAAAAAATTGGATGTGTCCACGTTGCGCTTTGGGGCGTTTCCTGTCGCGGGCGCTAGGCCTACCCACACAAGTGAGGTATCATTTCTATCCGGAGACTTGGGGGAACGCTGGGTGGAAGGAA
Organism: Pleurodeles waltl; assembly: GCF_031143425.1. NCBI lineage: Eukaryota > Metazoa > Chordata > Amphibia > Caudata > Salamandridae > Pleurodeles > Pleurodeles waltl. The sequence continues at coordinate 643,243,308 of NC_090440.1, read as the reverse complement.
ATTTGTGGCTCCTCTCAGATTCCAGAACTTTCTGCCAAAGAAATGTGAGGAACATGTGTTTTTTAGCCAAATTTGAGGTTTGCAAAGGATTCTGGGTAACAGAATCTGTTCCGAGCCCCACAAGTCACCCCATCTTGGATTCCACTAGGTCTCTAGTTTTCAGAAATGCACAGGTTTGGTAGGTTTCCCTAGGTCCCGGCTGAGCTAGAGGCCAAAATCTACAGGTAGGCACTTTGCAGAAAACACCTCTGTTTTCCTTCAAAAAATTGGATGTGTCCACGTTGCGCTTTGGGTCATTTCCTCTCGCGGGCGCTAGGCCTACCCACACAAGTGAGGTATCATTTTTATCGGGAGACTTGGGGGAACGCTGGGTGGAAGGAAATTTGTGGCTCCTCTCAGATTCCAGAACTTTCTGCCACAGAAATGTGAGGAACATGTGTTTTTTTAGCCAAATTTTGAGGTTTGCAAAGGATTCTGGGTAACAGAACCTGAACAGAGCCCCACAAGTCACCCCATCTTGGATTCCCCTAGGTCTCTAGTTTTCAGAAATGCACAGGTTTGGTAGGTTTCCCTCGTGCCGGCTGAGCTAGAGGCCAAAACCTACAGGTAGGCACTTTGCAAAAAACACCTCTGTTTTCTTTCAAAAAATTGGATGTGTCCACGTTGCGCTTTGGGTCATTTCCTCTCGCGGGCGCTAGGCCTACCCACACAAGTGAGGTATCATTTTTATCGGGAGACTTGGGGGAACGCTGGGGGGAAGGAAATTTGTGGCTCCTCTCAATTTCCAGAACTTTCTGCCACAGAAATGTGAGGAACATGTGTTTTTTTAGCCAAATTTTGAGGTTTGCAAAGGATTCTGGGTAACAGAACCTGGTCAGAGCCTCACAAGTCAGCCCATTTTGGATTCCCCATGGTCTCTAGTTTTCAAAAATACACAGGTTTGGTAGGTTTCCCTAGGTGCCGGCTGAGCTAGAGGCCAAAATCTACAGGTAGGCACTTTGCAAAAAACACCTCTGTTTTCTTTCAAAAAATTGGATGTGTCCACGTTGCACTTTGGGGCATTTCCTGCCGCGGGCGCTAGGCCTACCCACACAAGTGAGGTATCATTTTTATCCGGAGACTTGGGGGAACGCTGGGTGGAAGGAAATTTGTGGCTCCTCTCAGATTCCAGAACTTTCTGCCACAGAAATGTGAGGAACATGTGTTTTTTTAGCTAAATTTTGAGGTTTGCAAAGGATTCTGGGTAACAGAACCTGGTCCGAGCCCCACAAGTCACCCCATCTTGGATTCCCCTAGGTCTCTAGTTTTCAGAAATGCACAGGTTTGGTAGGTTTCCCTAGGTGCCGGCTGAGCTAGAGGCCAAAATCTACAGGTAGGCACTTCGCAAAAATCACCTCTGTTTTCTTTCAAAAAATTGGATGTGTCCACGTTGCGCTTTGGGGCGTTTCCTGTCGCAGGCGCTAGGCTTACCCACACAAGTGAGGAATCATTTTTATCGGGAGACTTGGGGGAACGCTGGGTGGAAGGAAATTTGTGGCTCCTCTCAGATTCCGAACTTTCTGCCACAGAAATGAGAGGAACATGTGTTTTTTTATCCAAATTTTGAGGTTTGTAAAGGATTCTGGGTAACAGAACCTGGTCCGAGCCCCACAAGTCACCCCATCTTGGATTCCCCTAGGTCTCTAGTTTTCAGAAATGCACAGGTTTGGTAGGTTTCCCTAGGTGCCGGCTGAGCTAGAGGCCAAAATATACAGGTAGGCACTTTGCAAAAAACACCTCTGTTTTCTTTCAAAAAATTGGATGTGTCCACGTTGATCTTTGGGGCATTTCCTGTCACGGGCGCTAGGCCTACCCATAGAAGTGAGGTACCATTTTTATCGAGAGACTTTGAGGAACGCTGGGTAGAAGGAAATTTGTGGCTCCTCTCAGATTCCAGAACTTTCTGTCTCCGAAATGAGAGGAAAAAGTGTTTTTTTGGCCAAATTTTGATGTTTGCAAAGGATTCTGGGTAATATAACCTGGTCAGAGCCCCGCAAGTCACCCCATCTTGCATTCCCTTGGGTTTCTAGTTTCCCAAAATGCACTGGTTTGCTAGGTTTCCACAGGTGCCGGCTGAGCTACAGGCCAAAATCCACAGGTAGGCACTGTTTTCAATGAAAAAATGTGATGTGTCAATGTTGTGTTTTGGGCCATTTCCTTTCGTGGGCGCTAGTCCTACCCACACAAGTGAGGTATCATTTCTATCGGGAGACTTGGGAGAATGCTGGGTGGAAGGAAATTTGTGGCTCCTCTCAAATTCTAGAACTTTCTGCCACAGAAATGTGAGGAACATGTGTTTTTTTAGCCAAATTTGAGGTTTGCAAAGGATTCTGGGTAACAGAATCTGTTCCGTGCCCCACAAGTCACCCCATCTTGTTTTCCACTAGGTCTCTAGTTTTCAGAAATGCACAGGTTTGGTAGGTTTCCCTAGGTGCCGGCTGAGCTAGAGGCCAAAATCTACAGGTAGGCACTTTGTAGAAAACACCTCTGTTTTCTTTCAAAAAATTGGATGTGTCCACGTTGATCTTTGGGGCATTTCCTGTCACGGGCGCTAGGCCTAACCACACAAGTGAGGTATCATTTTTATCGGGAGACTTGGGGGAACGCTGGGTGGAAGGAAATTTGTGGCTCCTCTCAGATTCCAGAATTTTCTGCTACAGAAATGTGAGGAACATGTGTTTTTTTAGCCAAATTTTGAGGTTTGCAAAGGATTCTGGGTAACAGAACCTGATCAGAGCCCCACAAGTCACCCCATCTTGGATTCCCCTAGGTCTCTAGTTTTCAGAAATGCACAGGTTTGGTAGGTTTCCCTCGGTGCCGGCTGAGCTAGAGGCCAAAATCTACAGGTAGACACTTTGCAAAAAACACCTCTGTTTTCTTTCAAAAAATTGGATGTGTCCACGTTGCACTTTGGGGCATTTCCTGCCGCGGGCGCTAGGCCTACCCACACAATTGAGGTATCATTTTTATCGGGAGACTTGGGGGAACGCTGAGTGGAAGGAAATTTGTGGTTCCTCTCAGTTTCCAGAACTTTCTGCCACAGAAATGAGAGGAAAAAGTGTTTTTTTAGCCAAATTCTGAGGTTTGCAATGGATTGTGTGTAACAGAACCTGGTCAGAGCCTCACAAGTCAGCCCATCTTGGATTCCCCTAGGTCTCTAGTTTTCAAAAATACACAGGTTTGGTAGGTTTCCCTAGGTGCCGGCTGAGCTAGAGGCCAAAATCTACAGGTAGGCACTTTGCAAAAAACACCTCTGTTTTCTTTCAAAAAATTGGATGTGTCCACGTTGCACTTTGGGGCATTTCCTGCCGCGGGCGCTAGGCCTACCCACACAAGTGAGGTATCATTTTTATCCGGAGACTTGGGGGAACGCTGGGTGGAAGGAAATTTGTGGCTCCTCTCAGATTCCAGAACTTTCTGCAACAGAAATTTGAGGAACATGTGTTTTTTTAGCCAAATTTTGAGTTTTGCAAACTATTCTGGGTAACAGAACCTGGTCCGAGCCCCACAAGTCACCCCTTCTTGGATTCCCCTAGGTCTCTAGTTTTCAGAATTGCACAGGTTTGGTAGGTTTCCCTAGGTGCCGGCTGACCTAGAGGCCAAAATCTACAGGTAGGCACTTTGCAGAAAACACCTCTGTTTTCTTTAAAAAAATTGGATGTGTCCACGTTGCGCTTTGGGTCATTTCCTCTCGCGGGCGCTAGGCCTACCCACACAAGTGAGGTATCATTTTTATCGGGAGACTTGGGGGAACGCTGGGTGGAAGGATATTTGTGGCTCCTCTCAGATTCCAGAACTTTCTGCCACAGAAATGTGAGGAACATGTGTTTTTTTAGCCAAATTTTGAGGTTTGCAAAGGATTCTGGGTAACAGAACCTGAACAGAGCCCCACAAGTCACCCCATCTTGGATTCCCCTAGGTCTCTAGTTTTCAGAAATGCACAGGTTTGGTAGGTTTCCCTCGTGCCGGCTGAGCTAGAGGCCAAAACCTACAGGTAGGCACTTTGCAAAAAACACCTCTGTTTTCTTTCAAAAAATTGGATGTGTCCACGTTGCGCTTTGGGTCATTTCCTCTCGCGGGCGCTAGGCCTACCCACACAAGTGAGGTATCATTTTTATCGGGAGACTTGGGGGAACGCTGGGTGGAAGGAAATTTGTGGCTCCTCTCAATTTCCAGAACTTTCTGCCACAGAAATGTGAGGAACATGTGTTTTTTTAGCCAAATTTTGAGGTTTGCAAAGGATTCTGGGTAACAGAACCTGGTCAGAGCATCACAAGTCAGCCCATCTTGGATTCCCCATGGTCTCTAGTTTTCAAAAATACACAGGTTTGGTAGGTTTCCCTAGGTGCCGGCTGAGCTAGAGGCCAAAATCTACAGGTAGGCACTTTGCAAAAAACACCTCTGTTTTCTTTCAAAAAATTGGATGTGTCCACGTTGCACTTTGGGGCATTTCCTACCGCGGGCGCTAGGCCTACCCACACAAGTGAGGTATCATTTTTATCGGGAGACTTGGGGGAACGCTGGGTGGAAGGAAATTTGTGGCTCCTCTCAGATTCCAGAACTTTCTGCCACAGAAATGTGAGGAACATGTGTTTTTTTAGCCAAATTTTGAGGTTTGCAAAGGATTCTGGGTAACAGAACCTGAACAGAGCCCCACAAGTCACCCCATCTTGGATTCCCCTAGGTCTCTAGTTTTCAGAAATGCACAGGTTTGGTAGGTTTCCATTGTGCCGGCTGAGCTAGAGGCCAAAACCTACAGGTAGGCACTTTGCAAAAAACACCTCTGTTTTCTTTCAAAAAATTGGATGTGTCCACGTTGCGATTTGGGTCATTTCCTCTCGCGGGCGCTAGGCCTACCCACACAAGTGAGGTATCATTTTTATCGGGAGACTTGGGGGAACGCTGGGTGGAAGGAAATTTGTGGCTCCTCTCAATTTCCAGAACTTTCTGCCACAGAAATGTGAGGAACATGTGTTTTTTTAGCCAAATTTTGAGGTTTGCAAAGGATTCTGGGTAACAGAACCTGGTCAGAGCATCACAAGTCAGCCCATCTTGGATTCCCCATGGTCTCTAGTTTTCAAAAATACACAGGTTTGGTAGGTTTCCCTAGGTGCCGGCTGAGCTAGAGGCCAAAATCTACAGGTAGGCACTTTGCAATAAACACCTCTGTTTTCTTTCAAAAAATTGGATGTGTCCACGTTGCGCTTTGGGGCGTTTCCTGTAGCGGGCGCTAGGCCTACCCACACAAGTGAGGTATCATTTCTATCCGGAGACTTGGGGGAACGCTGGGTGGAAGGAAATTTGTGGCTCCTCTCAGATTCCAGAACTTTCTGCCAAAGAAATGTGAGGAACATGTGTTTTTTTAGCCAAATTTGAGGTTTGCAAAGGATTCTGGGTAACAGAATCTGTTCCGAGCCCCACAAGTCACCCCATCTTGGATTCCACTAGGTCTCTAGTTTTCAGAAATGCACAGGTTTGGTAGGTTTCCCTAGATCCCGGCTGAGCTAGAGGCCAAAATCTACAGGTAGGCACTTTGCAGAAAACACCTCTGTTTTCCTTAAAAAAATTGGATGTGTCCACGTTGCGCTTTGGGTCATTTCCTCTCGCGGGCGCTAGGCCTACCCACACAAGTGAGGTATCATTTTTATCGGGAGACTTGGGGGAACGCTGGGTGGAAGGAAATTTGTGGCTCCTCTCAGATTCCAGAACTTTCTGCCACAGAAATGTGAGGAACATGTGTTTTTTTAGCCAAATTTTGAGGTTTGCAAAGGATTCTGGGTAACAGAACCTGAACAGAGCCCCACAAGTCACCCCATCTTGGATTCCCCTAGGTCTCTAGTTTTCAGAAATGCACAGGTTTGGTAGGTTTCCCTCGTGCCGGCTGAGCTAGAGGCCAAAACCTACAGGTAGGCACTTTGCAGAAAACACCTCTGTTTTCCTTCAAAAAATTGGATGTGTCCACGTTGCACTTTGGGGCACTTCCTACCGCGGGCGCTAGGCCTACCCAAACAAGTGAGGTATCATTTTTATCGGGAGACTTGGGGGAATGCTAGGTGGAAGGAAATTTGTGGTTCTTCTCAGTTTCCAGAACTTTCTGCCACAGAAATGTGAGGAACATGTGTTTTTTTGGCCAAATTTTGATGTTTGCAAAGGATTCTGGGTAACAGAACCTGGTCAGAGCCTCACAAGTCAGCCCATTTTGGATTCCCCATGGTCTCTAGTTTTCAAAAATACACAGGTTTGGTAGGTTTCCCTAGGTGCCGGCTGAGCTAGAGGCCAAAATCTACAGGTAGGCACTTTGCAAAAAACACCTCTGTTTTCTTTCAAAAAATTGGATGTGTCCACGTTGCACTTTGGGGCATTTCCTACCGCGGGCGCTAGGCCTACCCACACAAGTGAGGTATCATTTTTATCCGGAGACTTGGGGGAACGCTGGGTGGAAGGAAATTTGTGGCTCCTCTCAGATTCCAGAACTTTCTGCCACAGAAATGTGAGGAACATGTGTTTTTTTAGCCAAATTTTGAGGTTTGCAAAGGATTCTGGGTAACAGAACCTGGTCAGAGCCTCACAAGTCAGCCCATCTTGGATTCCCCTAGGTCTCTAGTTTTCAAAAATACACAGGTTTGGTAGGTTTCCCTAGGTGCCGGCTGAGCTAGAGGCCAAAATCTACAGGTAGGCAGTTTGCAAAAAACACCTCTGTTTTCTTTTAAAAAATTGGATGTGTCCACGTTGCACTTTGGGGCATTTCCTACCGCGGGCACTAGGCCTACCCAAACAAGTGAGGTATCATTTTCATCGGGAGACTTGGGGGAATGCTAGGTGGAAGGAAATTTGTGGTTCTTCTCAGTTTCCAGAACTTTCTGCCACAGAAATGTGAGGAACATGTGTTTTTTTGGCCAAATTTTGATTTTTGCAAAGGATTCTGGGTAACATAACCTGGTCAGAGCCCCGCAAGTAATCCCATCTTGGATTCCCCTGGTTTTCTAGTTTCCAAAAATACACAGGTTTGGTAGGTTTCCCTAGGTGCCGGCTGAGCTAGAGGCCAAAATCTACAGGTAGGCACTTTGCAATAAACACCTCTGTTTTCTTTCAAAAAATTGGATGTGTCCACGTTGCGCTTTGGGGCGTTTCCTGTCGCGGGCGCTAGGCCTACCCACACAAGTGAGGTATAATTTCTATCCGGAGACTTGGGGGAACGCTGGGTGGAAGGAAATTTGTGGCTCCTCTCAGATTCCAGAACTTTCTGCCAAAGAAATGTGAGGAACATGTGTTTTTTAGCCAAATTTGAGGTTTGCAAAGGATTCTGGGTAACAGAATCTGTTCCGAGCCCCACAAGTCACCCCATCTTGGATTCCACTAGGTCTCTAGTTTTCAGAAATGCACAGGTTTGGTAGGTTTCCCTAGGTCCCGGCTGAGCTAGAGGCCAAAATCTACAGGTAGGCACTTTGCAGAAAACACCTCTGTTTTCTTTCAAAAAATTGGATGTGTCCACGTTGCGTTTTGGGTCATTTCCTCTCGCGGGCGCTAGGCCTACCCACACAAGTGAGGTATCATTTTTATCGGGAGACTTGGGGGAACGCTGGGTGGAAGGAAATTTGAATCTCCTCTCAGATTCCAGAACTTTCTGCCACAGAAATGTGAGGAACATGTGTTTTTTTAGCCAAATTTTGAGGTTTGCAAAGGATTCTGGGTAACAGAACCTGGTCAGAGCCTCACAAGTCAACCCATCTTGGATACCCCTAGGTCTCTAGTTTTCAAAAATACACAGGTTTGGTAGGTTTCCCTAGGTGCCGGCTGAGCTAGAGGCCAAAATCTACAGGTAGGCACTTTGCAAAAAACACCTCTGTTTTCTTTCAAAAAATTGGATGTGTCCACGTTGCACTTTGGGGCATTTCCTGCCGCGGGCGCTAGGCCTACCCACACAAGTGAGGTATCATTTTTATCCGGAGACTTGGGGGAACGCTGGGTGGAAGGAAATTTGTGGCTCCTCTCAGATTCCAGAACTTTCTGCCACAGAAATGTGAGGAACATGTGTTTTTTTAGCCAAATTTTGAGGTTTGCAAAGGATTCTGGGTAACAGAACCTGGTCCGAGCCCCACAAGTCACCCCATCTTGGATTCCCCTAGGTCTCTAGTTTTCAGAAATGCACAGGTTTGGTAGGTTTCCCTAGGCGCCGGCTGAGCTAGAGGCCAAAATCTACAGGTAGGCACTTCGCAAAAATCACCTCTGTTTTCTTTCAAAAAATTGGATGTGTCCACGTTGCGCTTTGGGGCGTTTCCTGTCGCAGGCGCTAGGCTTACCCACACAAGTGAGGAATCATTTTTATCGGGAGACTTGGGGGAACGCTGGGTGGAAGGAAATTTGTGGCTCCTCTCAGATTCCAGAACTTTCTGCCACAGAAATGAGAGGAACATGTGTTTTTTTATCCAAATTTTGAGGTTTGTAAAGGATTCTGGGTAACAGAACCTGGTCCGAGCCCCACAATTCACCCCATCTTGGATTCCCCTAGGTCTCTAGTTTTCAGAAATGCACAGGTTTGGTAGGTTTCCCTAGGTGCCGGCTGAGCTAGAGGCCAAAATATACAGGTAGGCACTTTGCAAAAAACACCTCTGTTTTCTTTCAAAAAATTGGATGTGTCCACGTTGATCTTTGGGGCATTTCCTGTCACGGGCGCTAGGCCTACCCATAGAAGTGAGGTACCATTTTTATCGAGAGACTTTGAGGAACGCTGGGTAGAAGGAAATTTGTGGCTCCTCTCAGATTCCAGAACTTTCTGTCTCTGAAATGAGAGGAAAAAGTGTTTTTTTGGCCAAATTTTGATGTTTGCAAAGGATTCTGTGTAATATAACCTGGTCAGAGCCCCGCAAGTCACCCCATCTTGGATTCCCCTGGGTTTCTAGTTTCCCAAAATGCACTGGTTTGCTAGGTTTCCACAGGTGCCGGCTGAGCTACATGCCAAAATCCACAGGTAGGCACTGTTTTCAATGAAAAAATGTGATGTGTCCACGTTGTGTTTTGGGCCATTTCCTTTCGTGGGCGCTAGTCCTACCCACACAAGTGAGGTATCATTTCTATCGGGAGACTTGGGAGAATGCTGGGTGGAAGGAAATTTGTGGCTCCTCTCAAATTCTAGAACTTTCTGCCACAGAAATGTGAGGAACATGTGTTTTTTTAGCCAAATTTGAGGTTTGCAAAGGATTCTGGGTAACAGAATCTGTTCCGAGCCCCACAAGTCACCGCATCTTGTTTTCCACTAGGTCTCTAGTTTTCAGAAATGCACAGGTTTGGTAGGTTTCCCTAGGTACCGGCTGAGCTAGAGGCCAAAATCTACAGGTAGGCACTTTGTAGAAAACACCTCTGTTTTCTTTAAAAAAATTGGATGTGTCCACGTTGATCTTTGGGGCATTTCCTGTCACGGGCGCTAGGCCTAACCACACAAGTGAGGTATCATTTTTATCGGGAGACTTGGGGGAACGCTGGGTGGAAGGAAATTTGTGGCTCCTCTCAGATTCCAGAACTTTCTGCCACAGAAATGTGAGGAACATGTGTTTTTTTAGCCAAATTTTGAGGTTTGCAAAGGATTCTGGGTAACAGAACCTGGTCAGAGCCCCACAAGTCACCCCATCTTGGATTCCCCTAGGTCTCTAGTTTTCAGAAATGCACAGGTTTGGTAGGTTTCCCTCGGTGCCGGCTGAGCTAGAGGCCAAAATCTACAGGTAGACACTTTGCAAAAAACACCTCTGTTTTCTTTCAAAAAATTGGATGTGTCCACGTTGCACTTTGGGGCATTTCCTGCCGCGGGCGCTAGGCCTACCCACACAAGTGAGGTATCATTTTTATCGGGAGACTTGGGGGAACGCTGAGTGGAAGGAAATTTGTGGTTCCTCTCAGTTTCCAGAACTTTCTGCCACAGAAATGAGAGGAAAAAGTGTTTTTTTAGCCAAATGTTGAGGTTTGCAAAGGATTGTGTGTAACAGAACCTGGTCAGAGCCTCACAAGTCAGCCCATCTTGGATTCCCCTAGGTCTCTAGTTTTCAAAAATACACAGGTTTGGTAGGTTTCCCTAGGTGCCGGCTGAGCTAGAGGCCAAAATCTACAGGTAGGCACTTTGCAAAAAACACCTCTGTTTTCTTTCAAAAAATTGGATGTGTCCACGTTGCACTTTGGGGCATTTCCTGCCGCGGGCGCTAGGCCTACCCACACAAGTGAGGTATCATTTTTATCCGGAGACTTGGGGGAACGCTGGGTGGAAGGAAATTTGTGGCTCCTCTCAGATTCCAGAACTTTCTGCAACAGAAATTTGAGGAACATGTGTTTTTTTAGCCAAATTTTGAGTTTTGCAAACTATTCTGGGTAACAGAACCTGGTCCGAGCCCCACAAGTCACCCCTTCTTGGATTCCCCTAGGTCTCTAGTTTTCAGAAATGCACAGGTTTGGTAGGTTTCCCTAGGTGCCGGCTGACCTAGAGGCCAAAATCTACAGGTAGGCACTTTGCAAAAAACACCTCTGTTTTCTTTCAAAAAATTGGATGTGTCCACGTTGCGCTTTGGGTCATTTCCTCTCGCGGGCGCTAGGCCTACCCACACAAGTGAGGTATCATTTTTATCGGGAGACTTGGGGGAACGCTGGGTGGAAGGATATTTGTGGCTCCTCTCAGATTCCAGAACTTTCTGCCACAGAAATGTGAGGAACATGTGTTTTTTTAGCCAAATTTTGAGGTTTGCAAAGGATTCTGGGTAACAGAACCTGAACAGAGCCCCACAAGTCACCCCATCTTGGATTCCCCTATGTCTCTAGTTTTCAGAAATGCACAGGTTTGGTAGGTTTCCCTCGTGCCGGCTGAGCTAGAGGTCAAAACCTACAGGTAGGCACTTTGCAAAAAACACCTCTGTTTTCTTTCAAAAAATTGGATGTGTCCACGTTGCGCTTTGGGTCATTTCCTCTCGCGGGCGCTAGGCCTACCCACACAAGTGAGGTATCATTTTTATCGGGAGACTTGGGGGAACGCTGGGTGGAAGGAAATTTGTGGCTCCTCTCAATTTCCAGAACTTTCTGCCACAGAAATGTGAGGAACATGTGTTTTTTTAGCCAAATTTTGAGGTTTGCAAAGGATTCTGGGTAACAGAACCTGGTCAGAGCATCACAAGTCAGCCCATCTTGGATTCCCCATGGTCTCTAGTTTTCAAAAATACACAGGTTTGGTAGGTTTCCCTAGGTGCCGGCTGAGCTAGAGGCCAAAATCTACAGGTAGGCACTTTGCAAAAAACACCTCTGTTTTCTTTCAAAAAATTGGATGTGTCCACGTTGCACTTTGGGGCATTTCCTACCGCGGGCGCTAGGCCTACCCACACAAGTGAGGTATCATTTTTATCCGGAGACTTGGGGGAAAGCTGGGTGGAAGGAAATTTGTGGCTCCTCTCAGATTCCAGAACTTTCTGCCACAGAAATGTGAGGAACATGTGTTTTTTTAGCCAAATTTTGAGGTTTGCAAAGGATTCTGGGTAACAGAACCTGGTCAGAGCCTCACAAGTCAGCCCATCTTGGATTCCCCTAGGTCTCTAGTTTTCAAAAATACACAGGTTTGGTAGGTTTCCCTAGGTGCCGGCTGAGCTAGAGGCCAAAATCTACAGGTAGGCAGTTTGCAAAAAACACCTCTGTTTTCTTTCAAAAAATTGGATGTGTCCACGTTGCACTTTGGGTCATTTCCTACCGCGGGCACTAGGCCTACCCAAACAAGTGAGGTATCATTTTCATCGGGAGACTTGGGGGAATGCTAGGTGGAAGGAAATTTGTGATTCTTCTCAGTTTCCAGAACTTTCTGCCACAGAAATGTGAGGAACATGTGTTTTTTTGGCCAAATTTTGATTTTTGCAAAGGATTCTGGGTAACATAACCTGGTCAGAGCCCCGCAAGTCATCCCATCTTGGATTGCCCTGGGTTTCTAGTTTCCAAAAAATACACAGGTTTGGTAGGTTTCCCTAGGTGCCGGCTGAGCTAGAGGCCAAAATCTACAGGTAGGCACTTTGCAATAAACACCTCTGTTTTCTTTCAAAAAATTGGATGTGTCCACGTTGCGCTTTGGGGCGTTTCCTGTCGCGGGCGCTAGGCCTACCCACACAAGTGAGGTATCATTTCTATCCGGAGACTTGGGGGAACGCTGGGTGGAAGGAAATTTGTGGCTCCTCTCAGATTCCAGAACTTTCTGCCAAAGAAATGTGAGGAACATGTGTTTTTTAGCCAAATTTGAGGTTTGCAAAGGATTCTGGGTAACAGAATCTGTTCCGAGCCCCACAAGTCACCCCATCTTGGATTCCACTAGGTCTCTAGTTTTCAGAAATGCACAGGTTTGGTAGGTTTCCCTAGGTGCCGGCTGAGCTAGAGGCCAAAATCTACAGGTAGGCACTTTGTAGAAAACACCTCTGTTTTCTTTCAAAAAATTGGATGTGTCCACGTTGATCTTTGGGGCATTTCCTGTCACGGGCGCTAGGCCTAACCACACAAGTGAGGTATAATTTTTATCGGGAGACTTGGGGGAACGCTGGATGGAAGGAAATTTGTGGCTCCTCTCAGATTCCAGAACTTTCTGCCACAGAAATGTGAGGAACATGTGTTTTTTTAGCCAAATTTTGAGGTTTGCAAAGGATTCTGGGTAACAGAACCTGATCAGAGCCCCACAAGTCACCCCATCTTGGATTCCCCTAGGTCTCTAGTTTTCAGAAATGCACAGGTTTGGTAGGTTTCCCTCGGTGCCGGCTGAGCTAGAGGCCAAAATCTACAGGTAGACACTTTGCAAAAAACACCTCTGTTTTCTTTCAAAAAATTGGATGTGTCCACGCTGCACTTTGGGGCATTTCCTGCCGCGGGCGCTAGGCCTACCCACACAAGTGAGGTATCATTTTTATCGGGAGACTTGGGGGAACGCTGAGTGGAAGGAAATTTGTGGTTCCTCTCAGTTTCCAGAACTTTCTGCCACAGAAATGAGAGGAAAAAGTGTTTTTTTAGCCAAATTTTGAGGTTTGCAAAGGATTGTGTGTAACAGAACCTGGTCAGAGCCTCACAAGTCAGCCCATCTTGGATTCCCCTAGGTCTCTAGTTTTCAAAAATACACAGGTTTGGTAGGTTTCCCTAGGTGCCGGCTGAGCTAGAGGCCAAAATCTACAGGTAGGCAATTTGCAAAAAACACCTCTGTTTTCTTTCAAAAAATTGGATGTGTCCACGTTGCACTTTGGGGCATTTCCTGCCGCGGGCGCTAGGCCTACCCACACAAGTGAGGTATCATTTTTATCCGGAGACTTGGGGGAACGCTGGGTGGAAGGAAATTTGTGGCTCCTCTCAGATTCCAGAACTTTCTGCAACAGAAATTTGAGGAACATGTGTTTTTTTAGCCAAATTTTGAGTTTTGCAAAGGATTCTGGGTAACATAACCTGGTCCGAGCCCCACAAGTCACCCCTTCTTGGATTCCCCTAGGTCTCTAGTTTTCAGAAATGCACAGGTTTGGTAGGTTTCCCTAGGTGCCGGCTGACCTAGAGGCCAAAATCTACAGGTAGGCACTTTGCAGAAAACACCTCTGTTTTCTTTCAAAAAATTAGATGTGTCCACGTTGCGCTTTGGGTCATTTCCTCTCGCGGGCGCTAGGCCTACCCACACAAGTGAAGTATCATTTTTATCGGGAGACTTGGGGGAACGCTGGGTGGATGGAAATTTGTGGCTCCTCTCAATTTCCAGAACTTTCTGCCACAGAAATGTGAGGAACATGTGTTTTTTTAGCCAAATTTTGAGGTTTGCAAAGGATTCTGGGTATCAGAACCTGGTCAGAGCCTCACAAGTCAGCCCATCTTGGATTCCCCTAGGTCTCTAGTTTTCAAAAATACACAGGTTTGGTAGGTTTCCCTAGGTGCCGGCTGAGCTAGAGGCCAAAATCTACAGGTAGGCAGTTTGCAAAAAACACCTCTGTTTTCTTTCAAAAAATTGGATGTGTCCACGTTGCACTTTGGGTCATTTCCTACCGCGGGCACTAGGCCTACCCAAACAAGTGAGGTATCATTTTCATCGGGAGACTTGGGGGAATGCTAGGTGGAAGGAAATTTGTGGTTCTTCTCAGTTTCCAGAACTTTCTGCCACAGAAATGTGAGGAACATGTGTTTTTTTGGCCAAATTTTGATTTTTGCAAAGGATTCTGGGTAACATAACCTGGTCAGAGCCCCGCAAGTCATCCCATCTTGGATTCCCCTGGGTTTCTAGTTTCCAAAAATACACAGGTTTGGTAGGTTTCCTTAGGTGCCGGCTGAGCTAGAGGCCAAAATCTACAGGTAGGCACTTTGCAATAAACACCTCTGTTTTCTTTAAAAAAATTGGATGTGTCCACGTTGCGCTTTGGGGCGTTTCCTGTCGCGGGCGCTAGGCCTACCACACAAGTGAGGTATCATTTCTATCCGGAGACTTTGGGGGAACGCTGGGTGGAAGGAAATTTGTGGCTCCTCTCAGATTCCAGAACTTTCTGCCAAAGAAATGTGAGGAACATGTGTTTTTTAGCCAAATTTGAGGTTTGCAAAGGATTCTGGGTAACAGAATCTGTTCCGAGCCCCACAAGTCACCCCATCTTGGATTCCACTAGGTCTCTAGTTTTCAGAAATGCACAGGTTTGGTAGGTTCCCTAGGTCCCGGCTGAGCTAGAGGCCAAAATCTACAAGTAGGCACTTTACAGAAAACACCTCTGTTTTCTTTCAAAAAATTGGATGTGTCCACGTTGCGCTTTGGGTCATTTCCTCTCGCGGGCGCTAGGCCTACCCACACAAGTGAGGTATCATTTTTATCGGGAGACTTGGGGGAACGCTGGGTGGAAGGAAATTTGAATCTCCTCTCAGATTCCAGAACTTTCTGCCACAGAAATGTGAGGAACATGTGTTTTTTTAGCCAAATTTTGAGGTTTGCAAAGGATTCTGGGTAACAGAACCTGGTCAGAGCCCCACAAGTCACCCCATCTTGGATTCCCCTAGGTCTCTAGTTTTCAGAAATGCACAGGTTTGGTAGGTTTCCCTAGGTGCCGGCTGAGCTAGAGGCCAAAATCTACAGGTAGGCACTTCGCAAAAATCACCTCTGTTTTCTTTCAAAAAATTGGATGTGTCCACGTTGCGCTTTGGGGCGTTTCCTGTCGCAGGCGCTAGGCTTACCCACACAAGTGAGAAATCATTTTTATCGGGAGACTTGGGGGAACGCTGGGTGGAAGGAAATTTGTGGCTCCTCTCAGATTCCAGAACTTTCTGCCACAGAAATGAGAGGAACATGTGTTTTTTTATCCAAATTTTGAGGTTTGTAAAGGATTCTGGGTAACAGAACCTGGTCCGAGCCCCACAAGTCACCCCATCTTGGATTCCCCTAGGTCTCTAGTTTTCAGAAATGCACAGGTTTGGTAGGTTTCCCTAGGTGCCGGCTGAGCTAGAGGCCAAAATATACAGGTAGGCACTTTGCAAAAAACACCTCTGTTTTCTTTCAAAAAATTGGATGTGTCCACGTTGATCTTTGGGGCATTTCCTGTCACGGGCGCTAGGCCTACCCATAGAAGTGAGGTACCATTTTTATCGAGAGACTTTGAGGAACGCTGGGTAGAAGGAAATTTGTGGCTCCTCTCAGATTCCAGAACTTTCTGTCTCCGAAATGAGAGGAAAAAGTGTTTTTTTGGCCAAATTTTGATGTTTGCAAAGGATTCTGGGTAATATAACCTGGTCAGAGCCCCGCAAGTCACCCCATCTTGGATTCCCCTGGGTTTCTAGTTTCCCAAAATGCACTGGTTTGCTAGGTTTCCACAGGTGCCGGCTGAGCTACAGGCCAAAATCCACAGGTAGGCACTGTTTTCAATGAAAAAATGTGATGTGTCCACGTTGTGTTTTGGGCCATTTCCTTTCGTGGGCGCTAGTCCTACCCACACAAGTGAGGTATCATTTCTATCGGGAGACTTGGGAGAATGCTGGGTGGAAGGAAATTTGTGGCTCCTCTCAAATTCTAGAACTTTCTGCCACAGAAATGTGAGGAAGATGTGTTTTTTTAGCCAAATTTGAGGTTTGCAAAGGATTCTGGGTAACAGAATCTGTTCCGAGCCCCACAAGTCACCCCATCTTGGATTCCACTAGGTCTCTAGTTTTCAGAAATGCACAGGTTTGGTAGGTTTCCCTAGGTGCCGGCTGAGCTAGAGGCCAAAATCTACAGGTAGGCACTTTGTAGAAAACACATCTGTTTTCTTTAAAAAAATTGGATGTGTCCACGTTGATCTTTGGGGCATTTCCTGTCACGGGCGCTAGGCCTAACCACACAAGTGAGGTATCATTTTTATCGGGAGACTTGGGGGAACGCTGGATGGAAGGAAATTTGTGGCTCCTCTCAGATTCCAGAACTTTCTGCTACAGAAATGTGAGGAACATGTGTTTTTTTAGCCAAATTTTGAGGTTTGCAAAGGATTCTGGGTAACAGAACCTGATCAGAGCCCCACAAGTCACCCCATCTTGGATTCCCCTAGGTCTCTAGTTTTCAGAAATGCACAGGTTTGGTAGGTTTCCCTCGGTGCCGGCTGAGCTAGAGGCCAAAATCTACAGGTAGACACTTTGCAAAAAACACCTCT
The DNA here is from genome assembly GCF_031143425.1 of Pleurodeles waltl. Classification (NCBI taxonomy): domain Eukaryota; kingdom Metazoa; phylum Chordata; class Amphibia; order Caudata; family Salamandridae; genus Pleurodeles; species Pleurodeles waltl. The sequence goes on along the minus strand of NC_090440.1, from coordinate 643,226,656 downwards.
GTTTTCTTTAAAAAAATTGGATGTGTCCACGTTGCACTTTGGGGCATTTCCTGCCGCGGACGCTAGGCCTACCCACACAAGTGAGGTATCATTGTTATCGGGAGACTTGGGGGAACGCTGAGTGGAAGGAAATTTGTGGTTCCTCTCAGTTTCCAGAACTTTCTGCCACAGAAATGAGAGGAAAAAGTGTTTTTTTAGCCACATTTTGAGGTTTGCAAAGGATTGTGTGTAACAGAACCTGGTCAGAGCCTCACAAGTCAGCCCATCTTGGATTCCCCTAGGTCTCTAGTTTTCAAAAATACACAGGTTTGGTAGGTTTCCCTAGGTGCCGGCTGAGCTAGAGGCCAAAATCTACAGGTAGGCACTTTGCAAAAAACACCTCTGTTTTCTTTCAAAAAATTGGATGTGTCCACGTTGCACTTTGGGGCATTTCCTGCCGCGGGCGCTAGGCCTACCCACACAAGTGAGGTATCATTTTTATCTGGAGACTTGGGGGAACGCTGGGTGGAAGGAAATTTGTGGCTCCTCTCAGATTCCAGAACTTTCTGCAACAGAAATTTGAGGAACATGTGTTTTTTTAGCGAAATTTTGAGTTTTGCAAAGAATTCTGGGTAACAGAACCTGGTCCGAGCCCCACAAGTCACCCCTTCTTGGATTCCCCTAGGTCTCTAGTTTTCAGAAATGCACAGGTTTGGTAGGTTTCCCTAGGTGCCGGCTGACCTAGAGGCCAAAATCTACAGGTAGGCACTTTGCAGAAAACACCTCTGTTTTCTTTCAAAAAATTGGATGTGTCCACGTTGCGCTTTGGGTCATTTCCTCTCGCGGGCACTAGGCCTACCCACACAAGTGAGGTATCATTTTTATCGGGAGACTTGGGGGAACGCTGGGTGGAAGGATATTTGTGGCTCCTCTCAGATTCCAGAACTTTCTGCCACAGAAATGTGAGGAACATGTGTTTTTTTAGCCAAATTTTGAGGTTTGCAAAGGATTCTGGGTAACAGAACCTGAACAGAGCCCCACAAGTCACCCCATCTTGGATTCCCCTAGGTCTCTAGTTTTCAGAAATGCACAGGTTTGGTAGGTTTCCCTCGTGCCGGCTGAGCTAGAGGCCAAAACCTACAGGTAGGCACTTTGCAAAAAACACCTCTGTTTTCTTTCAAAAAATTGGATGTGTCCACGTTGCGATTTGGGTCATTTCCTCTCGCGGGCGCTAGGCCTTCCCACACAAGTGAGGTATCATTTTTATCGGGAGACTTGGGGGAACGCTGGGTGGAAGGAAATTTGTGGCTCCTCTCAATTTCCAGAACTTTCTGCCACAGAAATGTGAGGAACATGTGTTTTTTTAGCCAAATTTTGAGGTTTGCAAAGGATTCTGGGTAACAGAACCTGGTCAGAGCATCACAAGTCAGCCCATCTTGGATTCCCCATGGTCTCTAGTTTTCAAAAATACACAGGTTTGGTAGGTTTCCCTAGGTGCCGGCTGAGCTAGAGGCCAAAATCTACAGGTAGGCAGTTTGCAAAAAACACCTCTGTTTTCTTTTAAAAAATTGGATGTGTCCACGTTGCACTTTGGGGCATTTCCTACCGCGGGCACTAGGCCTACCCAAACAAGTGAGGTATCATTTTCATCGGGAGACTTGGGGGAATGCTAGGTGGAAGGAAATTTGTGGTTCTTCTCAGTTTCCAGAACTTTCTGCCACAGAAATGTGAGGAACATGTGTTTTTTTGGCCAAATTTTGATTTTTGCAAAGGATTCTGGGTAACATAACCTGGTCAGAGCCCCGCAAGTCATCCCATCTTGGATTCCCCTGGGTTTCTAGTTTCCAAAAATACACAGGTTTGGTAGGTTTCCCTAGGTGCCGGCTGAGCTAGAGGCCAAAATCTACAGGTAGGCACTTTGCAATAAACACCTCTGTTTTCTTTCAAAAAATTGGATGTGTCCACGTTGCGCTTTGGGGCGTTTCCTGTCGCGGGCGCTAGGCCTACCCACACAAGTGAGGTATCATTTCTATCCGGAGACTTGGGGGAACGCTGGGTGGAAGGAAATTTGTGGCTCCTCTCAGATTCCAGAACTTTCTGCCAAAGAAATGTGAGGAACATGTGTTTTTTAGCCAAATTTGAGGTTTGCAAAGGATTCTGGGTAACAGAATCTGTTCCGAGCCCCACAAGTCACCCCATCTTGGATTCCACTAGGTCTCTAGTTTTCAGAAATGCACAGGTTTGGTAGGTTTCCCTAGGTGCCGGCTGAGCTAGAGGCCAAAATCTACAGGTAGGCACTTTGTAGAAAACACCTCTGTTTTCTTTCAAAAAATTGGATGTGTCCACGTTGATCTTTGGGGCATTTCCTGTCACGGGCGCTAGGCCTAACCACACAAGTGAGGTATAATTTTTATCGGGAGACTTGGGGGAACGCTGGATGGAAGGAAATTTGTGGCTCCTCTCAGATTCCAGAACTTTCTGCCACAGAAATGTGAGGAACATGTGTTTTTTTAGCCAAATTTTGAGGTTTGCAAAGGATTCTGGGTAACAGAACCTGATCAGAGCCCCACAAGTCACCCCATCTTGGATTCCCCTAGGTCTCTAGTTTTCAGAAATGCACAGGTTTGGTAGGTTTCCCTCGGTGCCGGCTGAGCTAGAGGCCAAAATCTACAGGTAGACACTTTGCAAAAAACACCTCTGTTTTCTTTCAAAAAATTGGATGTGTCCACGTTGCACTTTGGGGCATTTCCTGCCGCGGGCGCTAGGCCTACCCACACAAGTGAGGTATCATTTTTATCGGGAGACTTGGGGGAACGCTGAGTGGAAGGAAATTTGTGGTTCCTCTCAGTTTCCAGAACTTTCTGCCACAGAAATGAGAGGAAAAAGTGTTTTTTTAGCCAAATTTTGAGGTTTGCAAAGGATTGTGTGTAACAGAACCTGGTCAGAGCCTCACAAGTCAGCCCATCTTGGATTCCCCTAGGTCTCTAGTTTTCAAAAATACACAGGTTTGGTAGGTTTCCCTAGGTGCCGGCTGAGCTAGAGGCCAAAATCTACAGGTAGGCAATTTGCAAAAAACACCTCTGTTTTCTTTCAAAAAATTGGATGTGTCCACGTTGCACTTTGGGGCATTTCCTGCCGCGGGCGCTAGGCCTACCCACACAAGTGAGGTATCATTTTTATCCGGAGACTTGGGGGAACGCTGGGTGGAAGGAAATTTGTGGCTCCTCTCAGATTCCAGAACTTTCTGCAACAGAAATTTGAGGAACATGTGTTTTTTTAGCCAAATTTTGAGTTTTGCAAAGGATTCTGGGTAACATTACCTGGTCCGAGCCCCACAAGTCACCCCTTCTTGGATTCCCCTAGGTCTCTAGTTTTCAGAAATGCACAGGTTTGGTAGGTTTCCCTAGGTGCCGGCTGACCTAGAGGCCAAAATCTACAGGTAGGCACTTTGCAGAAAACACCTCTGTTTTCTTTCAAAAAATTGGATGTGTCCACGTTGCGCTTTGGGTCATTTCCTCTCACGGGCGCTAGGCCTACCCACACAAGTGAGGTATCATTTTTATCGGGAGACTTGGGGGAACGCTGGGTGGAAGGATATTTGTGGCTCCTCTCAGATTCCAGAACTTTCTGCCACAGAAATGTGAGGAACATGTGTTTTTTTAGCCAAATTTTGAGGTTTGCAAAGGATTCTGGGTAACAGAACCTGAACAGAGCCCCACAAGTCACCCCATCTTGGATTCCCCTAGGTCTCTAGTTTTCAGAAATGCACAGGTTTGGTAGGTTTCCCTCGTGCCGGCTGAGCTAGAGGCCAAAACCTACAGGTAGGCACTTTGCAAAAAACACCTCTGTTTTCTTTCAAAAAATTGGATGTGTCCACGTTGCGCTTTGGGTCATTTCCTCTCGCGGGCGCTAGGCCTACCCACACAAGTGAAGTATCATTTTTATCGGGAGACTTGGGGGAACGCTGGGTGGATGGAAATTTGTGGCTCCTCTCAATTTCCAGAACTTTCTGCCACAGAAATGTGAGGAACATGTGTTTTTTTAGCCAAATTTTGAGGTTTGCAAAGGATTCTGGGTATCAGAACCTGGTCAGAGCCTCACAAGTCAGCCCATCTTGGATTCCCCTAGGTCTCTAGTTTTCAAAAATACACAGGTTTGGTAGGTTTCCCTAGGTGCCGGCTGAGCTAGAGGCCAAAATCTACAGGTAGGCAGTTTGCAAAAAACACCTCTGTTTTCTTTCAAAAAATTGGATGTGTCCACGTTGCACTTTGGGTCATTTCCTACCGCGGGCACTAGGCCTACCCAAACAAGTGAGGTATCATTTTCATCGGGAGACTTGGGGGAATGCTAGGTGGAAGGAAATTTGTGGTTCTTCTCAGTTTCCAGAACTTTCTGCCACAGAAATGTGAGGAACATGTGTTTTTTTGGCCAAATTTTGATTTTTGCAAAGGATTCTGGGTAACATAACCTGGTCAGAGCCCCGCAAGTCATCCCATCTTGGATTCCCCTGGGTTTCTAGTTTCCAAAAATACACAGGTTTGGTAGGTTTCCTTAGGTGCCGGCTGAGCTAGAGGCCAAAATCTACAGGTAGGCACTTTGCAATAAACACCTCTGTTTTCTTTAAAAAAATTGGATGTGTCCACGTTGCGCTTTGGGGCGTTTCCTGTCGCGGGCGCTAGGCCTACCCACACAAGTGAGGTATCATTTCTATCCGGAGACTTTGGGGGAACGCTGGGTGGAAGGAAATTTGTGGCTCCTCTCAGATTCCAGAACTTTCTGCCAAAGAAATGTGAGGAACATGTGTTTTTTAGCCAAATTTGAGGTTTGCAAAGGATTCTGGGTAACAGAATCTGTTCCGAGCCCCACAAGTCACCCCATCTTGGATTCCACTAGGTCTCTAGTTTTCAGAAATGCACAGGTTTGGTAGGTTCCCTAGGTCCCGGCTGAGCTAGAGGCCAAAATCTACAAGTAGGCACTTTGCAGAAAACACCTCTGTTTTCTTTCAAAAAATTGGATGTGTCCACGTTGCGCTTTGGGTCATTTCCTCTCGCGGGCGCTAGGCCTACCCAAACAAGTGAGGTATCATTTTTATCGGGAGACTTGGGGGAACGCTGGGTGGAAGGAAATTTGAATCTCCTCTCAGATTCCAGAACTTTCTGCCACAGAAATGTGAGGAACATGTGTTTTTTTAGCCAAATTTTGAGGTTTGCAAAGGATTCTGGGTAACAGAACCTGGTCAGAGCCTCACAAGTCAACCCATCTTGGATACCCCTAGGTCTCTAGTTTTCAAAAATACACAGGTTTGGTAGGTATCCCTAGGTGCCGGCTGAGCTAGAGGCCAAAATCTACAGGTAGGCACTTTGCAAAAAACACCTCTATTTTCTTTCAAAAAATTGGATGTGTCCACGTTGCACTTTGGGGCATTTCCTGCCGCGGGCGCTAGGCCTACCCACACAAGTGAGGTATCATTTTTATCCGGAGACTTGGGGGAACGCTGGGTGGAAGGAAATTTGTGGCTCCTCTCAGATTCCAGAACTTTCTGCCACAGAAATGTGAGGAACATGTGTTTTTTTAGCCAAATTTTGAGGTTTGCAAAGGATTCTGGGTAACAGAACCTGGTCCGAGCCCCACAAGTCACCCCATCTTGGATTCCCCTAGGTCTCTAGTTTTCAGAAATGCACAGGTTTGGTAGGTTTCCCTAGGTGCCGGCTGAGCTAGAGGCCAAAATCTACAGGTAGGCACTTCGCAAAAATCACCTCTGTTTTCTTTCAAAAAATTGGATGTGTCCACGTTGCGCTTTGGGGCGTTTCCTGTCGCAGGCGCTAGGCTTACCCACACAAGTGAGAAATCATTTTTATCGGGAGACTTGGGGGAACGCTGGGTGGAAGGAAATTTGTGGCTCCTCTCAGATTCCAGAACTTTCTGCCACAGAAATGAGAGGAACATGTGTTTTTTTATCCAAATTTTGAGGTTTGTAAAGGATTCTGGGTAACAGAACCTGGTCCGAGCCCCACAAGTCACCCCATCTTGGATTCCCCTAGGTCTCTAGTTTTCAGAAATGCACAGGTTTGGTAGGTTTCCCTAGGTGCCGGCTGAGCTAGAGGCCAAAATATACAGGTAGGCACTTTGCAAAAAACACCTCTGTTTTCTTTCAAAAAATTGGATGTGTCCACGTTGATCTTTGGGGCATTTCCTGTCACGGGCGCTAGGCCTACCCATAGAAGTGAGGTACCATTTTTATCGAGAGACTTTGAGGAACGCTGGGTAGAAGGAAATTTGTGGCTCCTCTCAGATTCCAGAACTTTCTGTCTCCGAAATGAGAGGAAAAAGTGTTTTTTTGGCCAAATTTTGATGTTTGCAAAGGATTCTGGGTAATATAACCTGGTCAGAGCCCCGCAAGTCACCCCATCTTGGATTCCCCTGGGTTTCTAGTTTCCCAAAATGCACTGGTTTGCTAGGTTTCCACAGGTGCCGGCTGAGCTACAGGCCAAAATCCACAGGTAGGCACTGTTTTCAATGAAAAAATGTGATGTGTCCACGTTGTGTTTTGGGCCATTTCCTTTCGTGGGCGCTAGTCCTACCCACACAAGTGAGGTATCATTTCTATCGGGAGACTTGGGAGAATGCTGGGTGGAAGGAAATTTGTGGCTCCTCTCAAATTCTAGAACTTTCTGCCACAGAAATGTGAGGAAGATGTGTTTTTTTAGCCAAATTTGAGGTTTGCAAAGGATTCTGGGTAACAGAATCTGTTCCGAGCCCCACAAGTCACCCCATCTTGGATTCCACTAGGTCTCTAGTTTTCAGAAATGCACAGGTTTGGTAGGTTTCCCTAGGTGCCGGCTGAGCTAGAGGCCAAAATCTACAGGTAGGCACTTTGTAGAAAACACCTCTGTTTTCTTTAAAAAAATTGGATGTGTCCACGTTGATCTTTGGGGCATTTCCTGTCACGGGCGCTAGGCCTAACCACACAAGTGAGGTATCATTTTTATCGGGAGACTTGGGGGAACGCTGGATGGAAGGAAATTTGTGGCTCCTCTCAGATTCCAGAACTTTCTGCTACAGAAATGTGAGGAACATGTGTTTTTTTAGCCAAATTTTGAGGTTTGCAAAGGATTCTGGGTAACAGAACCTGATCAGAGCCCCACAAGTCACCCCATCTTGGATTCCCCTAGGTCTCTAGTTTTCAGAAATGCACAGGTTTGGTAGGTTTCCCTCGGTGCCGGCTGAGCTAGAGGCCAAAATCTACAGGTAGACACTTTGCAAAAAACACCTCTGTTTTCTTTCAAAAAATTGGATGTGTCCACGTTGCACTTTGGGGCATTTCCTGCCGCGGACGCTAGGCCTACCCACACAAGTGAGGTATCATTTTTATCGGGAGACTTGGGGGAACGCTGAGTGGAAGGAAATTTGTGGTTCCTCTCAGTTTCCAGAACTTTCTGCCACAGAAATGAGAGGAAAAAGTGTTTTTTTAGCCACATTTTGAGGTTTGCAAAGGATTGTGTGTAACAGAACCTGGTCAGAGCCTCACAAGTCAGCCCATCTTGGATTCCCCTAGGTCTCTAGTTTTCAAAAATACACAGGTTTGGTAGGTTTCCCTAGGTGCCGGCTGAGCTAGAGGCCAAAATCTACAGGTAGGCACTTTGCAAAAAACACCTCTGTTTTCTTTCAAAAAATTGGATGTGTCCACGTTGCACTTTGGGGCATTTCCTGCCGCGGGCGCTAGGCCTACCCACACAAGTGAGGTATCATTTTTATCCGGAGACTTGGGGGAACGCTGGGTGGAAGGAAATTTGTGGCTCCTCTCAGATTCCAGAACTTTCTGCAACAGAAATTTGAGGAACATGTGTTTTTTTAGCGAAATTTTGAGTTTTGCAAAGAATTCTGGGTAACAGAACCTGGTCCGAGCCCCACAAGTCACCCCTTCTTGGATTCCCCTAGGTCTCTAGTTTTCAGAAATGCACAGGTTTGGTAGGTTTCCCTAGGTGCCGGCTGACCTAGAGGCCAAAATCTACAGGTAGGCACTTTGCAGAAAACACCTCTGTTTTCTTTCAAAAAATTGGATGTGTCCACGTTGCGCTTTGGGTCATTTCCTCTCGCGGGCACTAGGCCTACCCACACAAGTGAGGTATCATTTTTATCGGGAGACTTGGGGGAACGCTGGGTGGAAGGATATTTGTGGCTCCTCTCAGATTCCAGAACTTTCTGCCACAGAAATGTGAGGAACATGTGTTTTTTTAGCCAAATTTTGAGGTTTGCAAAGGATTCTGGGTAACAGAACCTGAACAGAGCCCCACAAGTCACCCCATCTTGGATTCCCCTAGGTCTCTAGTTTTCAGAAATGCACAGGTTTGGTAGGTTTCCCTCGTGCCGGCTGAGCTAGAGGCCAAAACCTACAGGTAGGCACTTTGCAAAAAACACCTCTGTTTTCTTTCAAAAAATTGGATGTGTCCACGTTGCGATTTGGGTCATTTCCTCTCGCGGGCGCTAGGCCTTCCCACACAAGTGAGGTATCATTTTTATCGGGAGACTTGGGGGAACGCTGGGTGGAAGGAAATTTGTGGCTCCTCTCAATTTCCAGAACTTTCTGCCACAGAAATGTGAGGAACATGTGTTTTTTTAGCCAAATTTTGAGGTTTGCAAAGGATTCTGGGTAACAGAACCTGGTCAGAGCATCACAAGTCAGCCCATCTTGGATTCCCCATGGTCTCTAGTTTTCAAAAATACACAGGTTTGGTAGGTTTCCCTAGGTGCCGGCTGAGCTAGAGGCCAAAATCTACAGGTAGGCAGTTTGCAAAAAACACCTCTGTTTTCTTTTAAAAAATTGGATGTGTCCACGTTGCACTTTGGGGCATTTCCTACCGCGGGCACTAGGCCTACCCAAACAAGTGAGGTATCATTTTCATCGGGAGACTTGGGGGAATGCTAGGTGGAAGGAAATTTGTGGTTCTTCTCAGTTTCCAGAACTTTCTGCCACAGAAATGTGAGGAACATGTGTTTTTTTGGCCAAATTTTGATTTTTGCAAAGGATTCTGGGTAACATAACCTGGTCAGAGCCCCGCAAGTCATCCCATCTTGGATTCCCCTGGGTTTCTAGTTTCCAAAAATACACAGGTTTGGTAGGTTTCCCTAGGTGCCGGCTGAGCTAGAGGCCAAAATCTACAGGTAGGCACTTTGCAATAAACACCTCTGTTTTCTTTCAAAAAATTGGATGTGTCCACGTTGCGCTTTGGGGCGTTTCCTGACGCGGGCGCTAGGCCTACCCACACAAGTGAGGTATCATTTCTATCCGGAGACTTGGGGGAACGCTGGGTGGAAGGAAATTTGTGGCTCCTCTCAGATTCCAGAACTTTCTGCCAAAGAAATGTGAGGAACATGTGTTTTTTAGCCAAATTTGAGGTTTGCAAAGGATTCTGGGTAACAGAATCTGTTCCGAGCCCCACAAGTCACCCCATCTTGGATTCCACTAGGTCTCTAGTTTTCAGAAATGCACAGGTTTGGTAGGTTTCCCTAGGTGCCGGCTGAGCTAGAGGCCAAAATCTACAGGTAGGCACTTTGTAGAAAACACCTCTGTTTTCTTTCAAAAAATTGGATGTGTCCACGTTGATCTTTGGGGCATTTCCTGTCACGGGCGCTAGGCCTAACCACACAAGTGAGGTATAATTTTTATCGGGAGACTTGGGGGAACGCTGGATGGAAGGAAATTTGTGGCTCCTCTCAGATTCCAGAACTTTCTGCCACAGAAATGTGAGGAACATGTGTTTTTTTAGCCAAATTTTGAGGTTTGCAAAGGATTCTGGGTAACAGAACCTGATCAGAGCCCCACAAGTCACCCCATCTTGGATTCCCCTAGGTCTCTAGTTTTCAGAAATGCACAGGTTTGGTAGGTTTCCCTCGGTGCCGGCTGAGCTAGAGGCCAAAATCTACAGGTAGACACTTTGCAAAAAACACCTCTGTTTTCTTTCAAAAAATTGGATGTGTCCACGTTGCACTTTGGGGCATTTCCTGCCGCGGGCGCTAGGCCTACCCACACAAGTGAGGTATCATTTTTATCGGGAGACTTGGGGGAACGCTGAGTGGAAGGAAATTTGTGGTTCCTCTCAGTTTCCAGAACTTTCTGCCACAGAAATGAGAGGAAAAAGTGTTTTTTTAGCCAAATTTTGAGGTTTGCAAAGGATTGTGTGTAACAGAACCTGGTCAGAGCCTCACAAGTCAGCCCATCTTGGATTCCCCTAGGTCTCTAGTTTTCAAAAATACACAGGTTTGGTAGGTTTCCCTAGGTGCCGGCTGAGCTAGAGGCCAAAATCTACAGGTAGGCAATTTGCAAAAAACACCTCTGTTTTCTTTCAAAAAATTGGATGTGTCCACGTTGCACTTTGGGGCATTTCCTGCCGCGGGCGCTAGGCCTACCCACACAAGTGAGGTATCATTTTTATCCGGAGACTTGGGGGAACGCTGGGTGGAAGGAAATTTGTGGCTCCTCTCAGATTCCAGAACTTTCTGCAACAGAAATTTGAGGAACATGTGTTTTTTTAGCCAAATTTTGAGTTTTGCAAAGGATTCTGGGTAACATTACCTGGTCCGAGCCCCACAAGTCACCCCTTCTTGGATTCCCCTAGGTCTCTAGTTTTCAGAAATGCACAGGTTTGGTAGGTTTCCCTAGGTGCCGGCTGACCTAGAGGCCAAAATCTACAGGTAGGCACTTTGCAGAAAACACCTCTGTTTTCTTTCAAAAAATTGGATGTGTCCACGTTGCGCTTTGGGTCATTTCCTCTCACGGGCGCTAGGCCTACCCACACAAGTGAGGTATCATTTTTATCGGGAGACTTGGGGGAACGCTGGGTGGAAGGATATTTGTGGCTCCTCTCAGATTCCAGAACTTTCTGCCACAGAAATGTGAGGAACATGTGTTTTTTTAGCCAAATTTTGAGGTTTGCAAAGGATTCTGGGTAACAGAACCTGAACAGAGCCCCACAAGTCACCCCATCTTGGATTCCCCTAGGTCTCTAGTTTTCAGAAATGCACAGGTTTGGTAGGTTTCCCTCGTGCCGGCTGAGCTAGAGGCCAAAACCTACAGGTAGGCACTTTGCAAAAAACACCTCTGTTTTCTTTCAAAAAATTGGATGTGTCCACGTTGCGCTTTGGGTCATTTCCTCTCGCGGGCGCTAGGCCTACCCACACAAGTGAAGTATCATTTTTATCGGGAGACTTGGGGGAACGCTGGGTGGATGGAAATTTGTGGCTCCTCTCAATTTCCAGAACTTTCTGCCACAGAAATGTGAGGAACATGTGTTTTTTTAGCCAAATTTTGAGGTTTGCAAAGGATTCTGGGTATCAGAACCTGGTCAGAGCCTCACAAGTCAGCCCATCTTGGATTCCCCTAGGTCTCTAGTTTTCAAAAATACACAGGTTTGGTAGGTTTCCCTAGGTGCCGGCTGAGCTAGAGGCCAAAATCTACAGGTAGGCAGTTTGCAAAAAACACCTCTGTTTTCTTTCAAAAAATTGGATGTGTCCACGTTGCACTTTGGGTCATTTCCTACCGCGGGCACTAGGCCTACCCAAACAAGTGAGGTATCATTTTCATCGGGAGACTTGGGGGAATGCTAGGTGGAAGGAAATTTGTGGTTCTTCTCAGTTTCCAGAACTTTCTGCCACAGAAATGTGAGGAACATGTGTTTTTTTGGCCAAATTTTGATTTTTGCAAAGGATTCTGGGTAACATAACCTGGTCAGAGCCCCGCAAGTCATCCCATCTTGGATTCCCCTGGGTTTCTAGTTTCCAAAAATACACAGGTTTGGTAGGTTTCCTTAGGTGCCGGCTGAGCTAGAGGCCAAAATCTACAGGTAGGCACTTTGCAATAAACACCTCTGTTTTCTTTAAAAAAATTGGATGTGTCCACGTTGCGCTTTGGGGCGTTTCCTGTCGCGGGCGCTAGGCCTACCCACACAAGTGAGGTATCATTTCTATCCGGAGACTTTGGGGGAACGCTGGGTGGAAGGAAATTTGTGGCTCCTCTCAGATTCCAGAACTTTCTGCCAAAGAAATGTGAGGAACATGTGTTTTTTAGCCAAATTTGAGGTTTGCAAAGGATTCTGGGTAACAGAATCTGTTCCGAGCCCCACAAGTCACCCCATCTTGGATTCCACTAGGTCTCTAGTTTTCAGAAATGCACAGGTTTGGTAGGTTCCCTAGGTCCCGGCTGAGCTAGAGGCCAAAATCTACAAGTAGGCACTTTGCAGAAAACACCTCTGTTTTCTTTCAAAAAATTGGATGTGTCCACGTTGCGCTTTGGGTCATTTCCTCTCGCGGGCGCTAGGCCTACCCACACAAGTGAGGTATCATTTTTATCGGGAGACTTGGGGGAACGCTGGGTGGAAGGAAATTTGAATCTCCTCTCAGATTCCAGAACTTTCTGCCACAGAAATGTGAGGAACATGTGTTTTTTTAGCCAAATTTTGAGGTTTGCAAAGGATTCTGGGTAACAGAACCTGGTCAGAGCCTCACAAGTCAACCCATCTTGGATACCCCTAGGTCTCTAGTTTTCAAAAATACACAGGTTTGGTAGGTATCCCTAGGTGCCGGCTGAGCTAGAGGCCAAAATCTACAGGTAGGCACTTTGCAAAAAACACCTCTATTTTCTTTCAAAAAATTGGATGTGTCCACGTTGCACTTTGGGGCATTTCCTGCCGCGGGCGCTAGGCCTACCCACACAAGTGAGGTATCATTTTTATCCGGAGACTTGGGGGAACGCTGGGTGGAAGGAAATTTGTGGCTCCTCTCAGATTCCAGAACTTTCTGCCACAGAAATGTGAGGAACATGTGTTTTTTTAGCCAAATTTTGAGGTTTGCAAAGGATTCTGGGTAACAGAACCTGGTCCGAGCCCCACAAGTCACCCCATCTTGGATTCCCCTAGGTCTCTAGTTTTCAGGAATGCACAGGTTTGGTAGGTTTCCCTAGGTGCCGGCTGAGCTAGAGGCCAAAATCTACAGGTAGGCACTTCGCAAAAATCACCTCTGTTTTCTTTCAAAAAATTGGATGTGTCCACGTTGCGCTTTGGGGCGTTTCCTGTCGCAGGCGCTAGGCTTACCCACACAAGTGAGAAATCATTTTTATCGGGAGACTTGGGGGAACGCTGGGTGGAAGGAAATTTGTGGCTCCTCTCAGATTCCAGAACTTTCTGCCACAGAAATGAGAGGAACATGTGTTTTTTTATCCAAATTTTGAGGTTTGTAAAGGATTCTGGGTAACAGAACCTGGTCCGAGCCCCACAAGTCACCCCATCTTGGATTCCCCTAGGTCTCTAGTTTTCAGAAATGCACAGGTTTGGTAGGTTTCCCTAGGTGCCGGCTGAGCTAGAGGCCAAAATATACAGGTAGGCACTTTGCAAAAAACACCTCTGTTTTCTTTCAAAAAATTGGATGTGTCCACGTTGATCTTTGGGGCATTTCCTGTCACGGGCGCTAGGCCTACCCATAGAAGTGAGGTACCATTTTTATCGAGAGACTTTGAGGAACGCTGGGTAGAAGGAAATTTGTGGCTCCTCTCAGATTCCAGAACTTTCTGTCTCCGAAATGAGAGGAAAAAGTGTTTTTTTGGCCAAATTTTGATGTTTGCAAAGGATTCTGGGTAATATAACCTGGTCAGAGCCCCGCAAGTCACCCCATCTTGGATTCCCCTGGGTTTCTAGTTTCCCAAAATGCACTGGTTTGCTAGGTTTCCACAGGTGCCGGCTGAGCTACAGGCCAAAATCCACAGGTAGGCACTGTTTTCAATGAAAAAATGTGATGTGTACACGTTGTGTTTTGGGCCATTTCCTTTCGTGGACGCTAGTCCTACCCACACAAGTGAGGTATCATTTCTATCGGGAGACTTGGGAGAATGCTGGGTGGAAGGAAATTTGTGGCTCCTCTCAAATTCTAGAACTTTCTGCCACAGAAATGTGAGGAAGATGTGTTTTTTTAGCCAAATTTGAGGTTTGCAAAGGATTCTGGGTAACAGAATCTGTTCCGAGCCCCACAAGTCACCCCATCTTGGATTCCACTAGGTCTCTAGTTTTCAGAAATGCACAGGTTTGGTAGGTTTCCCTAGGTGCCGGCTGAGCTAGAGGCCAAAATCTACAGGTAGGCACTTTGTAGAAAACACCTCTGTTTTCTTTAAAAAAATTGGATGTGTCCACGTTGATCTTTGGGGCATTTCCTGTCACGGGCGCTAGGCCTAACCACACAAGTGAGGTATCATTTTTATCGGGAGACTTGGGGGAACGCTGGATGGAAGGAAATTTGTGGCTCCTCTCAGATTCCAGAACTTTCTGCTACAGAAATGTGAGGAACATGTGTTTTTTTAGCCAAATTTTGAGGTTTGCAAAGGATTCTGGGTAACAGAACCTGATCAGAGCCCCACAAGTCACCCCATCTTGGATTCCCCTAGGTCTCTAGTTTTCAGAAATGCACAGGTTTGGTAGGTTTCCCTCGGTGCCGGCTGAGCTAGAGGCCAAAATCTACAGGTAGACACTTTGCAAAAAACACCTCTGTTTTCTTTCAAAAAATTGGATGTGTCCACGTTGCACTTTGGGGCATTTCCTGCCGCGGACGCTAGGCCTACCCACACAAGTGAGGTATCATTTTTATCGGGAGACTTGGGGGAACGCTGAGTGGAAGGAAATTTGTGGTTCCTCTCAGTTTCCAGAACTTTCTGCCACAGAAATGAGAGGAAAAAGTGTTTTTTTAGCCACATTTTGAGGTTTGCAAAGGATTGTGTGTAACAGAACCTGGGCAGAGCCTCACAAGTCAGCCCATCTTGGATTCCCCTAGGTCTCTAGTTTTCAAAAATACACAGGTTTGGTAGGTTTCCCTAGGTGCCGGCTGAGCTAGAGGCCAAAATCTACAGGTAGGCACTTTGCAAAAAACACCTCTGTTTTCTTTCAAAAAATTGGATGTGTCCACGTTGCACTTTGGGGCATTTCCTGCCGCGGGCGCTAGGCCTACCCACACAAGTGAGGTATCATTTTTATCCGGAGACTTGGGGGAACGCTGGGTGGAAGGAAATTTGTGGCTCCTCTCAGATTCCTGAACTTTCTGCAACAGAAATTTGAGGAACATGTGTTTTTTTAGCGAAATTTTGAGTTTTGCAAAGAATTCTGGGTAACAGAACCTGGTCCGAGCCCCACAAGTCACCCCTTCTTGGATTCCCCTAGGTCTCTAGTTTTCAGAAATGCACAGGTTTGGTAGGTTTCCCTAGGTGCCGGCTGACCTAGAGGCCAAAATCTACAGGTAGGCACTTTGCAGAAAACACCTCTGTTTTCTTTCAAAAAATTGGATGTGTCCACGTTGCGCTTTGGGTCATTTCCTCTCGCGGGCACTAGGCCTACCCACACAAGTGAGGTATCATTTTTATCGGGAGACTTGGGGGAACGCTGGGTGGAAGGATATTTGTGGCTCCTCTCAGATTCCAGAACTTTCTGCCACAGAAATGTGAGGAACATGTGTTTTTTTAGCCAAATTTTGAGGTTTGCAAAGGATTCTGGGTAACAGAACCTGAACAGAGCCCCACAAGTCACCCCATCTTGGATTCCCCTAGGTCTCTAGTTTTCAGAAATGCACAGGTTTGGTAGGTTTCCATTGTGCCGGCTGAGCTAGAGGCCAAAACCTACAGGTAGGCACTTTGCAAAAAACACCTCTGTTTTCTTTCAAAAAATTGGATGTGTCCACGTTGCGATTTGGGTCATTTCCTCTCGCGGGCGCTAGGCCTACCCACACAAGTGAGGTATCATTTTTATCGGGAGACTTGGGGGAACGCTGGGTGGAAGGAAATTTGTGGCTCCTCTCAATTTCCAGAACTTTCTGCCACAGAAATGTGAGGAACATGTGTTTTTTTAGCCAAATTTTGAGGTTTGCAAAGGATTCTGGGTAACAGAACCTGGTCAGAGCATCACAAGTCAGCCCATCTTGGATTCCCCATGGTCTCTAGTTTTCAAAAATACACAGGTTTGGTAGGTTTCCCTAGGTGCCGGCTGAGCTAGAGGCCAAAATCTACAGGTAGGCACTTTGCAAAAAACACCTCTGTTTTCTTTCAAAAAATTGGATGTGTCCACGTTGCACTTTGGGGCATTTCCTACCGCGGGCGCTAGGCCTACCCACACAAGTGAGGTATCATTTTTATGCGGAGACTTGGGGGAACGCTGGGTGGAAGGAAATTTGTGGCTCCTCTCAGATTCCAGAACTTTCTGCCACAGAAATGAGAGGAACATGTGTTTTTTTAGCCAAATTTTGAGGTTTGCAAAGGATTCTGGGTAACAGAACCTGGTCAGAGCCTCACAAGTCAGCCCATCTTGGATTCCCCTAGGTCTCTAGTTTTCAAAAATACACAGGTTTGGTAGGTTTCCCTAGGTGCCGGCTGAGCTAGAGGCCAAAATCTACAGGTAGGCAGTTTGCAAAAAACACCTCTGTTTTCTTTTAAAAAATTGGATGTGTCCACGTTGCACTTTGGGGCATTTCCTATCGCGGGCACTAGGCCTACCCAAACAAGTGAGGTATCATTTTCATCGGGAGACTTGGGGGAATGCTAGGTGGAAGGAAATTTGTGGTTCTTCTCAGTTTCCAGAACTTTCTGCCACAGAAATGTGAGGAACATGTGTTTTTTTTGGCCAAATTTTGATTTTTGCAAAGGATTCTGGGTAACATAACCTGGTCAGAGCCCCGCAAGTCATCCCATCTTGGATTCCCCTGGGTTTCTAGTTTCCAAAAATACACAGGTTTGGTAGGTTTCCCTAGGTGCCGGCTGAGCTAGAGGCCAAAATCTACAGGTAGGCACTTTGCAATAAACACCTCTGTTTTCTTTCCAAAAATTGGATGTGTCCACGTTGCGCTTTGGGGCGTTTCCTGTCGCGGGCGCTAGGCCTACCCACACAAGTGAGGTATCATTTCTATCCGGAGACTTGGGGGAACGCTGGGTGGAAGGAAATTTGTGGCTCCTCTCAGATTCCAGAACTTTCTGCCAAAGAAATGTGAGGAACATGTGTTTTTTAGCCAAATTTGAGGTTTGCAAAGGATTCTGGGTAACATAATCTGTTCCGAGCCCCACAAGTCACCCCATCTTGGATTCCACTAGGTCTCTAGTTTTTAGAAATGCACAGGTTTGGTAGGTTTCCCTAGGTCCCGGCTGAGCTAGAGGCCAAAATCTACAGGTAGGCACTTTGCAGAAAACACCTCTGTTTTCTTTCAAAAAATTGGATGTGTCCACGTTGCGCT
This sequence comes from Pleurodeles waltl, assembly GCF_031143425.1. NCBI lineage: Eukaryota > Metazoa > Chordata > Amphibia > Caudata > Salamandridae > Pleurodeles > Pleurodeles waltl. The sequence continues at coordinate 643,209,433 of NC_090440.1, read as the reverse complement.
TTGGGTCATTTCCTCTCGCGGGCGCTAGGCCTACCCACACAAGTGAGGTATCATTTTTATCGGGAGACTTGGGGGAACGCTGGGTGGAAGGAAATTTGAATCTCCTCTCAGATTCCAGAACTTTCTGCCACAGAAATGTGAGGAACATGTGTTTTTTTAGCCAAATTTTGAGGTTTGCAAAGGATTCTGGGTAACAGAACCTGGTCAGAGCCTCACAAGTCAACCCATCTTGGATACCCCTAGGTCTCTAGTTTTCAAAAATACACAGGTTTGGTAGGTTTCCCTAGGTGCCGGCTGAGCTAGAGGCCAAAATCTACAGGTAGGCACTTTGAAAAAAACACCTCTGTTTTCTTTCAAAAAATTGGATGTGTCCACGTTGCACTTTGGGGCATTTCCTGCCGCGGGCGCTAGGCCTACCCACACAAGTGAGGTATCATTTTTATCCGGAGACTTGGGGGAACGCTGGGTGGAAGGAAATTTGTGGCTCCTCTCAGATTCCAGAACTTTCTGCCACAGAAATGTGAGGAACATGTGTTTTTTTAGCCAAATTTTGAGGTTCGCAAAGGATTCTGGGTAACAGAACCTGGTCCGAGCCCCACAAGTCACCCCATCTTGGATTCCCCTAGGTCTCTAGTTTTCAGAAATGCACAGGTTTAGTAGGTTTCCCTAGGTGCCGGCTGAGCTAGAGGCCAAAATCTACAGGTAGGCACTTCGCAAAAATCACCTCTGTTTTCTTTCAAAAAATTGGATGTGTCCTCGTTGCGCTTTGGGGCGTTTCCTGTCGCAGGCGCTAGGCTTACCCACACAAGTGAGGAATAATTTTTATCGGGAGACTTGGGGGAACGCTGGGTGGAAGGAAATTTGTGGCTCCTCTCAGATTCCAGAACTTTCTGCCACAGAAATGTGAGGAAAATGTGTTTTTTTAGCCAAATTTTGAGGTTTGCAAAGGATTCTGGGTAACAGAACCTGATCAGAGCCCCACAAGTCACCCCATCTTGGATTCCCCTAGGTCTCTAGTTTTCAGAAATGCACAGGTTTGGTAGGTTTCCCTCGGTGCCGGCTGAGCTAGAGGCCAAAATCTACAGGTAGACACTTTGCAAAAAACACCTCTGTTTTCTTTCAAAAAATTGGATGTGTCCACGTTGCACTTTGGGGCATTTCCTGCCGCGGGCGCTAGGCCTACCCACACAAGTGAGGTATCATTTTTATCGGTAGACTTGGGGGAACGCTGAGTGGAAGGAAATTTGTGGTTCCTCTCAGTTTCCAGAACTTTCTGCCACAGAAATGAGAGGAAAAAGTGTTTTTTTAGCCAAATTTTGAGGTTTGCAAAGGATTGTGTGTAACAGAACCTGGTCAGAGCCTCACAAGTCAGCCCATCTTGGATTCCCCTAGGTCTCTAGTTTTCAAAAATACACAGGTTTGGTAGGTTTCCCTAGGTGCCGGCTGAGCTAGAGGCCAAAATCTACAGGTAGGCACTTTGCAAAAAACACCTCTGTTTTCTTTCAAAAAATTGGATGTGTCCACGTTGCACTTTGGGGCATTTCCTGCCGCGGGCGCTAGGCCTACCCACACAAGTGAGGTATCATTTTTATCCGGAGACTTGGGGGAACGCTGGGTGGAAGGAAATTTGTGGCTCCTCTCAGATTCCAGAACTTTCTGCAACAGAAATTTGAGGAACATGTGTTTTTTTAGCCAAATTTTGAGTTTTGCAAAGGATTCTGGGAAACAGAACCTGGTCCGAGCCCCACAAGTCACCCCTTCTTGGATTCCCCTAGGTCTCTAGTTTTCAGAAATGCACAGGTTTGGTAGGTTTCCCTAGGTGCCGGCTGAGCTAGAGGCCAAAATCTACAGGTAGGCACTTCGCAAAAATCACCTCTATTTTCTTTCAAAAAATTGGATGTGTCCACGTTGCGCTTTGGGGCGTTTCCTGTCGCGGGCGCTAGGCCTACCCACACAAGTGAGGTGTCATTTTTATCCGGAGACTTGGGGGAACGCTGGGTGGAAGGAAATTTGTGGCTCCTCTCAGATTCCAGAACTTTCTGCCACAGAAATGTGAGGAACATGTGTTTTTTTAGCCAAATTTTGAGGTTTGCAAAGGATTCTGGGTAACAGAACCTGGTCAGAGCCTCACAAGTCAGCCCATCTTGGATTCCCCTAGGTCTCTAGTTTTCAAAAATACATAGGTTTGGTAGGTTTCCCTAGGTGCCGGCTGAGCTAGAGGCCAAAATCTACAGGTAGGCACTTTGCAAAAAACACCTCTGTTTTCTTTCAAAAAATTGGATGTGTCCACGTTGCACTTTGGGGCATTTCCTGCCGCGGGCGCTAGGCCTACCCAAAGAAGTGAGGTATCATTTTTATCCGGAGACTTGGGGGAACGCTGGGTAGAAGGAAATTTGTGGCTCCTCTCAGATTCCAGAACTTTCTGCCACAGAAATGTGAGGAATATGTGTTTTTTTAGCCAAATTTTGAGGTTTGCAAAGGATTCTGGGTAACAGAACCTGGTCAGAGCCTCACAAGTCAGCCCATCTTGGATTCCCCTAGGTCTCTAGTTTTCAAAAATACACAGGTTTGGTAGGTTTCCCTAGGTGCTGGCTGAGCTAGAGGCCAAAATCTACAGGTAGGCACTTTGCAAAAAACACCTCTGTTTTCTTTCAAAAAATTGGATGTGTCCACGTTGCACTTTGGGGCATTTCCTGCCGCGGGCGCTAGGCCTACCCAAAGAAGTGAGGTATCATTTTTATCCGGAGACTTGGGGGAACGCTGGGTGGAAGGAAATTTGTGGCTCCTCTCAGATTCCAGAACTTTCTGTCTCCGAAATGGGAGGAAAAAGTGTTTTTTTGGCTAAATTTTGATGTTTGCAAAGGATTCTGGGTAACATAACCTGGTCAGAGCCCCGCCAGCCACCCCATCTTGGATTCCCCTGGGTTTCTAGTTTCCAAAAATGCACTGGTTTGCTAGGTTTCCCCAGGTGCCGGCTGAGCTACAGGCCAAAATCCACAGGTAGGCACTGTTTTCTATGAAAAAATGTGATGTGTCCACGTTGTGTTTTGGGCCATTTCCTTTCGTGGGCGCTAGTCCTACCCACACAAGTGAGGTATCATTTCTATCGGGAGACTTGGGGGAACGCTGGGTGGAAGGAAATTTGTGGCTCCTCTCAGATTCCAGAACTTTCTGCGACAGAAATGTGAGGAACATGTGTTTTTTTAGCCAAATTTGAGGTTTGCAAAGGATTCTGGGTAACAGAATCTGGTCCGAGCCCCACAAGTCACCCCATCTTAGATTCCACTAGGTCTCTAGTTTTCAGAAATGCACAGGTTTGGTAGGTTTCCCTAGGCGCCGGCTGAGCTAGAGGCCAAAATCTACAGGTAGGACCTTTGCAGAAAACACCTCTGTTTTCTTTAAAAAAATTGGATGTGTCCACGTTGCACTTTGGGGCATTTCCTGCCGCGGGCGCTAGGCCTACCCACACAAGTGAGGTATCATTTTTATCAAGAGACTTTGGGGAACGCTGGGTAGAAGGAAATGTGTGGCTCCTCTCAGATTCCAGAACTTTCTGCCACAGAAATGTGAGGAACATGTGTTTTTTTAGCCAAATTTTGAGGTTTGCAAAGGATTCTGGGTAACAGAACCTGGTCAGAGCATCACAAGTCAGCCCATCTTGGATTCCCCATGGTCTCTAGTTTTCAAAAATACACAGGTTTGGTAGGTTTCCCTAGGTGCCGGCTGAGCTAGAGGCCAAAATCTACAGGTAGGCACTTTGCAAAAAACACCTCTGTTTTCTTTCAAAAAATTGGATGTGTCCACGTTGCACTTTGGGGCATTTCCTACCGCGGGCGCTAGGCCTACCCACACAAGTGAGGTATCATTTTTATGCGGAGACTTGGGGGAACGCTGGGTGGAAGGAAATTTGTGGCTCCTCTCAGATTCCAGAACTTTCTGCCACAGAAATGAGAGGAACATGTGTTTTTTTAGCCAAATTTTGAGGTTTGCAAAGGATTCTGGGTAACAGAACCTGGTCAGAGCCTCACAAGTCAGCCCATCTTGGATTCCCCTAGGTCTCTAGTTTTCAAAAATACACAGGTTTGGTAGGTTTCCCTAGGTGCCGGCTGAGCTAGAGGCCAAAATCTACAGGTAGGCAGTTTGCAAAAAACACCTCTGTTTTCTTTTAAAAAATTGGATGTGTCCACGTTGCACTTTGGGGCATTTCCTATCGCGGGCACTAGGCCTACCCAAACAAGTGAGGTATCATTTTCATCGGGAGACTTGGGGGAATGCTAGGTGGAAGGAAATTTGTGGTTCTTCTCAGTTTCCAGAACTTTCTGCCACAGAAATGTGAGGAACATGTGTTTTTTTGGCCAAATTTTGATTTTTGCAAAGGATTCTGGGTAACATAACCTGGTCAGAGCCCCGCAAGTCATCCCATCTTGGATTCCCCTGGGTTTCTAGTTTCCAAAAATACACAGGTTTGGTAGGTTTCCCTAGGTGCCGGCTGAGCTAGAGGCCAAAATCTACAGGTAGGCACTTTGCAATAAACACCTCTGTTTTCTTTCAAAAAATTGGATGTGTCCACGTTGCGCTTTGGGGCGTTTCCTGTCGCGGGCGCTAGGCCTACCCACACAAGTGAGGTATCATTTCTATCCGGAGACTTGGGGGAACGCTGGGTGGAAGGAAATTTGTGGCTCCTCTCAGATTCCAGAACTTTCTGCCAAAGAAATGTGAGGAACATGTGTTTTTTAGCCAAATTTGAGGTTTGCAAAGGATTCTGGGTAACATAATCTGTTCCGAGCCCCACAAGTCACCCCATCTTGGATTCCACTAGGTCTCTAGTTTTTAGAAATGCACAGGTTTGGTAGGTTTCCCTAGGTCCCGGCTGAGCTAGAGGCCAAAATCTACAGGTAGGCACTTTGCAGAAAACACCTCTGTTTTCTTTCAAAAAATTGGATGTGTCCACGTTGCGCTTTGGGTCATTTCCTCTCGCGGGCGCTAGGCCTACCCACACAAGTGAGGTATCATTTTTATCGGGAGACTTGGGGGAACGCTGGGTGGAAGGAAATTTGAATCTCCTCTCAGATTCCAGAACTTTCTGCCACAGAAATGTGAGGAACATGTGTTTTTTTAGCCAAATTTTGAGGTTTGCAAAGGATTCTGGGTAACAGAACCTGGTCAGAGCCTCACAAGTCAACCCATCTTGGATACCCCTAGGTCTCTAGTTTTCAAAAATACACAGGTTTGGTAGGTTTCCCTAGGTGCCGGCTGAGCTAGAGGCCAAAATCTACAGGTAGGCACTTTGAAAAAAACACCTCTGTTTTCTTTCAAAAAATTGGATGTGTCCACGTTGCACTTTGGGGCATTTCCTGCCGCGGGCGCTAGGCCTACCCACACAAGTGAGGTATCATTTTTATCCGGAGACTTGGGGGAACGCTGGGTGGAAGGAAATTTGTGGCTCCTCTCAGATTCCAGAACTTTCTGCCACAGAAATGTGAGGAACATGTGTTTTTTTAGCCAAATTTTGAGGTTCGCAAAGGATTCTGGGTAACAGAACCTGGTCCGAGCCCCACAAGTCACCCCATCTTGGATTCCCCTAGGTCTCTAGTTTTCAGAAATGCACAGGTTTAGTAGGTTTCCCTAGGTGCCGGCTGAGCTAGAGGCCAAAATCTACAGGTAGGCACTTCGCAAAAATCACCTCTGTTTTCTTTCAAAAAATTGGATGTGTCCTCGTTGCGCTTTGGGGCGTTTCCTGTCGCAGGCGCTAGGCTTACCCACACAAGTGAGGAATCATTTTTATCGGGAGACTTGGGGGAACGCTGGGTGGAAGGAAATTTGTGGCTCCTCTCAGATTCCAGAACTTTCTGCCACAGAAATGTGAGGAAAATGTGTTTTTTTAGCCAAATTTTGAGGTTTGCAAAGGATTCTGGGTAACAGAACCTGATCAGAGCCCCACAAGTCACCCCATCTTGGATTCCCCTAGGTCTCTAGTTTTCAGAAATGCACAGGTTTGGTAGGTTTCCCTCGGTGCCGGCTGAGCTAGAGGCCAAAATCTACAGGTAGACACTTTGCAAAAAACACCTCTGTTTTCTTTCAAAAAATTGGATGTGTCCACGTTGCACTTTGGGGCATTTCCTGCCGCGGGCGCTAGGCCTACCCACACAAGTGAGGTATCATTTTTATCGGTAGACTTGGGGGAACGCTGAGTGGAAGGAAATTTGTGGTTCCTCTCAGTTTCCAGAACTTTCTGCCACAGAAATGAGAGGAAAAAGTGTTTTTTTAGCCAAATTTTGAGGTTTGCAAAGGATTGTGTGTAACAGAACCTGGTCAGAGCCTCACAAGTCAGCCCATCTTGGATTCCCCTAGGTCTCTAGTTTTCAAAAATACACAGGTTTGGTAGGTTTCCCTAGGTGCCGGCTGAGCTAGAGGCCAAAATCTACAGGTAGGCACTTTGCAAAAAACACCTCTGTTTTCTTTCAAAAAATTGGATGTGTCCACGTTGCACTTTGGGGCATTTCCTGCCGCGGGCGCTAGGCCTACCCACACAAGTGAGGTATCATTTTTATCCGGAGACTTGGGGGAACGCTGGGTGGAAGGAAATTTGTGGCTCCTCTCAGATTCCAGAACTTTCTGCAACAGAAATTTGAGGAACATGTGTTTTTTTAGCCAAATTTTGAGTTTTGCAAAGGATTCTGGGAAACAGAACCTGGTCCGAGCCCCACAAGTCACCCCTTCTTGGATTCCCCTAGGTCTCTAGTTTTCAGAAATGCACAGGTTTGGTAGGTTTCCCTAGGTGCCGGCTGAGCTAGAGGCCAAAATCTACAGGTAGGCACTTCGCAAAAATCACCTCTATTTTCTTTCAAAAAATTGGATGTGTCCACGTTGCGCTTTGGGGCGTTTCCTGTCGCGGGCGCTAGGCCTACCCACACAAGTGAGGTGTCATTTTTATCCGGAGACTTGGGGGAACGCTGGGTGGAAGGAAATTTGTGGCTCCTCTCAGATTCCAGAACTTTCTGCCACAGAAATGTGAGGAACATGTGTTTTTTTAGCCAAATTTTGAGGTTTGCAAAGGATTCTGGGTAACAGAACCTGGTCAGAGCCTCACAAGTCAGCCCATCTTGGATTCCCCTAGGTCTCTAGTTTTCAAAAATACATAGGTTTGGTAGGTTTCCCTAGGTGCCGGCTGAGCTAGAGGCCAAAATCTACAGGTAGGCACTTTGCAAAAAACACCTCTGTTTTCTTTCAAAAAATTGGATGTGTCCACGTTGCACTTTGGGGCATTTCCTGCCGCGGGCGCTAGGCCTACCCAAAGAAGTGAGGTATCATTTTTATCCGGAGACTTGGGGGAACGCTGGGTAGAAGGAAATTTGTGGCTCCTCTCAGATTCCAGAACTTTCTGCCACAGAAATGTGAGGAATATGTGTTTTTTTAGCCAAATTTTGAGGTTTGCAAAGGATTCTGGGTAACAGAACCTGGTCAGAGCCTCACAAGTCAGCCCATCTTGGATTCCCCTAGGTCTCTAGTTTTCAAAAATACACAGGTTTGGTAGGTTTCCCTAGGTGCTGGCTGAGCTAGAGGCCAAAATCTACAGGTAGGCACTTTGCAAAAAACACCTCTGTTTTCTTTCAAAAAATTGGATGTGTCCACGTTGCACTTTGGGGCATTTCCTGCCGCGGGCGCTAGGCCTACCCAAAGAAGTGAGGTATCATTTTTATCCGGAGACTTGGGGGAACGCTGGGTGGAAGGAAATTTGTGGCTCCTCTCAGATTCCAGAACTTTCTGTCTCCGAAATGGGAGGAAAAAGTGTTTTTTTGGCTAAATTTTGATGTTTGCAAAGGATTCTGGGTAACATAACCTGGTCAGAGCCCCGCCAGCCACCCCATCTTGGATTCCCCTGGGTTTCTAGTTTCCAAAAATGCACTGGTTTGCTAGGTTTCCCCAGGTGCCGGCTGAGCTACAGGCCAAAATCCACAGGTAGGCACTGTTTTCTATGAAAAAATGTGATGTGTCCACGTTGTGTTTTGGGCCATTTCCTTTCGTGGGCGCTAGTCCTACCCACACAAGTGAGGTATCATTTCTATCGGGAGACTTGGGGGAACGCTGGGTGGAAGGAAATTTGTGGCTCCTCTCAGATTCCAGAACTTTCTGCGACAGAAATGTGAGGAACATGTGTTTTTTTAGCCAAATTTGAGGTTTGCAAAGGATTCTGGGTAACAGAATCTGGTCCGAGCCCCACAAGTCACCCCATCTTAGATTCCACTAGGTCTCTAGTTTTCAGAAATGCACAGGTTTGGTAGGTTTCCCTAGGCGCCGGCTGAGCTAGAGGCCAAAATCTACAGGTAGGACCTTTGCAGAAAACACCTCTGTTTTCTTTAAAAAAATTGGATGTGTCCACGTTGCACTTTGGGGCATTTCCTGCCGCGGGCGCTAGGCCTACCCAAAGAAGTGAGGTATCATTTTTATCCGGAGACTTGGGGGAACGCTGGGTGGAAGGAAATTTGAGGCTCCTCTCAGATTCCAGAACTTTCTGTCTCCGAAATGAGAGGAAAAAGTGTTTTTTTGGCTAAATTTTGATGTTTGCAAAGGATTCTGGGTAACATAACCTGGTCAGAGCTTCGCCAGTCACCCCATCTTGGATTCCCCTGGGTTTCTAGTTTCCAAAAATGCACTGGTTTGCTAGGTTTCCCCAGGTGCCGGCTGAGCTACAGGCCAAAATCCACAGGTAGGCACTGTTTTCTATGAAAAAATGTGATGTGTCCACGTTGTGTTTTGGGCCATTTCCTTTCGTGGGCGCTAGTCCTACCCACACAAGTGAGGTATCATTTCTATCGGGAGACTTGGGGGAACGCTGGGTGGAAGGAAATTTGTGGCTCCTCTCAGATTCCAGAACTTTCTGCGACAGAAATGTGAGGAACATGTGTTTTTTTAGCCAAATTTGAGGTTTGCAAAGGATTCTGGGTAACAGAATCTGGTCCGAGCCCCACAAGTCACCCCATCTTAGATTCCACTAGGTCTCTAGTTTTCAGAAATGCACAGGTTTGGTAGGTTTCCCTAGGCGCCGGCTGAGCTAGAGGCCAAAATCTACAGGTAGGCACTTTGCAGAAAACACCTCTGTTTTCTTTCATAAATTGGATGTGTCCACGTTGATCTTTGGGGCATTTCCTGTCGCGGGTGCTAGGCCTACCCACACAAGTGAGGTATCATTTTTATCGGGAGACTTGGGGAAGGCTGGGTAGAAGGAAATTTGTGGCTCCTCTCAGATTCCAGAACTTTCTGCCACAGAAATGTGAGGAACATGTGTTTTTTTAGCCAAATTTTGAGGTTTGCAAAGGATTCTGGGTAACAGAATCTGGTCAGAGCCCCACAAGTCACCCCATCTTGGATTCCCCTAGGTCTCTAGTTTTCAGAAATGCACAGGTTTGGTAGGTTTCCCTAGGTGCCGGCTGAGCTAGAGGCCAAAATCTACAGGTAGGCACTTTGCAAAAAACACCTCTGTTTTCTTTCAAAAAATTGGATGTGTCCACGTTGCACTTTGGGGTATTTCCTGCCGCGGGCGCTAGGCTTACCCACACAAGTGAGGTATCATTTTTATCCGGAGACTTGGGGGAACGCTGGGTGGAAGGAAATGTGTGGCTTCTCTCAGATTCCAGGACTTTCTGCCACAGAAATGTGTGGAACATGTGTTTTTTTAGACAAATTTTGAGGTTTGCAAAGGATTCTGGGTAACAGAACCTAGTCCGAGCCCCACAAGTCACCCCATCTTGGATTCCCCTAGGTCTCTTGTTTTCAGAAATGAACAGGTTTGGTAGGTTTCCCTAGGTGCCGGCTGAGCTAGAGGCCAAAATCTACAGGTAGGCACTTTGAAAAAACACCTCTGTTTTCTTTAAAAAAATTGGATGTGTCCACGTTGGTCTTTGGGGCATTTCCTGTCGCGGGCGCTAGGCCTACCCAAAGAAGTGAGGTACCATTTTTATCGAGAGACTTTGGGGAACGCTGGGTAGAAGGAAATTTGTGGCTCCTCTCAGATTCCAGAACTTTCTGTCTCCGAAATGAGAGGAAAAAGTATTTTTTTTTGCCAAATTTTGATGTTTGCAAAGGATTCTGGGTAACATAACCTGGTCAGAGCCCCACCAGTCACCCCATCTTGGATTCCCCTGGGTTTCTAGTTTCCAAAAATGCACTGGTTTGCTAGGTTTCCCCAGGTGCCGGCTGAGCTACAGGCCAAAATCCACAGGTAGGCACTGTTTTCTATGAAAAAATGTGATGTGTCCACGTTGTGTTTTGGGCCATTTCCTTTCGTGGGCGCTAGTCCTACCCACACAAGTGAGGTATCATTTCTATCGGGAGACTTGGGGAAACGCTGGGTGGAAGGAAATTTGTGGCTCCTCTCAGATTCCAGAACTTTCTGCGACAGAAATGTGAGGAACATGTGTTTTTTTTAGCCAAATTTGAGGTTTGCAAAGGATTCTGGGTAACAGAATCTGTTCCGAGCCCGACAAGTCACCCCATCTTGGATTCCACTAGGTCTCTAGTTTTCAGAAATGCACAGGTTTGGTAGGTTTCCCTAGGCGCCGGCAGAGCTAGAGGCCAAAATCTACAGGTAGGCACTTTGCAGAAAACACCTCTGTTTTCTTTCATAAATTGGATGTGTCCACGTTGATCTTTGGGGCATTTCCTGTCGCGGGCGCTAGTCCTACCCACACAAGTGAGGTATCATTTTTATCGGGAGACTTGGGGGAAGGCTGGGTAGAAGGAAATTTGTGGCTCCTCTCAGATTCCAGAACTTTCTGCCACAGAAATGTGAGGAACATGTGTTTTTTTAGCCAAATTTTGAGGTTTGCAAAGGATTCTGGGTAACAGAACCTGGTCAGAGCCCCACAAGTCACCCTATCTTGGATTCCCCTTGGTCTCTAGTTTTCAGAAATGCACAGGTTTGGTAGGTTTCCCTAGGTGCCGGCTGAGCTAGAGGCCAAAATCTACAGGTAGTCACTTTGCCAAAAACACCTCTGTTTTCTTTCAAAAAATTGGATGTGTCCACGTTGCCCTTTGGGGCATTTCCTGCCACGGGCGCTAGGCCTACCCACACAAGTGAGGTATAATTTTTATCGGGAGACTTGGGAAACGCTGGGTGGAAGGAAATTTGTGGCTCCTCTCAGTTTCCAGAACTTTCTGCCACAGAAATGTGAGGAACAGGTGTTTTTTTAGCCAAATTTTGAGGTTTGCAAAGGATTCTGGGTAACAGAACCTGGTCAGAGCCTCACAAGTCAGCCCATCTTGGATTCCCCTAGGTCTCTAGTTTTCAGAAATGCACAGGTTTGGTAGGTTTCCCTAGGTGCCGGCTGAGCTAGAGGCCAAAATCTACAGGTAGGCACTTTACAAAAAACACCTCTGTTTTCTTTCAAAAAATTGGATGTGTCCACGTTGATCTTTGGGGCATTTCCTGTTGCGGGCGCTAGGCCTACCCACAGAAGTGAGGTACCATTTTTATCAAGAGACTTTGGGGAACGCTGGGTAGAAGGAAATGTGTGGCTCCTCTCAGATTCCAGAACTTTCTGCCACAGAAATGTGAGGAACATGTGTTTTTTTAGCCAAATTTTGAGGTTTGCAAAGGATTCTGGGTAACAGAACCTGGTCAGAGCCTCACAAGTCAGCCCATCTTGGATTCCCCTAGGTCTCTAGTTTTCAAAAATACATAGGTTTGGTAGGTTTCCCTAGGTGCCGGCTGAGCTAGAGGCCAAAATCTACAGGTAGGCACTTTGCAAAAAACACCTCTGTTTTCTTTCCAAAAATTGGATGTGTCCACGTTGCACTTTGGGGCATTTCCTGCCGCGGTCGCTAGGCCTACCCACACAAGTGAGGTATCATTTTTATCCGGAGACTTGGGGGAACGCTGGGTGGAAGGAAATTTGTGGCTCCTCTCAGATTCCAGAACTTTCTGCCACAGAAATATGTGGAACATGTGTTTTTTTAGCCAAATTTTGAGGTTTGCAAAGGATTCTGGGTAACAGAACCTGGTCCGAGCCCCACAAGTCACCCCATCTTGGATTCCCCTGGGTTTCTAGTTTCCAAAAATGCACTGGTTTGCTAGGTTTCCCCAGGTGCCGGCTGAGGTACAGGCCAAAATCCACAGGTAGGCACTGTTTTCTATGAAAAAATGTGATGTGTCCACGTTGTGTTTTGGGCCATTTCCTTTCGTGGGCGCTATTCCTACCCACACAAGTGAGGTATCATTTCTATCGGGAGACTTGGGGGAACGCTGGGTGGAAGGAAATTTGTGGCTCCTCTCAGATTCCAGAACTTTCTGCCACAGAAATGTGTGGAACATGTGTTTTTTTAGCCAAATTTTGAGGTTTGCAAAGGATTCTGGGTAACAGAACCTGGTCAGAGCCCCACAAGTCACCCCATCTTGGATTCCCCTAGGTCTCTAGTTTTCAGAAATGCACAGGTTTGGTAGGCTTCCCTAGGTGCCGGCTGAGCTAGAGGCCAAAATCTACAGGTAGGCACTTTGCAAAAAACACCTCTGTTTTCTTTCAAAAAATTGGATGTGTCCACGTTGCCCTTTGGGGCATTTCCTGCCACGGGCGCTAGGCCTACCCACACAAGTGAGGTATAATTTTTATCGGGAGACTTGGGGAAACGCTGGGTGGAAGGAAATTTGTGGCTCCTCTCAGTTTCCAGAACTTTCTGCCACAGAAATGTGAGGAACAGGTGTTTTTTTAGCCAAATTTTGAGGTTTGCAAAGGATTCTGGGTAACAGAACCTGGTCAGAGCCTCACAAGTCAGCCCATCTTGGATTCCCCTAGGTCTCTAGTTTTCAGAAATGCACAGGTTTGGTAGGTTTCCCTAGGTGCCGGCTGAGCTAGAGGCCAAAATCTACAGGTAGGCACTTTACAAAAAACACCTCTGTTTTCTTTCAAAAAATTGGATGTGTCCACGTTGATCTTTGGGGCATTTCCTGTTGCGGGCGCTAGGCCTACCCACAGAAGTGAGGTACCATTTTTATCAAGAGACTTTGGGGAACGCTGGGTAGAAGGAAATGTGTGGCTCCTCTCAGATTCCAGAACTTTCTGCCACAGAAATGTGAGGAACATGTGTTTTTTTAGCCAAATTTTGAGGTTTGCAAAGGATTCTGGGTAACAGAACCTGGTCAGAGCCTCACAAGTCAGCCCATCTTGGATTCCCCTAGGTCTCTAGTTTTCAAAAATACATAGGTTTGGTAGGTTTCCCTAGGTGCCGGCTGAGCTAGAGGCCAAAATCTACAGGTAGGCACTTTGCAAAAAACACCTCTGTTTTCTTTCCAAAAATTGGATGTGTCCACGTTGCACTTTGGGGCATTTCCTGCCGCGGTCGCTAGGCCTACCCACACAAGTGAGGTATCATTTTTATCCGGAGACTTGGGGGAACGCTGGGTGGAAGGAAATTTGTGGCTCCTCTCAGATTCCAGAACTTTCTGCCACAGAAATATGTGGAACATGTGTTTTTTTAGCCAAATTTTGAGGTTTGCAAAGGATTCTGGGTAACAGAACCTGGTCCGAGCCCCACAAGTCACCCCATCTTGGATTCCCCTGGGTTTCTAGTTTCCAAAAATGCACTGGTTTGCTAGGTTTCCCCAGGTGCCGGCTGAGGTACAGGCCAAAATCCACAGGTAGGCACTGTTTTCTATGAAAAAATGTGATGTGTCCACGTTGTGTTTTGGGCCATTTCCTTTCGTGGGCGCTATTCCTACCCACACAAGTGAGGTATCATTTCTATCGGGAGACTTGGGGGAACACTGGGTGGAAGGAAATTTGTGGCTCCTCTCAGATTCCAGAACTTTCTGCCACAGAAATGTGTGGAACATGTGTTTTTTTAGCCAAATTTTGAGGTTTGCAAAGGATTCTGGGTAACAGAACCTGGTCAGAGCCCCACAAGTCACCCCATCTTGGATTCCCCTAGGTCTCTAGTTTTCAGAAATGCACAGGTTTGGTAGGCTTCCCTAGGTGCCGGCTGAGCTAGAGGCCAAAATCTACAGGTAGGCACTTTGCAAAAAACACCTCTGTTTTCTTTCAAAATATTGGATGTGTCCACGTTGATCTTTGGGGCATTTCCTGTTGCGGGCGCTAGGCCTACCCAAAGAAGTGAGGTACCATTTTTATCGAGAGACTTTGGGGAACGCTGGGTAGAAGGAAATTTGTGGCTCCTCTCAGATTCCAGAACTTTCTGCCACAGAAATGTGAGGAACATGTGTTTTTTTAGCCAAATTTTGAGGTTTGCAAAGGATTCTGGGTAACAGAACCTGGTCAGAGCCCCACAAGTCACCCTATCTTGGATTCCCCTAGGTCTCTAGTTTTCAGAAATGCACAGGTTTGGTAGGTTTCCCTAGGTGCCGGCTGAGCTAGAGGCCAAAATCTACAGGTAGTCACTTTGCCAAAAACACCTCTGTTTTCTTTCAAAAAATTGGATGTGTCCACGTTGCCCTTTGGGGCATTTCCTGCCACGGGCGCTAGGCCTATCCACACAAGTGAGGTATAATTTTTATCGGGAGACTTGGGGAAACGCTGGGTGGAAGGAAATTTGTGGCTCCTCTCAGTTTCCAGAACTTTCTGCCACAGAAATGTGAGGAACAGGTGTTTTTTTTAGCCAAATTTTGAGGTTTGCAAAGGATTCTGGGTAACAGAACCTGGTCAGAGCCTCACAAGTCAGCCCATCTTGGATTCTGCTAGGTCTCTAGTTTTAAAAAATACACAGGTTTGGTAGGTTTCCCTAGGTGCCGGCTGAGCTAGAGGCCAAAATCTACAGGTAGGCACTTTGCAAAAAACACCTCTGTTTTCTTTCAAAAAATTGGATGTGTCCACGTTGCACTTTCGGGCATTTCCTGCCGCGGGCGCTAGGCCTACCCACACAAGTGAGGTGTCATTTTTATCCGGAGACTTGGGGGAACGCTGGGTGGAAGGAAATTTGTGGCTCCTCTCAGATTCCAGAACTTTCTGCCACAGAAATGTGTGGAACATGTGTTTTTTTAGCCAAATTTTGAGGTTTGCAAAGGATTCTGGGTAACAGAACCTGGTCCGAGCCCCACAAGTCACCCCATCTTGGATTCCCCTAGGTCTCTAGTTTTCAGAAATGCACAGGTTTGGTAGGTTTCCCTAGGTGCCGGCTGAGCTAGAGGCCAAAATCTACAGGTAGGCACTTTACAAAAAACACCTCTGTTTTCTTTCAAAAAATTGGATGTGTCCACGTTGATCTTTGGGGCATTTCCTGTTGCGGGCGCTAGGCCTACCCACAGAAGTGAGGTACCATTTTTATCAAGAGACTTGGGGGAACGCTGGGTGGAAGGAAATTTGTGGCTCCTCTCAGATTCCAGAACTTTCTGCCACAGAAATATGTGGAACATGTGTTTTTTTAGCCAAATTTTGAGGTTTGCAAAGGATTCTGGGTAACAGAACCTGGTCCGAGCCCCACAAGTCACCCCATCTTGGATTCCCCTGGGTTTCTAGTTTCCAAAAATGCACTGGTTTGCTAGGTTTCCCCAGGTGCCGGCTGAGGTACAGGCCAAAATCCACAGGTAGGCACTGTTTTCTATGAAAAAATGTGATGTGTCCACGTTGTGTTTTGGGCCATTTCCTTTCGTGGGCGCTATTCCTACCCACACAAGTGAGGTATCATTTCTATCGGGAGACTTGGGGGAACACTGGGTGGAAGGAAATTTGTGGCTCCTCTCAGATTCCAGAACTTTCTGCCACAGAAATGTGTGGAACATGTGTTTTTTTAGCCAAATTTTGAGGTTTGCAAAGGATTCTGGGTAACAGAACCTGGTCAGAGCCCCACAAGTCACCCCATCTTGGATTCCCCTAGGTCTCTAGTTTTCAGAAATGCACAGGTTTGGTAGGCTTCCCTAGGTGCCGGCTGAGCTAGAGGCCAAAATCTACAGGTAGGCACTTTGCAAAAAACACCTCTGTTTTCTTTCAAAAAATTGGATGTGTCCACGTTGATCTTTGGGGCATTTCCTGTCGCGGGCGCTAGGCCTACCCAAAGAAGTGAGGTACCATTTTTATCGAGAGACTTTGGGGAACGCTGGGTAGAAGGAAATTTGTGGCTCCTCTCAGATTCCAGAACTTTCTGCCACAGAAATGTGAGGAACATGTGTTTTTTTAGCCAAATTTTGAGGTTTGCAAAGGATTCTGGGTAACAGAACCTGGTCAGAGCCTCACAAGTCAGCCCATCTTGGATTCCCCTAGGTCTCTAGTTTTCAAAAATACACAGGTTTGGTAGGTTTCCCCAGGTGCCGGCTGAGCTACAGGCCAAAATCCACAGGTAGGCACTGTTTTCTATGAAAAAATGTGATGTGTCCACGTTGTGTTTTGGGCCATTTCCTTTTGTGGGCGCTAGTCCTACCCACACAAGTGAGGTATCATTTCTATCGGGAGACTTGGGGGAACGCTGGGTGGAAGGAAATTTGTGGCTCCTCTCAGATTCCAGAACTTTCTGCGACAGAAATGTGAGGAACATGTGTTTTTTTAGCCAAATTTGAGGTTTGCAAAGGATTCTGGGTAACAGAATCTGTTCCGAGCCCCACATGTCACCCCATCTTGGATTCCACTAGGTCTCTAGTTTTCAGAAATGCACAGGTTTGGTAGGTTTCCCTAGGCGCCGGCTGAGCTAGAGGCCAAAATCTACAGCTAGGCACTTTGCAGAAAACACCTCTGTTTTCTTTCATAAATTGGATGTGTCCACGTTGACCTTTGGGGCATTTCCTGTCGCGGGCGCTAAGCCTACCCACACAAGTGAGGTATCATTTTTATCGGGAGACTTGTGGGAAGGCTGGGTAGAAGGAAATTTGTGGCTCCTCTCAGATTCCAGAACTTTCTGCGACAGAAATGTGAGGAACATGTGTTTTTTTAGCCAAATTTGAGGTTTGCAAAGGATTCTGGGTAACAGAATCTGTTCCGAGCCCGACAAGTCACCCCATCTTGGATTCCACTAGGTCTCTAGTTTTCAGAAATGCACAGGTTTGGTAGGTTTCCCTAGGTGCCGGCTGAGCTAGAGGCCAAAATCTACAGGTAGGCACTTTGCAAAAAACACCTCTGTTTTCTTTAAAAAAATTGGATGTGTCCACGTTGCACTTTCGGGCATTTCCTGTTGCGGGCGCTAGGCCTACCCACACAAGTGAGGTGTGATTTTTATCCGGAGACTTGGGGGAACGCTGGGTGGAAGGAAATTTGTGGCTCCTCTCAGATTCCAGAACTTTCTGCCACAGAAATGTGTGGAACGTGTGTTTTTTTAGCCAAATTTTGAAGTTTGCAAACTATTCTGGGTAACAGAACCTGGTCCGAGCCCCACAAGTCACCCCATCTTGGATTCCCCTAGGTCTCTAGTTTTCAGAAATGCACAGGTTTGGTAGGTTTCCCTAGGTGCCGGCTGAGCTAGAGGCCAAAATCTACAGGTAGGCACTTTGCAAAAAACACCTCTGTTTTCTTTCAAAAAATTGGATGTGTCCACGTTGATCTTTGGGGCATATCCTGTCGCGGGCGCTAGGCCTACCCACACAAGTGAGGTATCATTTTTATCGGGAGACTTGGGGGAAGGCTGGGTAGAAGGAAATTTGTGGCTCCTCTCAGATTCCAGAACTTTCTGCGACAGAAATGTGAGGAACATGTGTTTTTTTAGCCAAATTTGAGGTTTGCAAAGGATTCTGGGTAACATAATCTGTTCCGAGCCCCACAAGTCACCCCATCTTGGATTCCACTAGGTCTCTAGTTTTCAGAAATGCACAGGTTTGCTAGGTTTCCCTAGGCGCCGGCTGAGCTAGGGGCCAAAATCTACAGGTAGGCACTTTGCAGAAAACACCTCTGTTTTCTTTCATAAATTGGATGTGTCCACGTTGATCTTTGGGGTATTTCCTGTCGCGGGCGCTAGGCCTACCCACACAAGTGAGGTATCATTTTTATCGGGAGACTTGGGGGAAGGGTGGGTAGAAGGAAATTTGTGGCTCCTCTCAGATTCCAGAACTTTCTGCCACAGAAATGTGAGAAACATGTGTTTTTTTAGCCAAATTTTGAGGTTTGCAAAGGATTCTGGGTAACAGAACCTGGTCAGAGCCCCACAAGTCACCCATCTTGGATTCCCCTAGGTCTCTAGTTTTCAGAAATGCACAGGTTTGGTAGGTTTCCCTAGGTGCCGGCTGAGCTAGAGGCCAAAATCTACAGGTAGTCACTTTGCCAAAAACACCTCTGTTTTCTTTCAAAAAATTGGATGTGTCCACGTTGCCCTTTGAGGCATTTCCTGCCGCGGGCGCTAGGCCTACCCACACAAGTGAGGTATCATCTTTATCGGGAGACTTGGGGAAACGCTGGGTGGAAGGAAATTTGTGGCTCCTCTCAGTTTCCAGAACTTTCTGCCACAGAAATGTGAGGAACATGTGTTTGTTTAGCCACATTTTGAGGTTTGCAAAGGATTCTGGGTAACAGAACCTGGTCAGAGCCTCACAAGTCAGCCCATCTTGGATTCCGCTAGGTCTCTAGTTTTCAAAAATACACAGGTTTGGTAGGTTTCCCTAGGTGCCGGCTGAGCTAGAGGCCAAAATCTACAGGTAGGCACTTTGCAAAAAACACCTCTGTTTTCTTTCAAAAAATTGGATGTGTCCACATTGCACTTTGGGGCATTTCCTGCCGCGGGCGCTAGGCCTACCCACACAAGTGAGGTGTCATTTTTATCCGGAGACTTGGGGGAACGCTGGGTGGAAGGAAATTTGTGGCTCCTCTCAGATTCCAGAACTTTCTGCCACAGAAATGTGTGGAACATGTGTTTTTTTAGCCAAATTTTGAGGTTTGCAAATTATTCTGGTTAACAGAACCTGGTCCGAGCCCCACAAGTCACCCCATCTTGGATTCCCCTAGGTCTCTAGTTTTTAGAAATGCACAGGTTTGGTAGGTTTCCCTAGGTGCCGGCTGAGCTAGAGGCCAAAATCTACAGGTAGGCACTTTGCAAAAAACACCTCTGTTTTCTTAAAAAAAATTGAATGTGTCCATGTTGATCTTTGGGGCATTTCCTGTCGCGGGCGCTAGGCCTACCCACAGAAGTGAGGTACCATTTTTATCAAAAGACTTTGGGGAACGCTGGGTAGAAGGAAATTTGTGGCTAATCTCAGATTCCAGAACTTTCTGCCACAGAAATGTGAGGAACATGTGTTTTTTTAGCCTAATTTTGAGGTTTGCAAAGGTTTCTGGGTAACAGAACCTGGTCAGAGCCTCACAAGTCAGCCCATCTTGGATTCCCCTAGGTCTCTAGTTTTCAAAAATACACAGGTTTGGTAGGTTTCCCTAGGTGCCGGCTGAGCTAGAGGACAAAATCTACAGGTAGGCACTTTGCAAAAAACACCTCTGTTTTCTTTCAAAAAATTGGATGTGTCCACATTGCACTTTGGGGCATTTCCTGCCGCGGGCGCTAGGCCTATCCACACAAGTGAGGTATAATTTTTATCGGGAGACTTGGGGAAACGCTGGGTGGAAGGAAATTTGTGGCTCCTCTCAGTTTCCAGAACTTTCTGCCACAGAAATGTGAGGAACAGGTGTTTTTTTAGCCAAATTTTGAGGTTTGCAAAGGATTCTGGGTAACAGAACCTAGTCCGAGCCCCACAAGTCACCCCATCTTGGATTCCCCTAGGTCTCTAGTTTTCAGAAATGCACAGGTTTGGTAGGTTTCCCTAGGTGCCGGCTGAGCTAGAGGCCAAAATCTACAGGTAAGCACTTTGCAAAAAACACCTCTGTTTTCTTTCAAAAAATTGGATGTGTCCACGTTGGTCTTTGGGGCATTTCCTGTCGCGGGCGCTAGGCCTACCCAAAGAAGTGAGGTACCATTTTTATCGAGAGACTTTGGGGAACGCTGGGTAGAAGGAAATTTGTGGCTCCTCTCAGATTCCAGAACTTTCTGTCTCCGAAATGAGAGGAAAAAGTTTTTGGGCCAAATTTTGATGTTTGCAAAGGATTCTGGGTAACATAACCTGGTCAGAGCCCCACCAGTCACCCCATCTTGGATTCCCCTGGGTTTCTAGTTTCCAAAAATGCACTGGTTTGCTAGGTTTCCCCAGGTGCCGGCTGAGCTACAGGCCAAAATCCACAGGTAGGCACTGTTTTCTATGAAAAAATGTGATGTGTCCACGTTGTGTTTTGGGCCATTTCCTTTCGTGGGCGCTAGTCCTACCCACACAAGTGAGGTATCATTTCTATCTGGAGACTTGGGGGAACGCTGGGTGGAAGGAAATTTGTGGCTCCTCTCAGATTCCAGAACCTTCTGCGACAGAAATGTGAGGAACATGTGATTTTTTAGCCAAATTTGAGGTTTGCAAAGGATTCTGGGTAACAGAATCTGTTCCGAGCCCGACAAGTCACCCCATCTTGGATTCCACTAGGTCTCTAGTTTTCAGAAATGCACAGGTTTGGTAGGTTTCCCAAGGCGCCGGCGGAGCTAGAGGCCAAAATCTACAGGTAGGCACTTTGCAGAAAACACCTCTGTTTTCTTTCATAAATTGGATGTGTCCACGTTGATCTTTGGGGCATTTCCTGTTGCGGGCGCTAGGCCTACCCACACAAGTGAGGTATCATTTTTATCGGGAGACTTGGGGGAAGGCTGGGTAGAAGGAAATTTGTGGCTCCTCTCAGATTCCAGAACTTTCTGCCACAGAAATGTGAGGAACATGTGTTTTTTTAGCCAAATTTTGAGGTTTGCAAAGGATTCTGGGTAACAGAACCTGGTCAGAGCCCCACAAGTCACCCCATCTTGGATTCCCCTAGGTCTCTAGTTTTCAGAAATGCACAGGTTTGGTAGGTTTCCCTATGTGCCGGCTGAGCTAGAGGCCAAAATCTACAGGTAGTCACTTTGCCAAAAACACCTCTGTTTTCTTTCAAAAAATTGGATGTGTCCACGTTGCCCTTTGGGGCATTTCCTGCCGCGGGCGCTAGGCCTATCCACACAAGTGAGGTATAATTTTTATCGGGAGACTTGGGGAAACGCTGGGTGGAAGGAAATTTGTGGCTCCTCTCAGTTTCCAGAACTTTCTGCCACAGAAATGTGAGGAACAGGTGTTTTTTTAGCCAAATTTTGAGGTTTGCAAAGGATTCTGGGTAACAGAACCTGGTCAGAGCCTCACAAGTCAGCCCATCTTGGATTCCGCTAGGTCTCTAGTTTTCAAAAATACACAGGTTTGGTAGGTTTCCCTAGGTGCCGGCTGAGCTAGAGGCCAAAATCTACAGCTAGGCACTTTGCAAAAAACACCTCATTTTTCTTTCAAAAAATTGGATGTGTCCACGTTGCACTTTTGGGCATTTCCTGCCGCGGGCGCTAGGCCTACCCACACAAGTGAGGTGTCATTTTTATCCAGAGACTTGGGGGAACGCTGGGTGGAAGGAAATTTGTGGCTCCTCTCAGATTCCAGAACTTTCTGCCACAGAAATGTGTGGAACATATGTTTTTTTAGCCAAATTTTGAGGTTTGCAAAGGATTCTGGGTAACAGAACCTGGTCCGAGCCCCACAAGTCACCCCATCTTGGATTCCCCTAGGTCTCTAGTTTTCAGAAATGCACAGGTTTGGTAGGTTTCCCTAGGTGCCGGCTGAGCTAGAGGCCAAAATCTACAGGTAGGCACTTTGCAAAAAACACCTCTGTTTTCTTTCAAAAAATTGGATGTGTCCACGTTGATCTTTGGGGCATTTCCTGTCGCGGGCGCTAGGCCTACCCACAGAAGTGAGGTACCATTTTTATCGAGAGACTTTGGGGAACGCTGGGTAGAAGGAAATTTGTGGCTCCTCTCAGATTCCAGAACTTTCTGCCACAGAAATGTGAGGAACATGTATTTTTTTAGCCAAATTTTGAGGTTTGCAAATGATTCTGGGTAACAGAACCTGGTTAGAGCCTCACAAGTCAGCCCATCTTGGATTCCCCTAGGTCTCTAGTTTTCAAAAATACATAGGTTTGGTAGGTTTCCCTAGGTGCCGGCTGAGCTAGAGGCCAAAATCTACAGGTAGGCACTTTGCAAAAAACACCTCTGTTTTCTTTCAAAAAATTGGATGTGTCCACGTTGCACTTTGGGGCATTTCCTGCCGCGGGCGCTAGGCCTACCCACACAAGTGAGGTATCATTTTTATCCGGAGACTTGGGGGAACGCTGGGTGGAAGGAAATTTGTGGCTCCTCTCAGATTCCAGAACTTTCTGCCACAGAAATGTGTGGAACAGGTGTTTTTTTAGCCAAATTTTGAGGTTTGCAAAGGATTCTGGGTAACAGAACCTGGTCCGAGCCCCACAAGTCACCCCATCTTCGATTCCCCGAGGTCTCTAGTTTTCAGAAATGCACAGGTTTGGTAGGTTTCCCTAGGTGCCGGCTGAGCTAGAGGCCAAAATCTACAGGTAGGCACTTTGCAAAAAACACCTCTGTTTTCTTTCAAGAAATTGGATGTGTCCACGTTGCACTTTGGGGCATTTCCTGTCGCGGGCGCTAGGCCTACCCACAGAAGTGAGGTATCATTTTTATCGAGAGACTTTGGGGAACGCTGGGTAGAAGGAAATTTGTGGCTCCTTTCAGATTCCAGAACTTTCTGTCTCCGAAATGAGAGGAAAAAGTGTTTTTTTGGCCAAATTTTGATGTTTGCAAAGGATTCTGGGTAACATAACCTGGTCAGAGCCCCGCCAGTCACCCCATCTTGGATTCCCCTGGGTTTCTAGTTTCCAAAAATGCACTGGTTTGCTAGGTTTCCCCAGGTGCCGGCTGAGGTACAGGCCAAAATCCACAGGTAGGCACTGTTTTCTATGAAAAAATGTGATGTGTCCACGTTGTGTTTTGGGCCATTTCCTTTTGTGGGTGCTAGTCCTACCCACACAAGTGAGGTATCATTTTTATCGGGAGACTTGGGGGAACGCTGGGTGGAAGGAAATTTGTGGCTCCTCTCAGATTCCAGAACTTTCTGCGACAGAAATGTGAGGAACATTTGTTTTTTTAGCTAAATTTGAGGTTTGCAAAGGATTCAGGGTAACAGAATCTGTTCCGAGCCCCACAAGTCACCCCATCTTGGATTCCACTAGGTCTCTAGTTTTCAGAAATGCACAGGTTTGGTAGGTTTCCCTAGGCGTCGGCTGAGCTAGAGGCCAAAATCTACAGGTAGGCACTTTGCAGAAAACACGTCTGTTTTCTTTCATAAATTGGATGTGTCCACGTTGATCTTTGGGGCATTTCCTGTCGCGGGCGCTAGGCCTACCCACACAAGTGAGGTATCATTTTTATCGGGAGACTTGGGGGAAGGCTGGGTAGAATGAAATTTGTGGCTCCTCTCAGATTCCAGAACTTTCTGCCACAGAAATGTGAGGAACATGTGTTTTTTTAGCCAAATTTTGAGGTTTACAAAGGATTCTGGGTAACAGAACCTGGTCAGAGCCCCACAAGTCACCCCATCTTGGATTCCCCTAGGTCTCTAGTTTTCAGAAATGCACAGGTTTGGTAGGTTTCCCTAGGTGCCGGCTGAGCTAGAGGCCAAAATCTACAGGTAGTCACTTTGCAGAAAACGCCTCTGTTTTCTTTCAAAAAATTGTATGTGTCCACGTTGCCCTTTGGGGAATTTCCTGCCGCGGGCGCTAGGCCTACCCATACAAGTGAGGTATCATTTTTATCGGGAGACTTGGGGAAACGCTGGGTGGAAGGAAATTTGTGGCTCCTCTCAGTTTCCAGAACTTTCTGCCACAGAAATGTGAGGAACATGTGTTTTTTTAGCCAAATTTTGAGGTTTGCAAAGGATTCTGGGTAACAGAACCTGGTCAGAGCCTCACAAGTCAGCCCATCTTGGATTCCGCTAGGTCTCTAGTTTTCAAAAATACACAGGTTTGGTAGGTTTCCCTAGGTGCCGGCTGAGCTAGAGGCCAAAATCTACAGGTAGGCAATTTGTAAAAAACACCTCTGTTTTCTTTAAAAAAATTGGATGTGTCCACGTTGCACTTTTGGGCATTTCCTGCCGCGGGCGCTAGGCCTACCCACACAAGTGAGGTGTCATTTTTATCCGGAGACTTGGGGGAACGCTGGGTGGAAGGAAATTTGTGGCTCCTCTCAGATTCCAGAACTTTCTGCCACAGAAATGTGTGGAACATGTGTTTTTTTAGCCAAATTTTGAGGTTTGCAAAGGATTCTGGGTAACAGAACCTGGTCCGAGCCCCACAAGTCACCCCATCTTGGATTCCCCTAGGTCTCTAGTTTTCAGAAATGCACAGGTTTGGTAGGTTTCCCTAGGTGCCGGCTGAGCTAGAGGCCAAAATCTACAGGTAGGCACTTTGCAAAAAACACCTCTGTTTTCTTTCAAAAAATTAGATGTGTCCACGTTGATCTTTGGGGCATTTCCTGTCGCGGGCGCTAGGCCTACCCACAGAAGTGAGGTACCATTTTTATCGAGAGACTTTGGGGAACGCTGGGTAGAAGGAAATTTGTGGCTCCTCTCAGATTCCAGAACTTTCTGTCTCCGAAATGAGAGGAAAAAGTGTTTTTTGGCCAAATTTTGATGTTTGCAAAGTATTCTGGGTAACATAACCTGGTCAGAGCCCCGCATGTCACCCCATCTTGGATTCCCCTGCGTCTCTTGTTTTCAGAAATGCACTGGTTTGCTAGGTTTCCCCAGGTGCCGGCTGAGCTACAGGCCAAAATCCACAGGTAGCCACTGTTTTCTATGAAAAAATGTGATGTTTCCACGTTGTGTTTTGTGCCATTTCCTTTCGTGGGCGCTAGTCCTACCCACACAAGTGAGGTATCATTTCTATCGGGAAACTTGGGGGAACGCTGGGTGGAAGGAAATTTGTGGCTCCTCTCAGATTCCAGAACTTTCTGCCACAGAAATGTGAGGAACATGTGATTTTTTATCCAAATTTTGAGGTTTGTAAAGGATTCTGGGTAACAGAACCTGGTCCGAGCCCCACAAGTCACCCCATCTTGGATTCCCCTAGGTCTCTAGTTTTCAGAAATGCACAGGTTTGGTAGGTTTCCCTAGGTGCCGGCTGAGCTAGAGGCCAAAATCTACAGGTAGGCACTTTGCAAAAAACACCTCTGTTTTCTTTCAAAAAATTGGATGTGTCCACGTTGCACTTTGGGGCATTTCCTGCTGCGGGCGCTAGGCCTACCCACACAAGTGAGGTATCATTTTTATCCAGAGACTTGGGGGAACTTTCTGTCTCCGAAATGAGAGGAAAAAGTGTTTTTTTGGCCAAATTTTGATGTTTGCAAAGGATTCTGGGTAACATAACCTGGTCAGAGCCCCGCAAGTCACCCCATCTTGGATTCCCCTGGGTTTCTAGTTTCCAAAAATGCACTGGTTTGCTAGGTTTCCCCAGGTGCCGGTTGAGCTACAGGCCAAAATCCACAGGTAGGCACTGTTTTCTATGAAAAAATGTGATGTGTCCGCGTTGTGTTTTGGGCCATTTCCTTTCGTGGGAGCTAGTCCTACCCACACAAGTGAGATATCATTTCTATCGGGAGACTTGGGGGAACGCTTGGTGGAAGGAAATTTGTGGCTCCTCTCAGATTCCAGAACTTTCTGCCACAGAAATGTGAGGAACATGTGTTTTTTTAGCCAAATTTGAGGTTTGCAAAGGATTCTGGGTAACAGAATCTGTTCCGAGCCCCACAAGTCACCTCATCTTGGATTACACTAGGTCTCTAGTTTTCAGAAATGCACAGGTTTGGTAGGTTTCCCTAAGTGCCGGCTGATCTAGAGGCCAAAATCTACAGGTAGGCACTTTGCAGAAAACACCTCTGTTTTCTTTCAAAAAATTGGATGTGTCCACGTTGATCTTTGGGGCATTTCCTGTCGCGGGCGCTAGGCCTACCCACACAAGTGAGGTATCATTTTTATCGGGAGACTTGGGTGAAGGCTGGGTGGAAGGAAATTTGTGGATCCTCTCAGATTCCAGAACTTTCTGCCACAGAAATGTGAGGAACATGTGTTTTTTTAGCCAAATTTAGAGGTTTGCAAAGGATTCTGGGTAACAGAACCTGGTCAGAGCCCCACAAGTCACCCCATCTTGGATTCCCCTAGGTCTCCAGTTTTCAGAAATGCACAGGTTTGGTAGGTTTCGCTAGGTGCCGGCTGAGCTAGAGGCCAAAATCTAGAGGTAGGCACTTTGCCAAAAACACCTCTGTTTTCTTAAAAAAAATTGGATGTGTCCACGTTGCCCTTTGGGGCATTTCCTGTCGCAGGCGCTAGGCCTACCCACACAAGTGAGGTATCATTTTTATCGGGAGACTTGGGGGAACGCTGGGTGGAAGGAAATTTGTGGCTCCTCTCAGTTTCCAGAACTTTCTGCCACAGAAATGTGAGGAACATGTGTTTTTTTAGCCAAATGTTGAGGTTTGCAATTGATTCTGGGTAACAGAACCTGGTCAGAGCCTCACAAGTCAGCCCATCTTGGATTCCCCTAGGTCTCTAGTTTTCAAAAATACACAGGTTTGGTAGGTTTCCCTAGGTGCCAGCTGAGCTATAGGCCAAAATCTACAGGTCGGCACTTTGCAAAAAACACCTCTGTTTTCTTTCAAAAAATTGGATGTGTCCACGTTGCACTTTCGGGCATTTCCTGCCGCAGGCGCTAGGCCTACCCACACAAGTGAGGTATCATTTTTATCGGGAGACTTGGGGGAATGCTGGGTGGAAGGAAATTTGTGGCTCCTCTCAGTTTCCAGAACTTTCTGCCACAGAAATGTGAGGAACTTGTGTTTTTTTAGCCAAATTTTGAGGTTTGCAAAGGATTCTTGGTAACAGAACCTGGTCCGAGCCCCACAAGTCACCCCATCTTGGATTCCCCTAGGTCTCTAGTTTTCAGAAATGCACAGGTTTGGTAGGTTTCCCTAGGTGCCGGCTGAGCTAGAGGCCAAAATCTACAGGTAGTCACTTTGCCAAAAACACCTCTGTTTTCTTTCAAAAAATTGGATGTGTCCACGTTGCCCTTTGGGGCATTTCCTGCCGCGGGCGCTAGGCCTACCCACAGAAGTGAGGTATCATTTTTATCGGGAGACTTGGGGGAAGGCTGGGTAGAAGGAAATTTGTGGCTCCTCTCAGATTCCAGAACTTTCTGCCACAGAAATGTGAGGAACATGTGTTTTTTTAGCCAAATTTTGAGGTTTGCAAAGGATTCTGGGTAACAGAACCTGGTCAGAGCCCCACAAGTCACCCCATCTTGGATTCCCCTAGGTCTCTAGTTTTCAGAAATGCACAGGTTTGGTAGGTTTCCCTATGTGCCGGCTGAGCTAGAGGCCAAAATCTACAGGTAGTCACTTTGCCAAAAACACCTCTGTTTTCTTTCAAAAAATTGGATGTGTCCACGTTGCCCTTTGGGGCATTTCCTGCCGCGGGCGCTAGGCCTATCCACACAAGTGAGGTATAATTTTTATCGGGAGACTTGGGGAAACGCTGGGTGGAAGGAAATTTGTGGCTCCTCTCAGTTTCCAGAACTTTCTGCCACAGAAATGTGAGGAACAGGTGTTTTTTTAGCCAAATTTTGAGGTTTGCAAAGGATTCTGGGTAACAGAACCTGGTCAGAGCCTCACAAGTCAGCCCATCTTGGATTCCGCTAGGTCTCTAGTTTTCAAAAATACACAGGTTTGGTAGGTTTCCCTAGGTGCCGGCTGAGCTAGAGGCCAAAATCTACAGCTAGGCACTTTGCAAAAAACACCTCATTTTTCTTTCAAAAAATTGGATGTGTCCACGTTGCACTTTTGGGCATTTCCTGCCGCGGGCGCTAGGCCTACCCACACAAGTGAGGTGTCATTTTTATCCAGAGACTTGGGGGAACGCTGGGTGGAAGGAAATTTGTGGCTCCTCTCAGATTCCAGAACTTTCTGCCACAGAAATGTGTGGAACATATGTTTTTTTAGCCAAATTTTGAGGTTTGCAAAGGATTCTGGGTAACAGAACCTGGTCCGAGCCCCACAAGTCACCCCATCTTGGATTCCCCTAGGTCTCTAGTTTTCAGAAATGCACAGGTTTGGTAGGTTTCCCTAGGTGCCGGCTGAGCTAGAGGCCAAAATCTACAGGTAGGCACTTTGCAAAAAACACCTCTGTTTTCTTTCAAAAAATTGGATGTGTCCACGTTGATCTTTGGGGCATTTCCTGTCGCGGGCGCTAGGCCTACCCACAGAAGTGAGGTACCATTTTTATCGAGAGACTTTGGGGAACGCTGGGTAGAAGGAAATTTGTGGCTCCTCTCAGATTCCAGAACTTTCTGCCACAGAAATGTGAGGAACATGTATTTTTTTAGCCAAATTTTGAGGTTTGCAAATGATTCTGGGTAACAGAACCTGGTTAGAGCCTCACAAGTCAGCCCATCTTGGATTCCCCTAGGTCTCTAGTTTTCAAAAATACATAGGTTTGGTAGGTTTCCCTAGGTGCCGGCTGAGCTAGAGGCCAAAATCTACAGGTAGGCACTTTGCAAAAAACACCTCTGTTTTCTTTCAAAAAATTGGATGTGTCCACGTTGCACTTTGGGGCATTTCCTGCCGCGGGCGCTAGGCCTACCCACACAAGTGAGGTATCATTTTTATCCGGAGACTTGGGGGAACGCTGGGTGGAAGGAAATTTGTGGCTCCTCTCAGATTCCAGAACTTTCTGCCACAGAAATGTGTGGAACAGGTGTTTTTTTAGCCAAATTTTGAGGTTTGCAAAGGATTCTGGGTAACAGAACCTGGTCCGAGCCCCACAAGTCACCCCATCTTCGATTCCCCGAGGTCTCTAGTTTTCAGAAATGCACAGGTTTGGTAGGTTTCCCTAGGTGCCGGCTGAGCTAGAGGCCAAAATCTACAGGTAGGCACTTTGCAAAAAACACCTCTGTTTTCTTTCAAGAAATTGGATGTGTCCACGTTGCACTTTGGGGCATTTCCTGTCGCGGGCGCTAGGCCTACCCACAGAAGTGAGGTATCATTTTTATCGAGAGACTTTGGGGAACGCTGGGTAGAAGGAAATTTGTGGCTCCTTTCAGATTCCAGAACTTTCTGTCTCCGAAATGAGAGGAAAAAGTGTTTTTTTGGCCAAATTTTGATGTTTGCAAAGGATTCTGGGTAACATAACCTGGTCAGAGCCCCGCCAGTCACCCCATCTTGGATTCCCCTGGGTTTCTAGTTTCCAAAAATGCACTGGTTTGCTAGGTTTCCCCAGGTGCCGGCTGAGGTACAGGCCAAAATCCACAGGTAGGCACTGTTTTCTTTGAAAAAATGTGATGTGTCCACGTTGTGTTTTGGGCCATTTCCTTTTGTGGGTGCTAGTCCTACCCACACAAGTGAGGTATCATTTTTATCGGGAGACTTGGGGGAACGCTGGGTGGAAGGAAATTTGTGGCTCCTCTCAGATTCCAGAACTTTCTGCGACAGAAATGTGAGGAACATTTGTTTTTTTAGCTAAATTTGAGGTTTGCAAAGGATTCTGGGTAACAGAATCTGTTCCGAGCCCCACAAGTCACCCCATCTTGGATTCCACTAGGTCTCTAGTTTTCAGAAATGCACAGGTTTGGTAGGTTTCCCTAGGCGCCGGCTGAGCTAGAGGCCAAAATCTACAGGTAGGCACTTTGCAGAAAACACCTCTGTTTTCTTTCATAAATTGGATGTGTCCACGTTGATCTTTGGGGCATTTCCTGTCGCGGGCGCTAGGCCTACCCACACAAGTGAGGTATCATTTTTATCGGGAGACTTGGGGGAAGGCTGGGTAGAATGAAATTTGTGGCTCCTCTCAGATTCCAGAACTTTCTGCCACAGAAATGTGAGGAACATGTGTTTTTTTAGCCAAATTTTGAGGTTTACAAAGGATTCTGGGTAACAGAACCTGGTCAGAGCCCCACAAGTCACCCCATCTTGGATTCCCCTAGGTCTCTAGTTTTCAGAAATGCACAGGTTTGGTAGGTTTCCCTAGGTGCCGGCTGAGCTAGAGGCCAAAATCTACAGGTAGTCACTTTGCAGAAAACGCCTCTGTTTTCTTTCAAAAAATTGTATGTGTCCACGTTGCCCTTTGGGGAATTTCCTGCCGCGGGCGCTAGGCCTACCCATACAAGTGAGGTATCATTTTTATCGGGAGACTTGGGGAAACGCTGGGTGGAAGGAAATTTGTGGCTCCTCTCAGTTTCCAGAACTTTCTGCCACAGAAATGTGAGGAACATGTGTTTTTTTAGCCAAATTTTGAGGTTTGCAAAGGATTCTGGGTAACAGAACCTGGTCAGAGCCTCACAAGTCAGCCCATCTTGGATTCCGCTAGGTCTCTAGTTTTCAAAAATACACAGGTTTGGTAGGTTTCCCTAGGTGCCGGCTGAGCTAGAGGCCAAAATCTACAGGTAGGCAATTTGTAAAAAACACCTCTGTTTTCTTTAAAAAAATTGGATGTGTCCACGTTGCACTTTTGGGCATTTCCTGCCGCGGGCGCTAGGCCTACCCACACAAGTGAGGTGTCATTTTTATCCGGAGACTTGGGGGAACGCTGGGTGGAAGGAAATTTGTGGCTCCTCTCAGATTCCAGAACTTTCTGCCACAGAAATGTGTGGAACATGTGTTTTTTTAGCCAAATTTTGAGGTTTGCAAAGGATTCTGGGTAACAGAACCTGGTCCGAGCCCCACAAGTCACCCCATCTTGGATTCCCCTAGGTCTCTAGTTTTCAGAAATGCACAGGTTTGGTAGGTTTCCCTAGGTGCCGGCTGAGCTAGAGGCCAAAATCTACAGGTAGGCACTTTGCAAAAAACACCTCTGTTTTCTTTCAAAAAATTAGATGTGTCCACGTTGATCTTTGGGGCATTTCCTGTCGCGGGCGCTAGGCCTACCCACAGAAGTGAGGTACCATTTTTATCGAGAGACTTTGGGGAACGCTGGGTGGAAGGAAATTTGTGGCTCCTCTCAGATTCCAGAACTTTCTGTCTCCGAAATGAGAGGAAAAAGTGTTTTTTGGGCCAAATTTTGATGTTTGCAAAGTATTCTGGGTAACATAACCTGGTCAGAGCCCCGCATGTCACCCCATCTTGGATTCCCCTGCGTCTCTTGTTTTCAGAAATGCACTGGTTTGCTAGGTTTCCCAGGTGCCGGCTGAGCTACAGGCCAAAATCCACAGGTAGCCACTGTTTTCTATGAAAAAATGTGATGTTTCCACGTTGTGTTTTGTGCCATTTCCTTTCGTGGGCGCTAGTCCTACCCACACAAGTGAGGTATCATTTCTATCGGGAAACTTGGGGGAACGCTGGGTGGAAGGAAATTTGTGGCTCCTCTCAGATTCCAGAACTTTCTGCCACAGAAATGTGAGGAACATGTGATTTTTTATCCAAATTTTGAGGTTTGTAAAGGATTCTGGGTAACAGAACCTGGTCCGAGCCCCACAAGTCACCCCATCTTGGATTCCCCTAGGTCTCTAGTTTTCAGAAATGCACAGGTTTGGTAGGTTTCCCTAGGTGCCGGCTGAGCTAGAGGCCAAAATCTACAGGTAGGCACTTTGCAAAAAACACCTCTGTTTTCTTTCAAAAAATTGGATGTGTCCACGTTGCACTTTGGGGCATTTCCTGCTGCGGGCGCTAGGCCTACCCACACAAGTGAGGTATCATTTTTATCCAGAGACTTGGGGGAACTTTCTGTCTCCGAAATGAGAGGAAAAAGTGTTTTTTTGGCCAAATTTTGATGTTTGCAAAGGATTCTGGGTAACATAACCTGGTCAGAGCCCCGCAAGTCACCCCATCTTGGATTCCCCTGGGTTTCTAGTTTCCAAAAATGCACTGGTTTGCTAGGATTCCCCAGGTGCCGGTTGAGCTACAGCCCAAAATCCACAGGTAGGCACTGTTTTATATGAAAAAATGTGATGTGTCCAACTTGTGTTTTGGGCCATTTCCTTTCGTGGGCGCTAGTCCTACCCACACAAGTGAGGTATCATTTCTATCGGGAGACTTGGGGGAACGCTTGGTGGAAGGAAATTTGTGGCTCCTCTCAGATTCCAAAACTTTCTGCCACAGAAATGTGAGGAACATTAGTTTTTTTAGCCAAATTTGAGGTTTGCAAAGGATTCTGGGTAACAGAATCTGTTCCGAGCCCCACAAGTCACCCCATCTTGGATTACACTAGGTCTCTAGTTTTCAGAAATACACAGGTTTGGTAGGTTTCCCTAAGTGCCGGCTGATCTAGAGGCCAAAATCTACAGGTAGGCACTTTGCAGAAAACACCTCTGTTTTCTTTCAAAAAATTGGATGTGTCCACGTTGATCTTTGGGGCATTTCCTGTCGCGGGCGCTAGGCCTACCCACAGAAGTGAGGTACCATTTTTATCGAGAGACTTTGGGGAACGCTGGGTAGAATGAAATTTGTGGCTCCTCTCAGATTCCAGAACTTTCTGCCACAGAAATGTGAGGAACATGTGTTTTTTTAGCCAAATTTTGAGGTTTGCAAAGGATTCTGGGTAACAGAACCTGGTCAGAGCCTCACAAGTCAGCCCATCTTGGTTTCCCCTAGGTCTCTAGTTTTCTAAAATACACAGGTTTGGTAGGTTTCCCTAGGTGCCGGCTGAGCTAGAGGCCAAAATCTACAGGTAGGCACTTTGCAAAAAACACCTCTGTTTTCTTTCCAAAAATTGGATGTGTCCACGTTGCACTTTGGGGCATTCCCTGCCGCGGGCGCTAGGCCTACCCACACAAGTGAGGTATCATTTTTATCCGGAGACTTGGGGGAACGCTGGGTGGAAGGAAATTTGTGGCTCCTCTCAGATTCCAGAACTTTCTGCCACAGAAATGTGTGGAACATGTGTTTTTTTAGCCAAATTTTGAGGTTTGCAAAGGATTCTGGGTAACAGAACCTGGTCCGAGCCCCACAAGTCACCCCATCTTGGATTCCCCTAGGTCTCTAGTTTTCAGAAATGCAAAGGTTTGGTAGGTTTCCCTAGGTGCCGGCTGAGCTAGAGGCCAAAATCTACAGGTAGGCACTTTGCAAAAAACACCTCTGTTTTCTTTCAAAAAATTGGATGTGTCCACGTTGATCTTTGGGGCATATCCTGTCGCGGGCGCTAGGCCTACCCAAAGAAGTGAGGTACCATTTTTATCGAGAGACTTTGGGGAACGCTGGGTAGAAGGAAATTTGTGGCTCCTCTCAGATTCCAGAACTTTCTGCCACAGAAATGTGTGGAACATGTGTTTTATTAGCCAAATTTTGAGGTTTGCAAAGGATTCTGGGTAACAGAACCTGGTCCGAGCCCCACAACTCACCCCATCTTGGATAACCCTAGGTCTCTAGTTTTCAGAAATGCACAGGTTTGGTAGGTTTCCCTAGGTGCCGGCTGAGCTAGAGGCCAAAATCTACAGGTAGGCACTTTGCAAAAAACACCTCTGTTTTCTTTCAAAAAATTAGATGTGTCCACGTTGATCTTTGGGGCATTTCCTGTCGCGGGCGCTAGGCCTACCCACAGAAGTGAGGTACCATTTTTATCGAGAGACTTTGGGGAACGCTGGGTAGAAGGAAATTTGTGGCTCCTCTCAGATTCCAGAACTTTCTGTCTCCGAAATGAGAGGAAAAAGTGTTTTTTTGGCCACATTTTGATGTTTGCAAAGGATTCTGGGTAACATAACCTGGTCAGAGCCCCGCAAGTCACCCCATCTTGGATTCCCCTGGGTTTCTAGTTTCCAAAAATGCACTGGTTTGCTAGGTTTCCCCAGGTGCCGGTTGAGCTACAGGCCAAAATCCACAGGTAGGCACTGTTTTCTATGAAAAAATGTGATGTGTCCACGTTGTGTTGTGGGCCATTTCCTTTCGTGGGCGCTAGTCCTAATCACACAAGTGAGGTATCATTTCTATCGGGAGACTTGGGGGAACGCTTGGTGGAAGGAAATTTGTATCTCCTCTCAGATTCCAGAACTTTCTGCCACAGAAATGTGAGGAACATGTGTTTTTTTAGCCAAATTTGAGGTTTGCAAAGGATTCTGGGTAACGCAATCTGTTCCGAGCCCCACAAGTCACCTCATCTTGGATTACACTAGGTCTCTAGTTTTCAGAAATGCACAGGTTTGGTAGGTTTCCCTAAGTGCCGGCTGATCTAGAGGCCAAAATCTACAGGTAGGTACTTTGCAGAAAACAACTCTGTTTTCTTTTAAAAAATTGGATGTGTCCACGTTAATCTTTGGGGCATTTCCTGTCGCGGGCGCTAGGCCTACCCACACAAGTGAGGTATCATT
This sequence comes from Pleurodeles waltl, assembly GCF_031143425.1. Lineage (NCBI taxonomy): Eukaryota > Metazoa > Chordata > Amphibia > Caudata > Salamandridae > Pleurodeles > Pleurodeles waltl. Next base: position 643,175,294 of record NC_090440.1, on the reverse strand, counting down.
TTTATCGGGAGACTTGGGGGAAGGCTGGGTGGAAGGAAATTTGTGGATCCTCTCAGATTCCAGAACTTTCTGCCACAGAAATGTGAGGAACATGTGTTTTTTTAGCCAAATTTTGAGGTTTGCAAAGGATTCTGGGTAACAGAACCTGGTCAGAGCCCCACAAGTCACCCCATCTTGGATTCCCCTAGGTCTCCAGTTTTCAGAAATGCACAGGTTTGGTAGGTTTCCCTAGGTGCCGGCTGAGCTAGAGGCCAAAATCTAGAGGTAGGCACTTTGCCAAAAACACCTCTGTTTTCTTTAAAAAAATTGGATGTGTCCACGTTGCCCTTTGGGGCATTTCCTGTCGCAGGCGCTAGGCCTACCCACACAAGTGAGGTATCATTTTTATCGGGAGACTTGGGGGAACGCTGGGTGGAAGGAAATTTGTGGCTCCTCTCAGATTCCAGAACTTTCTGTCTCCGAAATGAGAGGAAAAAGTGTTTTTTGGGCCAAATTTTGATGTTTGCAAAGGATTCTGGGTAACATAACCTTGTCAGAGCCTCACAAGTCAGCCCATCTTGGATTCCCCTAGGTCTCTAGTTTTCAAAAATACACAGGTTTGGTAGGTTTCCCTAGGTGCCGGCTGAGCTATAGGCCAAAATCTACAGGTCGGCACTTTGCAAAAAACACCTCTGTTTTCTTTCAAAAAATTGGATGTGTCCACGTTGAACTTTCGGGCATTTCCTGCCGCGGGCGCTAGGCCTACCCACACAAGTGAGGTGTCATTTTTATCCGGAGACTTGGGGGAACGCTGGGTGGAAGGAAATTTGTGGCTCCTCTCAGATTCCAGAACTTTCTGCCACAGAAATGTGTGAAACATGTGTTTTTTTAGCCAAATTTTGAGGTTTGCAAAGGATTCTGGGTAACAGAACCTGGTCCGAGCCCCACAAGTCACCCCATCTTGGATTCCGCTAGGTCTCTAGTTTTCAGAAATACACAGGTTTGGTAGGTTTCCCTAGGTGCCGGCTGAGCTAGAGGCCAAAATCTACAGGTAGGCACTTTGCAAAAAACACCTCTGTTTTCTTTCAAAAAATTAGATGTGTCCACGTTGATCTTTGGGGCATTTCCTGTCGCGGGCACTAGGCCTACCCACAGAAGTGAGGTACCATTTTTATCGAGAGACTTTGGGGAACGCTGGGTAGAAGGAAATTTGTGGCTCCTCTCAGATTCCAGAACTTTCTGTCTCCGAAATGAGAGGAAAAAGTGTTTTTTTGGCCAAATTTTGATGTTTGCAAAGGATTCTGGGTAACATAACCTGGTCAGAGCCCCGCAAGTCACCCCATCTTGGATTCCCCTGGGTTTCTAGTTTCCAAAAATGCACTGGTTTGCTAGGATTCCCCAGGTGCCGGTTGAGCTACAGCCCAAAATCCACAGGTAGGCACTGTTTTATATGAAAAATGTGATGTGTCCAACTTGTGTTTTGGGCCATTTCCTTTCGTGGGCGCTAGTCCTACCCACACAAGTGAGGTATCATTTCTATCGGGAGACTTGGGGGAACGCTTGGTGGAAGGAAATTTGTGGCTCCTCTCAGATTCCAAAACTTTCTGCCACAGAAATGTGAGGAACATTAGTTTTTTTAGCCAAATTTGAGGTTTGCAAAGGATTCTGGGTAACAGAATCTGTTCCGAGCCCCACAAGTCACCCCATCTTGGATTACACTAGGTCTCTAGTTTTCAGAAATGCACAGGTTTGGTAGGTTTCCCTAAGTGCCGGCTGATCTAGAGGCCAAAATCTACAGGTAGGCACTTTGCAGAAAACACCTCTGTTTTCTTTCAAAAAATTGGATGTGTCCACGTTGATCTTTGGGGCATTTACCTGTCGCGGGCGCTAGGCCTACCCACAGAAGTGAGGTACCATTTTTATCGAGAGACTTTGGGGAACGCTGGGTAGAATGAAATTTGTGGCTCCTCTCAGATTCCAGAACTTTCTGCCACAGAAATGTGAGGAACATGTGTTTTTTTAGCCAAATTTTGAGGTTTGCAAAGGATTCTGGGTAACAGAACCTGGTCAGAGCCTCACAAGTCAGCCCATCTTGGATTCCCCTAGGTCTCTAGTTTTCAAAAATACACAGGTTTGGTAGGTTTCCCTAGGTGCCGGCTGAGCTAGAGGCCAAAATCTACAGGTAGGCACGTTGCAAAAAACACCTCTGTTTTCTTTCCAAAAATTGGATGTGTCCACGTTGCACTTTGGGGCATTCCCTGCCGCGGGCGCTAGGCCTACCCACACAAGTGAGGTATCATTTTTATCCGGAGACTTGGGGGAACGCTGGGTGGAAGGAAATTTGTGGCTCCTCTCAGATTCCAGAACTTTCTGCCACAGAAATGTGTGGAACATGTGTTTTTTTAGCCAAATTTTGAGGTTTGCAAAGGATTCTGGGTAACAGAACCTGGTCCGAGCCCCACAAGTCACCCCATCTTGGATTCTCCTAGGTCTCTAGTTTTCAGAAATGCAAAGGTTTGGTAGGTTTCCCTAGGTGCCGGCTGAGCTAGAGGCCAAAATCTACAGGTAGGCACTTTGCAAAAAACACCTCTGTTTTCTTTCAAAAAATTGGATGTGTCCACGTTGATCTTTGGGGCATATGCTGTCGCGGGCGCTAGGCCTACCCAAAGAAGTGAGGTACCATTTTTATCGAGAGACTTTGGGGAACGCTGGGTAGAAGGAAATTTGTGGCTCCTCTCAGATTCCAGAACTTTCTGCCACAGAAATGTGAGGAACATGTGTTTTTTTAGACAAATTTTGTGGTTTGCAAAGGATTCTGGGTAACAGAACCTGGTCAGAGCCTCACAAGTCAGCACCTCTTGGATTCCCCTAGGTCTCTAGTTTTCAAAAATACACAGGTTTGGTAGGTTTCCCTAGGTGCCGGCTGAGCTAGAGGCCAAAATCTACAGGTAGGCACTTTGCAAAAAACACCTCTGTTTTCTTTAAAAAAATTGGATGTGTCCACGTTGATCTTTGGGGCATTTCCTGTCGCGGGCGCTAGGCCTACCCAAAGAAGTGAGGTACCATTTTTATCGAGAGACTTTGGGGAACGCTGGGTAGAAGGAAATTTGTGGCTCCTCTCAGATTCCAGAACTTTCCGTCTCTGAAATGAGAGAAAAAAGTGTTTTTTTGGCCAAATTTTGATGTTTGCAAAGGATTCTGGGTAACATAACCTGGTCAGAGCCCCGCCAGTCACCCCATCTTAGATTCCCCTTTGTTTCTAGTTTCCAAAAATGCACTGGTTTGCTAAGTTTCCCCAGGTGCCGGCTGAGGTACAGGCCAAAATCCACAGGTAGGCACTCTTTTCTATGAAAAAATGTGATGTGTCCACGTTGTGTTTTGGGCCATTTCCTTTCGTGGGCACTAGTCCTACCCACACAAGTGAGGTATCATTTCTATCGGGAGACTTGGGGGAACGCTGGGTGGAAGGAAATTTGTGGCTCCTCTCAGATTCCAGAACTTTCTGCGACAGAAATGTGAGGAACACGTGTTTTTTTAGCCAAATTTGAGGTTTGCAAAGGATTCTGGGTAACAGAATCTGTTCCGAGCCCCACAAGTCACCCCATCTTGGATTCCACTAGGTCTCTAGTTTTCAGAAATGCACAGGTTTGGTAGGTTTCCCTAGGCACCGGCTGAGCTAGAGGCCAAAATCTACAGGTAGGCACTTTGCAGAAAACACCTCTGTTTTCTTTCATAAATTGGATGTGTCCACGTTGATCTTTGGGGCATTTCCTGTCGCGGGCGCTAGGCCTACCCACACAAGTGAGGTATCATTTTTATCGGGAGACTTGGGGGAAGGCTGGGTAGAAGGAAATTTGTGGCTCCTCTCAGATTCCAGAACTTTCTGCCACAGAAATGTAAGGAACATGTGTTTTTTTAGCCAAATTTTGAGGTTTACAAAGGATTCTGGGTAACAGAACCTGGTCAGAGCCCCACAAGTCACCCCATCTTGGATTCCCCTAGGTCTCTAGTTTTCAGAAATGCACAGGTTTGGTAGGTTTCCCTAGGTGCCGGCTGAGCTAGAGGCCAAAATCTACAGGTAGTCACTTTGCCAAAAACACCTCTGTTTTCTTTCAAAAAATTGGATGTGTCCACGTTGCACTTTGGGGAATTTCCTGCCGCGGGCGCTAGGCCTACCCACACAAGTGAGGTATCATTTTTATCGAGAGACTTGGGGAAACGCTGGGTGGAAGGAAATTTGTGGCTCCTCTCAGTTTCCAGAACTTTCTGCCACAGAAATGTGAGGAACATGTGTTTTTTTAGCCAAATTTTGAGGTTTGCAAAGGATTCTGGGTAACAGAACCTGGTCAGAGCCTCACAAGTCAGCCCATCTTGGATTCCCCTAGGTCTCTAGTTTTCAAAAATACACAGGTTTGGTAGGTTTCGCTAGGTGCCGGCTGAGCTAGAGGCCAAAATCTACAGGTAGGCACTTTGCAAAAAACACCTCTGTTTTCTTTAAAAAAATTGGATGTGTCCACGTTGCACTTTCGGGCATTTCCTGCCGCGGGCGCTAGGCCTACCCACACAAGTGAGGTGTCATTTTTATCCGGAGACTTGGGGGAACCCTGGGTGGAAGGAAATTTGTGGCTCCTCTCAGATTCCAGAACTTTCTGCCACAGAAATGTGTGGAACATGTGTTTTATTAGCCAAATTTTGAGGTTTGCAAAGGATTCTGGGTAACAGAACCTGGTCCGAGCCCCACAAGTCACCCCATCTTGGATCACCCTAGGTCTCTAGTTTTCAGAAATGCACAGGTTTGGTAGGTTTCCCTAGGTGCCGGCTGAGCTAGAGGCCAAAATCTACAGGTAGGCACTTTGCAAAAAACACCTCTGTTTTCTTTCAAAAAATTAGATGTGTCCACGTTGATCTTTGGGGCATTTCCTGTCGCGGGCGCTAGGCCTACCCACAGAAGTGAGGTACCATTTTTATCGAGAGACTTTGGGGAACGCTGGGTAGAAGGAAATTTGTGGCTCCTCTCAGATTCCAGAACTTTCTGTCTCCGAAATGAGAGGAAAAAGTGTTTTTTTGGCCAAATTTTGATGTTTGCAAAGGATTCTGGGTAACATAACCTGGTCAGAGCCCCGCAAGTCACCCCATCTTGGATTCCCCTGGGTTTCTAGTTTCCAAAAATGCACTGGTTTGCTAGGTTTCCCCAGGTGCCGGTTGAGCTACAGGCCAAAATCCACAGGTAGGCACTGTTTTCTATGAAAAAATGTGATGTGTCCACGTTGTGTTTTGGGCCATTTCCTTTCGTGGGCGCTAGTCCTAATCACACAAGTGAGGTATCATTTCTATCGGGAGACTTGGGGGAACGCTTGGTGGAAGGAAATTTGTATCTCCTCTCAGATTCCAGAACTTTCTGCCACAGAAATGTGAGGAACATGTGTTTTTTTAGCCAAATTTGAGGTTTGCAAAGGATTCTGGGTAACGCAATCTGGTTCGAGCCCCACAAGTCACCTCATCTTGGATTACACTAGGTCTCTAGTTTTCAGAAATGCACAGGTTTGGTAGGTTTCCCTAAGTGCCGGCTGATCTAGAGGCCAAAATCTACAGGTAGGTACTTTGCAGAAAACACCTCTGTTTTCTTTTAAAAAATTGGATGTGTCCACATTGATCTTTGGGGCATTTCCTGTCGCGGGCGCTAGGCCTACCCACACAAGTGAGGTATCATTTTTATCGGGAGACTTGGGGGAAGGCTGGGTGGAAGGAAATTTGTGGATCCTCTCAGATTCCAGAACTTTCTGCCACAGAAATGTGAGGAACATGTGTTTTTTTAGCCAAATTTTGAGGTTTGCAAAGGATTCTGGGTAACAGAACCTGGTCAGAGCCCCACAAGTCACCCCATCTTGGATTCCCCTAGGTCTCCAGTTTTCAGAAATGCACAGGTTTGGTAGGTTTCCCTAGGTGCCGGCTGAGCTAGAGGCCAAAATCTAGAGGTAGGCACTTTGCCAAAAACACCTCTGTTTTCTTTAAAAAAATTGGATGTGTCCACGTTGCCCTTTGGGGCATTTCCTGTCGCAGGCGCTAGGCCTACCCACACAAGTGAGGTATCATTTTTATCGGGAGACTTGGGGGAACGCTGGGTGGAAGGAAATTTGTGGCTCCTCTCAGATTCCAGAACTTTCTGTCTCCGAAATGAGAGGAAAAAGTGTTTTTTTGGCCAAATTTTGATGTTTGCAAAGGATTCTGGGTAACATAACCTTGTCAGAGCCTCACAAGTCAGCCCATCTTGGATTCCCCTAGGTCTCTAGTTTTCAAAAATACACAGGTTTGGTAGGTTTCCCTAGGTGCCGGCTGAGCTATAGGCCAAAATCTACAGGTCGGCACTTTGCAAAAAACACCTCTGTTTTCTTTCAAAAAATTGGATGTGTCCACGTTGAACTTTCGGGCATTTCCTGCCGCGGGCGCTAGGTCTACCCACACAAGTGAGGTGTCATTTTTATCCGGAGACTTGGGGGAACGCTGGGTGGAAGGAAATTTGTGGCTCCTCTCAGATTCCAGAACTTTCTGCCACAGAAATGTGTGAAACATGTGTTTTTTTAGCCAAATTTTGAGGTTTGCAAAGGATTCTGGGTAACAGAACCTGGTCCGAGCCCCACAAGTCACCCCATCTTGGATTCCGCTAGGTCTCTAGTTTTCAGAAATACACAGGTTTGGTAGGTTTCCCTAGGTGCCGGCTGAGCTAGAGGCCCAAATCTACAGGTAGGCACTTTGCAAAAAACACCTCTGTTTTCTTTCAAAAAATTAGATGTGTCCACGTTGATCTTTGGGGCATTTCCTGTCGCGGGCACTAGGCCTACCCACAGAAGTGAGGTACCATTTTTATCGAGAGACTTTGGGGAACGCTGGGTAGAAGGAAATTTGTGGCTCCTCTCAGATTCCAGAACTTTCTGTCTCCGAAATGAGAGGAAAAAGTGTTTTTTTGGCCAAATTTTGATGTTTGCAAAGGATTCTGGGTAACATAACCTGGTCAGAGCCCCGCAAGTCACCCCATCTTGGATTCCCCTGGGTTTCTAATTTCCAAAAATGCACTGGTTTGCTAGGATTCCCCAGGTGCCGGTTGAGCTACAGGCCAAAATCCACAGGTAGGCACTGTTTTATATGAAAAAATGTGATGTGTCCAAATTGTGTTTTGGGCCATTTCCTTTCGTGGGCGCTAGTCCTACCCACACAAGTGAGGTATCATTTCTATCGGGAGACTTGGGGGAACGCTTGGTGGAAGGAAATTTGTGGCTCCTCTCAGATTCCAAAACTTTCTGCCACAGAAATGTGAGGAATATTAGTTTTTTTAGCCAAATTTGAGGTTTGCAAAGGATTCTGGGTAACAGAATCTGTTCCGAGCCCCACAAGTCACCCCATCTTGGATTACACTAGGTCTCTAGTTTTCAGAAATGCACAGGTTTGGTAGGTTTCCCTAAGTGCCGGCTGATCTAGAGGCCAAAATCTACAGGTAGGCACTTTGCAGAAAACACCTCTGTTTTCTTTCAAAAAATTGGATGTGTCCACGTTGATCTTTGGGGCATTTCCTGTCGCGGGCGCTAGGCCTACCCACAGAAGTGAGGTACCATTTTTATCGAGAGACTTTGGGGAACGCTGGGTAGAATGAAATTTGTGGCTCCTCTCAGATTCCAGAACTTTCTGCCACAGAAATGTGAGGAACATGTGTTTTTTTAGCCAAATTTTGAGGTTTGCAAAGGATTCTGGGTAACAGAACCTGGTCAGAGCCTCACAAGTCAGCCCATCTTGGATTCCCCTATGTCTCTAGTTTTCAAAAATACACAGGTTTGGTAGGTTTCCCTAGGTGCCGGCTGAGCTAGAGGCCAAAATCTACAGGTAGGCACGTTGCAAAAAACACCTCTGTTTTCTTTCCAAAAATTGGATGTGTCCACGTTGCACTTTGGGGCATTCCCTGCCGCGGGCGCTAGGCCTACCCACACAAGTGAGGTATCATTTTTATCCGGAGACTTGGGGGAACGCTGGGTGGAAGGAAATTTGTGGCTCCTCTCAGATTCCAGAACTTTCTGCCACAGAAATGTGTGGAACATGTGTTTTTTTAGCCAAATTTTGAGGTTTGCAAAGGATTCTGGGTAACAGAACCTGGTCCGAGCCCCACAAGTCACCCCATCTTGGATTCCCCTAGGTCTCTAGTTTTCAGAAATGCAAAGGTTTGGTAGGTTTCCCTGGTGCCGGCTGAGCTAGAGGCCAAAATCTACAGGTAGGCACTTTGCAAAAAACACCTCTGTTTTCTTTCAAAAAATTGGATGTGTCCACGTTGATCTTTGGGGCATATCCTGTCGCGGGCGCTAGGCCTACCCAAAGAAGTGAGGTACCATTTTTATCGAGAGACTTTGGGGAACGCTGGGTAGAAGGAAATTTGTGGATCCTCTCAGATTCCAGAACTTTCTGCCACAGAAATGTGAGGAACATGTGTTTTTTTAGCCAAAGTTTGTGGTTTGCAAAGGATTCTGGGTAACAGAACCTGGTCAGAGCCTCACAAGTCAGCACCTCTTGGATTCCCCTAGGTCTCTAGTTTTCAAAAATACACAGGTTTGGTAGGTTTCCCTAGGTGCCGGCTGAGCTAGAGGCCAAAATCTACAGGTAGGCACTTTGCAAAAAACACCTCTGTTTTCTTTAAAAAAATTGGATGTGTCCACGTTGCACTTTGGGGCATTTCCTGTCGCGGGCGCTAGGCCTACCCACACAAGTGAGGTATCATTTTTATCGAGAGACTTGGGGAAACGCTGGGTGGAAGGAAATTTGTGGCTCCTCTCAGTTTCCAGAACTTTCTGCCACAGAAATGTGAGGAACATGTGTTTTTTTAGCCAAATTTTGAGGTTTGCAAAGGATTCTGGGTAACAGAACCTGGTCAGAGCCTCACAAGTCAGCCCATCTTGGATTCCCCTAGGTCTCTAGTTTTCAAAAATACACAGGTTTGGTAGGTTTCGCTAGGTGCCGGCTGAGCTAGAGGCCAAAATCTACAGGTAGGCACTTTGCAAAAAACACCTCTGTTTTCTTTCAAAAAATTGGATGTCTCCACGTTGCACTTTCGGGCATTTCCTGCCGCGGGCGCTAGGCCTACCCACACAAGTGAGGTGTCATTTTTATCCGGAGACTTGGGGGAACGCTGGGTGGAAGGAAATTTGTGGCTCTTCTCAGATTCCAGAACTTTCTGCCACAGAAATGTGTGGAACATGTGTTTTATTAGCCAAATTTTGAGGTTTGCAAAGGATTCTGGGTAACAGAACCTGGTCCGAGCCCCACAAGTCACCCCATCTTGGATTACCCTAGGTCTCTAGTTTTCAGAAATGCACAGGTTTGGTAGGTTTCCCTAGGTGCCGGCTGAGCTAGAGGCCAAAATCTACAGGTAGGCACTTTGCAAAAAACACCTCTGTTTTCTTTCAAAAAATTAGATGTGTCCACGTTGATCTTTGGGGCATTTCCTGTCGCGGGCGCTAGGCCTACCCACAGAAGTGAGGTACCATTTTTATCGAGAGACTTTGGGGAACGCTGGGTAGAAGGAAATTTGTGGCTCCTCTCAGATTCCAGAACTTTCTGTCTCCGAAATGAGAGGAAAAAGTGTTTTTTTGGCCAAATTTTGATGTTTGCAAAGGATTCTGGGTAACATAACCTGGTCAGAGCCCCGCAAGTCACCCCATCTTGGATTCCCCTGGGTTTCTAGTTTCCAAAAATGCACTGGTTTGCTAGGTTTCCCCAGGTGCCGGTTGAGCTACAGGCCAAAATCCACAGGTAGGCACTGTTTTCTATGAAAAAATGTGATGTGTCCACGTTGTGTTTTGGGCCATTTCCTTTCGTGGGCGCTAGTCCTAATCACACAAGTGAGGTATCATTTCTATCGGGAGACTTGGGGGAACGCTTGGTGGAAGGAAATTTGTATCTCCTCTCAGATTCCAGAACTTTCTGCCACAGAAATGTGAGGAACATGTGTTTTTTTAGCCAAATTTGAGGTTTGCAAAGGATTCTGGGTAACGCAATCTGTTCCGAGCCCCACAAGTCACCTCATCTTGGATTACACTAGGTCTCTAGTTTTCAGAAATGCACAGGTTTGGTAGGTTTCCCTAAGTGCCGGCTGATCTAGAGGCCAAAATCTACAGGTAGGTACTTTGCAGAAAACACCTCTGTTTTCTTTTAAAAAATTGGATGTGTCCACGTTGATCTTTGGGGCATTTCCTGTCGCGGGCGCTAGGCCTACCCACACAAGTGAGGTATCATTTTTATCGGGAGACTTTGGGGAAGGCTGGGTGGAAGGAAATTTGTGGATCCTCTCAGATTCCAGAACTTTCTGCCACAGAAATGTGAGGAACATGTGTTTTTTTAGCCAAATTTTGAGGTTTGCAAAGGATTCTGGGTAACAGAACCTGGTCAGAGCCCCACAAGTCACCCCATCTTGGATTCCCCTAGGTCTCCAGTTTTCAGAAATGCACAGGTTTGGTAGGTTTCCCTAGGTGCCGGCTGAGCTAGAGGCCAAAATCTAGATGTAGGCACTTTGCCAAAAACACCTCTATTTTCTTTAAAAAAATTGGATGTGTCCACGTTGCCCTTTGGGGCATTTCCTGTCGCAGGCGCTAGGCCTACCCACACAAGTGAGGTATCATTTTTATCGGGAGACTTGGGGGAACGCTGGGTGGAAGGAAATTTGTGGCTCCTCTCAGATTCCATAACTTTCTGTCTCCGAAATGAGAGGAAAAAGTGTTTTTTGGCCAAATTTTGATGTTTGCAAAGGATTCTGGGTAACATAACCTTGTCAGAGCCTCACAAGTCAGCCCATCTTGGATTCCCCTAGGTCTCTAGTTTTCAAAAATACACAGGTTTGGTAGGTTTCCCTAGGTGCCGGCTGAGCTATAGGCCAAAATCTACAGGTCGGCACTTTGCAAAAAACACCTCTGTTTTCTTTCAAAAAATTGGATGTGTCCACGTTGCACTTTGGGGCATTTCCTGCCGCGGGCGCTAGGCCTACCCACACAAGTGAGGTATCATTTTTATCGGGAGACTTGGGGGATTGCTGGGTGGAAGGAAATTTGTGGCTCCTCTCAGTTTCCAGAACTTTCTGCCACAGAAATGTGAGGAACTTGTGTTTTTTTAGCCAAATTTTGAGGTTTGCAAAGGATTCTGGGTAACAGAACCTGGTCCGAGCCCCACAAGTCACCCCATCTTGGATTCCCCTAGGTCTCTAGTTTTCAGAAATGCACAGGTTTGGTAGGTTTCCCTAGGTGCCGGCTGAGCTAGAGGCCAAAATCTACAGGTAGTCACTTTGCCAAAAACACCTCTGTTTTCTTTCAAAAAATTGGATGTTTCCACGTTGCCCTTTGGGGCATTTCCTGCCGCGGGCGCTAGGCCTACCCACACAAGTGAGGTATCATTTTTATCGGGAGACTTGGGGAAACGCTGGGTGGAAGGAAATTTGTGGCTCCTCTCAGTTTCCAGAACTTTCTGCCACAGAAATGTCAGGAACATGTGTTTTTTTACCCAAATTTTGAGGTTTGTAAAGGATTCTGGGTAAGAGAACCTGGTCAGAGCCCCACAAGTCACCCCATCTTGGATTCCACTAGGTCTCTAGTTTTCAGAAATGCACAGGTTTGGTAGGTTTCCCTAGGCGCCGGCTGAGCTAGTGGCCAAAATCTACAGGTAGGCACTTTGCAGAAAACACCTCAGTTTTCTTTCAAAAATTGGATGTGTCCACGTTGATCTTTGGGGCATTTCCTGTCGCGGGCGCTAGGCCTACCCACACAAGTGAGGTATCATTTTTATCGGGAGACTTGGGGGAAGGCTGGGTAGAAGGAAATTTGTGGCTCCTCTCAGATTCCAGAACTTTCTGCCACAGAAATGTGAGAAACATGTGTTTTTTTAGCCAAATTTTGAGGTTTGCAAAGGATTCTGGGTAACAGAACCTGGTCAGAGCCCCACAAGTCACCCCATCTTGGATTCCCCTAGGTCTCTAGTTTTCAGAAATGCACAGGTTTGGTAGGTTTCCCTAGGTGCCGGCTGAGCTAGAGGCCAAAATCTACAGGTAGTCACTTTGCCAAAAACACCTCTGTTTTCTTTCAAAAAATTGGATTTGTCCACGTTGCCCTTTGGGGCATTTCCTGCCGCGGGCGCTAGGCCTACCCACACAAGTGAGGTATCATTTTTATCGGGAGACTTGGGGAAACGCTGGGTGGAAGGAAATTTGTGGCTCCTCTCAGTTTCCAGAACTTTCTGCCACAGAAATGTGAGGAACATGTGTTTTTTTAGCCAAATTTTGAGGTTTGCAAAGGATTCTGGGTAACAGAACCTGGTCAGAGCCTCACAAGTCAGCCCATCTTAGATTCCGCTAGGTCTCTAGTTTTCAAAAATACACAGGTTTGGTAGGTTTCCCTAGGTGCCGGCTGAGCTAGAGGCCAAAATCTACAGGTAGGCACTTTGCAAAAAACACCTCTGTTTTCTTTCAAAAAAATTGGATGTGTCCACGTTGATCTTTGGGACATTTCCTGTCGCGGGCGCTAGGCCTACCCAAACAAGTGAGGTGTCATTTTTATCCGGAGACTTGGGGGAACGCTGGGTGGAAGGAAATTTGTGGCCCCTCTCGGATTCCAGAACTTTCTGCCACAGAAATGTGTGGAACATGTGTTTTTTTAGCCAAATTTTGAGGTTTGCAAAGGATTCTGGGTAACAGAACCTGGTCCGAGCCCCACAAGTCACCCCATCTTGGATTCCCCTAGGTCTCTAGTTTTCAGAAATGCACAGGTTTGGTAGGTTTCCCTAGGTGCCGGCTGAGCTAGAGGCCAAAATCTACAGGTAGGCACTTTGCAAAAAACACCTCTGTTTTCTTTCAAAAAAATTGGATGTGTCCACGTTGATCTTTGGGACATTTCCTGTCGCGGGCGCTAGGCCTACCCACAGAAGTGAGGTACCATTTTTATCGAGAGACTTTGGGGAACGCTGGGTAGAAGGAAATTTGTGGCTCCTCTCAGATTCCAGAACTTTCTGAAACAGAAATGTGAGGAACATGTGTTTTTTTAGCCAAATTTTGAGGTTTACAAAGGATTCTGGGTAACAGAACCTGGTCAGAGCCTCAGAAGTCAGCCCATCTTCGATTCCCCTAGGTCTCTAGTTTTCAAAAATACATAGGTTTGGTAGGTTTCCCTAGGTGCCGGCTGAGCTAGAGGCCAAAATCCACAGGTAGGCACTTTGCAAAAAACACCTCTGTTTTCTTTCAAAAAATTGGATGTGTCCACGTTGCACTTTGGGGCATTTCCTGCCGCAGGCGCTAGGCCTACCCACACAAGTGAGGTATCATTTTTATCCGGAGACTTGGGGGAAAGTTGGGTGGAAGGAAATTTGTGGCTCCTCTCAGATTCCAGAACTTTCTGCCACAGAAATGTGTGGAACATGTGTTTTTTTAGCCAAATTTTGAGGTTTGCAAAGGATTCTGGGTAACAGAACCTGGTCCGAGCCCCACAAGTCACCCCATCTTGAATTCCCCTAGGTCTCTAGTTTTCAGAAATGCACAGGTTTGGTAGGTTTCCCTAGGTGCCGGCTGAGCTAGAGGCCAAAATCTACAGGTAGGCACTTTGCAAAAAACACCTCTGTTTTCTTTCCAAAAATTGAATGTGTCCACGTTGATCTTTGGGGCATTTCCTGTCGCGGGCGCTAGGCCTACCCAAAGAAGTGAGGTACCATTTTTATCGAGAGACTTTGGGAAACGCTGGGTAGAAGGAAATTTGTGGCTCCTCTCAGATTCCAGAACTTTCTGTCTCCGAAATGAGAGGAAAAAGTGTTTTTTTGCCAAATTTTGATGTTTGCAAAGGATTCTGGTAACATAACCTGGTCAGAGCCCCGCCAGTCACCCCATCTTGGATTCCACTAGGTCTCTAGTTTTCAGAAATGCACAGGTTTGGTAGGTTTCCCTAGGCGCCGGCTGAGCTAGAGGCCAAAATCTACAGGTAGGCACTTTGCAGAAAACACCTCTGTTTTCTTTCATAAATTGGATGTGTCCACGTTGATCTTTGGGGCAATTCCTGTCGCGGGCGCTAGGCCTACCCACACAAGTGAGGTATCATTTTTATCGGGAAACTTGGGGGAAGGCTGGGTGTAAGGAAATTTGTGGCTCCTCTCAGATTCCAGAACTTTCTGCCACAGAAATGAGTGGAACATGTGTTTTTTTAGCCAAATTTTGAGGTTTGCAAAGGATTCTGGGTAACAGAACCTGGTCCGAGCCCCACAAGTCACCCCATCTTGGATTCCCCTAGGTCTCTAGTTTTCAGAAATGCACAGGTTTGGTAGGTTTCCCTAGGTGCCGTCTGAGCTAGAGGCCAAAATCTACAGGTAGGCACTTTGCAAAAAACACCTCTGTTTTCTTTCAAAAAAATTGGATGTGTCCACGTTGATCTTTGGGGCATTTCCTGTCGCGGGCGCTAGGCCTACCCACAGAAGTGAGGTACCATTTTTATGGAGAGACTTTGGGGAACGCTGGGTAGAAGGAAATTTGTGGCTCCTCTCAGATTCCAGAACTTTCTGAAACAGAAATTTGAGGAACATGTGTTTTTTTAGCCAAATTTTGAGGTTTGCAAAGGATTCTGGGTAACAGAACCTGGTCAGAGCCTCACAAGTCAGCCCATCTTCGATTCCCCTAGGTCTCTAGCTTTCAAAAATACACAGGTTTGGTAGGTTTCCCTAGGTGCCGGCTGAGCTAGAGGCCAAAATCCACAGGTAGTCACTTTGCCAAAAACACCTCTGTTTTCTTTCAAAAAATTGGATGTGTCCACGTTGCCCTTTGGGGCATTTCCTGCCGCGGGCGCTAGGCCTACCCACTCAAGTGAGGTATCATTTTTATCGGGAGACTTGGGGAAATGCTGGGTGGAAGGAAATTTGTGGCTCCTCTCAGTTTCCAGAACTTTCTGCCACAGAAATGTGAGGAACATGTGTTTTTTTAGCCAAATTTTGAGGTTTGCAAAGGATTCTGGGTAACAGAACCTGGTCAGAGCTTCACAAGTCAGCCCATCTTGGATTCCGCTAGGTCTCTAGTTTTCAAAAATACACAGGTTTGGTAGGTTTCCCTAGGTGCCGGCTGAGCTAGAGGCCAAAATCTACAGGTAGGCACTTTGCAAAAAACACCTCTGTTTTCTTTCAAAAAATTTGATGTGTCCACGTTGAACTTTCGGGCATTTCCTGCCGCGGGCGCTAGGCCTACCCACACAAGTGAGGTGTCATTTTTATCCGGAGACTTGGGGGAATGCTGGGTGGAAGGAAATTTGTGGCTCCTCTCAGATTCCAGAACTTTCTGCCACAGAAATGTGTGGAACATGTGTTTTTTTAGCCAAATTTTGAGGTTTGCAAAGGATTCTGGGTAACAGAACCTGGTCCGTGCCCCACAAGTCACCCCATCTTGGATTCCGCTAGGTCTCTAGTTTTCAGAAATGCACAGGTTTGGTAGGTTTCCCTAGGTGCCGGCTGAGCTAGAGGCCAAAATCTACAGGTAGGCACTTTGCAAAAAACACCTCTGTTTTCTTTCAAAAAAATTGGATGTGTCCACGTTGATCTTTGGGGCATTTCCTGTCGCGGGCGCTAGGCCTACCCACAGAAGTGAGGTACCATTTTTATGGAGAGACTTTGGGGAACGCTGGGTAGAAGGAAATTTGTGGCTCCTCTCAGATTCCAGAACTTTCTGAAACAGAAATGTGAGGAACATGTGTTTTTTTAGCCAAATTGTGAGGTTTGCAAAGGATTCTGGGTAACAGAACCTGGTCAGAGCCTCACAAGTCAGCCCATCTTCGATTCCCCTAGGTCTCTAGCTTTCAAAAATACACAGGTTTGGTAGGTTTCCCTAGGTGCCGGCTGAGCTAGAGGCCAAAATCCACAGGTAGGCACTTTGCCAAAAACACCTCTGTTTTCTTTCAAAATATTGGATGTGTCCACGTTGCCCTTTGGGGCATTTCCTGCCGCGGGCGCTAGGCCTACCCACTCAAGTGAGGTATCATTTTTATCGGGAGACTTGGGGAAATGCTGGGTGGAAGGAAATTTGTGGCTCCTCTCAGTTTCCAGAACTTTCTGCCACAGAAATGTGAGGAACATGTGTTTTTTTAGCCAAATTTTGAGGTTTGCAAAGGATTCTGGGTAACAGAACCTGGTCAGAGCTTCACAAGTCAGCCCATCTTGGATTCCGCTAGGTCTCTAGTTTTCAAAAATACACAGGTTTGGTAGGTTTCCCTAGGTGCCGGCTGAGCTAGAGGCCAAAATCTACAGGTAGGCACTTTGCAAAAAACACCTCTGTTTTCTTTCAAAAAATTTGATGTGTCCACGTTGAACTTTCGGGCATTTCCTGCCGCGGGCGCTAGGCCTACCCACACAAGTGAGGTGTCATTTTTATCCGGAGACTTGGGGGAATGCTGGGTGGAAGGAAATTTGTGGCTCCTCTCAGATTCCAGAACTTTCTGCCACAGAAATGTGTGGAACATGTGTTTTTTTAGCCAAATTTTGAGGTTTGCAAAGGATTCTGGGTAACAGAACCTGGTCCGTGCCCCACAAGTCCCCCATCTTGGATTCCGCTAGGTCTCTAGTTTTCAGAAATACACAGGTTTGGTAGGTTTCCCTAGGTGCCGGCTGAGCTAGAGGCCAAAATCTACAGGTAGGCACTTTGCAAAAAACACCTCTGTTTTCTTTAAAAAAATTAGATGTGTCCACGTTGATCTTTGGGGCATTTCCTGTCGCGGGCGCCAGGCCTACCCACAGAAGTGAGGTACCATTTTTATCGAGAGACTTTGGGGAACGCTGGGTGGAAGGAAATTTGTGGCTCCTCTCAGATTCCAGAACTTTCTGTCTCCGAAATGAGAGGAAAAAGTGTTTTTTTTGGCCAAATTTTGATGTTTGCAAAGAATTCTGGGTAACATAACCTGGTCAGAGCCCCGCAAGTCACCCCATCTTGGATTCCCCTGGGTTTCTAGTTTCCAAAAATGCACTGGTTTGCTAGGATTCCCCAGGTGCCGGTTGAGCTACAGGCCAAAATCCACAGGTAGGCACTGTTTTATATGAAAAAATGTGATGTGTCCAACTTGTGTTTTGGGCCATTTCCTTTCGTGGGCACTAGTCCTACCCACACAAGTGAGGTATCATTTCTATCGGGAGACTTGGGGGAACGCTTGGTGGAAGGAAATTTGTGGCTCCTCTCAGATTCCAAAACTTTCTGCCACAGAAATGTGAGGAACATTTGTTTTTTTAGCCAAATTTGAGGTTTGCAAAGGATTCTGGGTAACAGAATCTGTTCCGAGCCCCACAAGTCACCCCATCTTGGATTCCCCTAGGTCTCTAGTTTTCAGAAATGCACAGGTTTGGTAGGTTTCCCTAGGTGCCGGCTGAGCTAGAGGCCAAAATCTACAGGTAGGCACTTTGCAAAAAACACCTCTGTTTTCTTTCAAAAAATTGGATGTGTCCACGTTGATCTTTGGGGCATATACTGTCGCGGGCGCTAGGCCTACCCAAAGAAGTGAGGTACCATTTTTATCGAGAGACTTTGGGGAACGCTGGGTAGAAGGAAATTTGTGGCTCCTCTCAGATTCCAGAACTTTCTGCCACAGAAATGTGAGGAACATGTGTTTTTTATTAGCCAAATTTTGAGGTTTGCAAAGGATTCTGGGTAACAGAACCTGGTCAGAGCCTCACAAGTCAGCCCATCTTGGATTCCCCTAGGTCTCTAGTTTTCAAAAATACACAGGTTTGGTAGGTTTCCCTAGGTGCCGGCTGAGCTAGAGGCCAAAATCTACAGGTAGGCACTTTGCAAAAAACACCTCTGTTTTCTTTAAAAAAATTGGATGTGTCCACGTTGATCTTTGGGGCATTTCCTGTCGCGGGCGCTAGGCCTACCCAAAGAAGTGAGGTACCATTTTTATCGAGAGACTTTGGGGAACGCTGGGTAGAAGGAAATTTGTGGCTCCTCTCAGATTCCAGAACTTTCCGTCTCCGAAATGAGAGGAAAAAGTGTTTTTTTGGCCAAATTTTGATGTTTGCAAAGGATTCTGGGTAACATAACCTGGTCAGAGCCCCGCCAGTCACCCCATCTTGGATTCCCCTTTGTTTCTAGTTTCCAAAAATGCACTGGTTTGCTAGGTTTCCCCAGGTGCCGGCTGAGGTACAGGCCAAAATCCACAGGTAGGCACTTTTTTCTATGAAAAAATGTGATGTGTCCACGTTGTGTTTTGGGCCATTTCCTTTCGTGGGCGCTAGTCCTACCCACACAAGTGAGGTATCATTTCTATCAGGAGACTTGGGGGAACGCTGGGTGGAAGGAAATTTGTGGCTCCTCTCAGATTCCAGAACTTTCTGCGACAGAAATGTGAGGAACATGTGTTTTTTTAGCCAAATTTGAGGTTTGCAAAGGATTCTGGGTAACAGAATCTGTTCCGAGCCCCACAAATCACCCCATCTTGGATTCCACTAGGTCTCTAGTTTTCAGAAATGCACAGGTTTGGTAGGTTTCCCTAGGCGCCGGCTGAGCTAGAGGCCAAAATCTACAGGTAGGCACTTTGCAGAAAACACCTCTGTTTTCTTTCATAAATTGGATGTGTCCACGTTGATCTTTGGGGCATTTCCTGTCGTGGGCGCTAGGCCTACCCACACAAGTGAGGTATCATTTTTATCAGGAGACTTGGGGGAAGGCTGGGTGTAAGGAAATTTGTGGCTCCTCTCAGATTCCAGAACTTTCTGCCACAGAAATGTGAGGAACATGTGTTTTTTTTAGCCAAATTTTGAGGTTTACAAAGGATTCTGGGTAACAGAACCTGGTCAGAGCCCCACAAGTCACCCCATCTTGGATTCCCCTAGGTCTCTAGTTTTCAGAAATGCACAGGTTTGGTAGGTTTCCCTAGGTGCCGGCTGAGCTAGAGGCCAAAATCTACAGGTAGTCACTTTGCCAAAAACACCTCTGTTTTCTTTCAAAAAATTGGATGTGTCCACGTTGCCCTTTGGGGAATTTCCTGCCGCGGGCGCTAGGCCTACCCACACAAGTGAGGTATCATTTTTATCGAGAGACTTGGGGAAACGCTGGGTGGAAGGAAATTTGTGGCTCCTCTCAGTTTCCAGAACTTTCTGCCACAGAAATGTGAGGAACATGTGTTTTTTTAGCCAAATTTTGAGGTTTGCAAAGGATTCTGGGTAACAGAACCTGGTCAGAGCCTCACAAGTCAGCCCATCTTGGATTCCCCTAGGTCTCTAGTTTTCAAAAATACACAGGTTTGGTAGGTTTCCCTAGGTGCCGGCTGAGCTAGAGGCCAAAATCTACAGGTAGGCACTTTGCAAAAAACACCTCTGTTTTCTTTAAAAAAAATTGGATGTGTCCACGTTGCACTTTGGGGCATTTCCTGCCGCAGGCGCTAGGCCTACCCACACAAGTGAGGTATCATTTTTATCCGGAGACTTGGGGGAAAGCTGGGTGGAAGGAAATTTGTGGCTCCTCTCAGATTCCAGAACTTTCTGCCACAGAAATGTGTGGAACATGTGTTTTTTTAGCCAAATTTTGAGGTTTGCAAAGGATTCTGGGTAACAGAACCTGGTCCGAGCCCCACAAGTCACCCCATCTTGAATTCCCCTAGGTCTCTAGTTTTCAGAAATGCACAGGTTTGGTAGGTTTCCCTAGGTGCCGGCTGAGCTAGAGGCCAAAATCTACAGGTAGGCACTTTGCAAAAAACACCTCTGTTTTCTTTCCAAAAATTGAATGTGTCCACGTTGATCTTTGGGGCATTTCCTGTCGCGGGCGCTAGGCCTACCCACACAAGTGAGGTATCATTTTTATCGGGAGACTTGGGGGAACGCTTGGTGGAAGGAAATTTGTATCTCCTCTCAGATTCCAGAACTTTCTGCCACAGAAATGTGAGGAACATGTGTTTTTTTAGCCAAATTTGAGGTTTGCAAAGGATTCTGGGTAACACAATCTGTTCCGAGCCCCACAAGTCACCTCATCTTGGATTACACTAGGTCTCTAGTTTTCTGAAATGCACAGGTTTGGTAGGTTTCCCTAAGTGCCGGCTGATCTAGAGGCCAAAATCTACAGGTAGGCACTTTGCAGAAAACACCTCTGTTTTCTTTTAAAAAACTGGATGTGTCCACGTTGACCTTTGGGGCATTTCCTGTCGCGGGCGCTAGGCCTACCCACACAAGTGAGGTATCATTTTTATCGGGAGACTTGGGGGAAGGCTGGGTGGAAGGAAATTTGTGGATCCTCTCAGATTCCAGAACTTTCTGCCACAGAAATGTGAGGAACATGTGTTTTTTTAGCCAAATTTTGAGGTTTGCAAAGGATTCTGGGTAACAGAACCTGGTCAGAGCCCCACAAGTCACCCCATCTTGGATTCCCCTAGGTCTCCAGTTTTCAGAAATGCACAGGTTTGGTAGGTTTCCCTAGGTGCCGGCTGAGCTAGAGGCCAAAATCTAGAGGTAGGCACTTTGCCAAAAACACCTCTGTTTTCTTTAAAAAAATTGGATGTGTCCACGTTGCCCTTTGGGGCATTTCCTATCGCAGGCGCTAGGCCTACCCACACAAGTGAGGTATCATTTTTATCGGGAGACTTGGGAGAACGCTGGGTGTTAGGAAATTTTTGGCTCCTCTCAGTTTCCAGAACTTTCTGCCACAGAAATGTGAGGAACATGTGTTTTTTTAGCCAAATGTTGAGGTTTGCAATTGATTCTGGGTAACAGAACCTGGTCAGAGCCTCACAAGTCAGCCCATCTTGGATTCCCCTAGGTCTCTAGTTTTCAAAAATACACAGGTTTGGTAGGTTTCCCTAGGTGCCGGCTGAGCTATAGGCCAAAATCTACAGGTCGGCACTTTGCAAAAAACACCTCTGTTTTCTTTCAAAAAATTGGATGTGTCCACGTTGCACTTTGGGGCATTTCCTGCCGCGGGCGCTAGGCCTACCCACACAAGTGAGGTATCATTTTTATCGGGAGACTTGGGGGAATGCTGGGTGGAAGGAAATTTGTGGCTCCTCTCAGTTTCCAGAACTTTCTGCCACAGAAATGTGAGGAACTTGTGTTTTTTTAGCCAAATTTTGAGGTTTGCAAAGGATTCTGGGTAACAGAACCTGGTCCGAGCCCCACAAGTCACCCCATCTTGGATTCCCCTAGGTCTCTAGTTTTCAGAAATGCACAGGTTTGGTAGGTTTCCCTAGGTGCCGGCTGAGCTAGAGGCCAAAATCTACAGGTAGTCACTTTGCCAAAAACACCTCTGTTTTCTTTCAAAAAATTGGATGTGTCCACGTTGCCCTTTGGGGCATTTCCTGCCGCGGGCGCTAGGCCTACCCACACAAGTGAGGTATCATTTTTATCGGGAGACTTGGGGAAACGCTGGGTGGAAGGAAATTTGTGGCTCCTCTCAGTTTCCAGAACTTTCTGCCACAGAAATGTCAGGAACATGTGTTTTTTTAGCCAAATTTTGAGGTTTGTAAATGATTCTGGGTAAGAGAACCTGGTCAGAGCCCCACAAGTCACCCCATCTTGGATTCCACTAGGTCTCTAGTTTTCAGAAATGCACAGGTTTGGTAGGTTTCCCTAGGCGCCGGCTGAGCTAGTGGCCAAAATCTACAGGTAGGCACTTTGCAGAAAACACCTCAGTTTTCTTTCAAAAATTGGATGTGTCCACGTTGATCTTTGGGGCATTTCCTGTCGCGGGCGCTAGGCCTACCCACACAAGTGAGGTATCATTTTTATCGAGAGACTTTGGGGAACGCTGGGTGGAAGGAAATTTGTGGCTCCTCTCAGATTCCAGAACTTTCTGTCTCCGAAATGAGAGGAAAAAGTGTTTTTTTGGCCAAATTTTGATGTTTGCAAAGGATTCTGGGTAACATAACCTGGTCAGAGCCCCGCAAGTCACCCCATCTTGGATTCCCCTGGGTTTCTAGTTTCCAAAAATGCACTGGTTTGCTAGGATTCCCCAGGTGCCGGTTGAGCTACAGGCCAAAATCCACAGGTAGGCACTGTTTTATATGAAAAAATTTGATGTGTCCAACTTGTGTTTTGGGCCATTTCCTTTCGTGGGCGCTAGTCCTACCCACACAAGTGAGGTATCATTTCTATCGGGAGACTTGGGGGAACGCTTGGTGGAAGGAAATTTGTGGCTCCTCTCAGATTCCAAAACTTTCTGCCACAGAAATGTGAGGAACATTTGTTTTTTTAGCCAAATTTGAGGTTTGCAAAGGATTCTGGGTAACAGAATCTGTTCCGAGCCCCACAAGTCACCCCATCTTGGATTCCCCTAGGTCTCTAGTTTTCAGAAATGCACAGGTTTGGTAGGTTTCCCTAGGTGCCGGCTGAGCTAGAGGCCAAAATCTACAGGTAGTCACTTTGCCAAAAACACCTCTGTTTTCTTTCAAAAAATTGGATGTGTCCACGTTGCCCTTTGGGGAATTTCCTGCCGCGGGCGCTAGGCCTACCCACACAAGTGAGGTATCATTTTTATCGAGAGACTTGGGGAAACGCTGGGTGGAAGGAAATTTGTGGCTCCTCTCAGTTTCCAGAACTTTCTGCCACAGAAATGTGAGGAACATGTGTTTTTTTAGCCAAATTTTGAGGTTTGCAAAGGATTCTGGGTAACAGAACCTGGTCAGAGCCTCACAAGTCAGCCCATCTTGGATTCCCCTAGGTCTCTAGTTTTCAAAAATACACAGGTTTGGTAGGTTTCCCTAGGTGCCGGCTGAGCTAGAGGCCAAAATCTACAGGTAGGCACTTTGCAAAAAACACCTCTGTTTTCTTTCAAAAAATTAGATGTGTCCACATTGATCTTTGGGGCATTTCCTGTCGCGGGCGCTAGGCCTACCCACAGAAGTGAGGTACCATTTTTATCGAGAGACTTTGGGGAACGCTGGGTAGAAGGAAATTTGTGGCTCCTCTCAGATTCCAGAACTTTCTGTCTCCGAAATGAGAGGAAAAAGTGTTTTTTTGGCCAAATTTTGATGTTTGCAAAGGATTCTGGGTAACATAACCTGGTCAGAGCCCCGCAAGTCACCCCATCTTGGATTACCCTGGGTTTCTAGTTTCCAAAAATGCACTGGTTTGCTAGGTTTCCCCAGGTGCCGGTTGAGCTACAGGCCAAAATCCACAGGTAGGCACTGTTTTCTATGAAAAAATGTGATGTGTCCACGTTGTGTTTTGGGCCATTTCCTTTCGTGGGCGCTAGTCCTAATCACACAAGTGAGGTATCATTTCTATCGGGAGACTTGGGGGAACGCTTGGTGGAAGGAAATTTGTATCTCCTCTCAGATTCCAGAACTTTCTGCCACAGAAATGTGAGGAACATGTGTTTTTTTAGCCAAATTTGAGGTTTGCAAAGGATTCTGGGTAACACAATCTGTTCCGAGCCCCACAAGTCACCTCATCTTGGATTACACTAGGTCTCTAGTTTTCAGAAATGCACAGGTTTGGTAGGTTTGCCTAAGTGCCGGCTGATCTAGAGGCCAAAATCTACAGGTAGGCACTTTGCAGAAAACACCTCTGTTTTCTTTTAAAAAATTGGATGTGTCCACGTTGATCTTTGGGGCATTTCCTGTCGCGGGCGCTAGGCCTACCCACACAAGTGAGGTATCATTTTTATCGGGAGACTTGGGGGAAGGCTGGGTGGAAGGAAATTTGTGGATCCTCTCAGATTCCAGAACTTTCTGCCACAGAAATGTGAGGAACATGTGTTTTTTTAGCCAAATTTTGAGGTTTGCAAAGGATTCTGGGTAACAGAACCTATTCAGAGCCCCACAAGTCACCCCATCTTGGATTCCCCTAGGTCTCCAGTTTTCAGAAATGCACAGGTTTGGTAGGTTTCCCTAGGTGCCGGCTGAGCTAGAGGCCAAAATCTAGAGGTAGGCACTTTGCCAAAAACACCTCTGTTTTCTTTAAAAAAATTGGATGTGTCCACGTTGCCCTTTGGGGCATTTCCTGTCGCAGGCGCTAGGCCTACCCACACAAGTGAGGTATCATTTTTATCGGGAGACTTGGGAGAACGCTGGGTGTTAGGAAATTTGTGGCTCCTCTCAGGTTCCAGAACTTTCTGCGACAGAAATGTGAGGAACATGTGTTTTTTTAGCCAAATTTGAGGTTTGCAAAGGATTCTGGGTAACAGAATCTGTTCCGAGCCCCACAAGTCACCCCATCTTGGATTCCACTAGGTCTCTAGTTTTCAGAAATGCACAGGTTTGGTAGGTTTCCCTAGGCGCCGGCTGAGCTAGAGGCCAAAATCTACAGGTAGGCACTTTGCAGAAAACACCTCTGTTTTCTTTCATAAATTGGATGTGTCCACGTTGATCTTTGGGGCATTTCCTGTCGCGGGCGCTAGGCCTACCCACACAAGTGAGGTATCATTTTTATCGGGAGACTTGGGGGAAGGCTGGGTAGAAGGAAATTTGTGGCTCCTCTCAGATTCCAGAACTTTCTGCCACAGAAATGTGAGGAACATGTGTTTTTTTAGCCAAATTTTGAGGTTTACAAAGGATTTTGGGTAACAGAACCTGGTCAGAGCCCCACAAGTCACCCCATCTTGGATTCCCCTAGGTCTCTAGTTTTCAGAAATGCACAGGTTTGGTAGGTTTCCCTAGGTGCCGGCTGAGCTAGAGGCCAAAATCTACAGGTAGTCACTTTGCCAAAAACACCTCTGTTTTCTTTCAAAAAATTGGATGTGTCCACGTTGCCCTTTGGGGAATTTCCTGCCGCGGGCGCTAGGCCTACCCACACAAGTGAGGTATCATTTTTATCGAGAGACTTGGGGAAACGCTGGGTGGAAGGAAATTTGTGGCTCCTCTCAGTTTCCAGAACTTTCTGCCACAGAAATGTGAGGAACATGTGTTTTTTTAGCCAAATTTTGAGGTTTGCAAAGGATTCTGGGTAACAGAACCTGGTCAGAGCCTCACAAGTCAGCCCATCTTGGATTCCCCTAGGTCTCTAGTTTTCAAAAATACACAGGTTTGGTAGGTTTCCCTAGGTGCCGGCTGAGCTAGAGGCCAAAATCTACAGGTAGGCACTTTGCAAAAAACACCTCTGTTTTCTTTCAAAAAATTAGATGTGTCCACATTGATCTTTGGGGCATTTCCTGTCGCGGGCGCTAGGCCTACCCACAGAAGTGAGGTACCATTTTTATCGAGAGACTTTGGGGAACGCTGGGTAGAAGGAAATTTGTGGCTCCTCTCAGATTCCAGAACTTTCTGTCTCCGAAATGAGAGGAAAAAGTGTTTTTTTGGCCAAATTTTGAGGTTTGCAAAGGATTCTGGGTAACAGAACCTGGTCAGAGCCTCACAAGTCAGCCCATCTTAGATTCCGCTAGGTCTCTAGTTTTCAAAAATACACAGGTTTGGTAGGTTTCCCTAGGTGCCGGCTGAGCTAGAGGCCAAAATCTACAGGTAGGCACTTTGCAAAAAACACCTCTGTTTTCTTTCAAAAAATTGGATGTGTCCACGTTGCACTTTCGGGCATTTCCTGCCGCGGGCGCTAGGCCTACCCAAACAAGTGAGGTGTCATTTTTATCCGGAGACTTGGGGGAACGCTGGGTGGAAGGAAATTTGTGGCCCCTCTCAGATTCCAGAACTTTCTGCGACAGAAATGTGAGGAAAAAGTGTTTTTTTAGCCAAATTTGAGGTTTGCAAAGGATTCTGGGTAACAGAATCTGTTCCGAGCCCCACAAGTCACCCCATCTTGGATTCCCCTAGGTCTCTAGTTTTCAGAAATGCACAGGTTTGGTAGGTTTCCCTAGGTGCCGGCTGAGCTATAGGCCAAAATCTACAGGTATGCACTTTGCAAAAAACTCCTCTGTTTTCTTTCAAAAAATTGGATGTGTCCACGTTGCACTTTGGGGCATTTCCTGCCGCGGGCGCTAGGCCTACCCACACAAGTGAGGTATCATTTTTATCGGGAGACTTGGGGGAATGCTGGGTGGAAGGAAATTTGTGGCTCCTCTCAGTTTCCAGAACTTTCTGCCACAGAAATGTGAGGAACTTGTGTTTTTTTAGCCAAATTTTGAGGTTTGCAAAGGATTCTGGGTAACAGAACCTGGTCCGAGCCCCACAAGTCACCCCATCTTGGATTCCCCTAGGTCTCTAGTTTTCAGAAATGCACAGGTTTGGTAGGTTTCCCTAGGTGCCGGCTGAGCTAGAGGCCAAAATCTACAGGTAGTCACTTTGCCAAAAACACCTCTGTTTTCTTTCAAAAAATTGGATGTGTCCACGTTGCCCTTTGGGGCATTTCCTGCCGCGGGCGCTAGGCCTACCCACACAAGTGAGGTATCATTTTTATCGGGAGACTTGGGGAAACGCTGGGTGGAAGGAAATTTGTGGCTCCTCTCAGTTTCCAGAACTTTCTGCCACAGAAATGTCAGGAACATGTGTTTTTTTAGCCAAATTTTGAGGTTTGTAAATGATTCTGGGTAAGAGAACCTGGTCAGAGCCCCACAAGTCACCCCATCTTGGATTCCACTAGGTCTCTAGTTTTCAGAAATGCACAGGTTTGGTAGGTTTCCCTAGGCGACGGCTGAGCTAGTGGCCAAAATCTACAGGTAGGCACTTTGCAGAAAACACCTCAGTTTTCTTTCAAAAATTGGATGTGTCCACGTTGATCTTTGGGGCATTTCCTGTCGCGGGCGCTAGGCCTACCCACACAAGTGAGGTATCATTTTTATCGAGAGACTTTGGGGAACGCTGGGTGGAAGGAAATTTGTGGCTCCTCTCAGATTCCAGAACTTTCTGTCTCCGAAATGAGAGGAAAAAGTGTTTTTTTGGCCAAATTTTGATGTTTGCAAAGGATTCTGGGTAACATAACCTGGTCAGAGCCCCGCAAGTCACCCCATCTTGGATTCCCCTGGGTTTCTAGTTTCCAAAAATGCACTGGTTTGCTAGGATTCCCCAGGTGCCGGTTGAGCTACAGGCCAAAATCCACAGGTAGGCACTGTTTTATATGAAAAAATGTGATGTGTCCAACTTGTGTTTTGGGCCATTTCCTTTCGTGGGCGCTAGTCCTACCCACACAAGTGAGGTATCATTTCTATCGGGAGACTTGGGGGAACGCTTGGTGGAAGGAAATTTGTGGCTCCTCTCAGATTCCAAAACTTTCTGCCACAGAAATGTGAGGAACATTTGTTTTTTTAGCCAAATTTGAGGTTTGCAAAGGATTCTGGGTAACAGAATCTGTTCCGAGCCCCACAAGTCACCCCATCTTGGATTCCCCTTGGTCTCTAGTTTTCAGAAATGCACAGGTTTGGTAGGTTTCCCTAGGTGCCGGCTGAGCTAGAGGCCAAAATCTACAGGTAGGCACTTTGCAAAAAACACCTCTGTTTTCTTTCAAAAAATTGGATGTGTCCACGTTGATCTTTGGGGCATATACTGTCGCGGGCGCTAGGCCTACCCAAAGAAGTGAGGTACCATTTTTATCGAGAGACTTTGGGGAACGCTGGGTAGAAGGAAATTTGTGGCTCCTCTCAGATTCCAGAACTTTCTGCCACAGAAATGTGAGGAACATGTGTTTTTTATTAGCCAAATTTTGAGGTTTGCAAAGGATTCTGGGTAACAGAACCTGGTCAGAGCCTCACAAGTCAGCCCATCTTGGATTCCCCTAGGTCTCTAGTTTTCAAAAATACACAGGTTTGGTAGGTTTCCCTAGGTGCCGGCTGAACTAGAGGCCAAAATCTACAGGTAGGCACTTTGCAAAAAACACCTCTGTTTTCTTTAAAAAAATTGGATGTGTCCACGTTGATCTTTGGGGCATTTCCTGTCGCGGGCGCTAGGCCTACCCAAAGAAGTGAGGTACCATTTTTATCGAGAGACTTTGGGGAACGCTGGGTAGAAGGAAATTTGTGGCTCCTCTCAGATTCCAGAACTTTCCGTCTCCGAAATGAGAGGAAAAAGTGTTTTTTTGGCCAAATTTTGATGTTTGCAAAGGATTCTGGGTAACATAACCTGGTCAGAGCCCCGCCAGTCACCCCATCTTGGATTCCCCTTTGTTTCTAGTTTCCAAAAATGCACTGGTTTGCTAGGTTTCCCCAGGTGCCGGCTGAGGTACAGGCCAAAATCCACAGGTAGGCACTTTTTTCTATGAAAAAATGTGATGTGTCCACGTTGTGTTTTGGGCCATTTTCTTTCGTGGGCGCTAGTCCTACCCACACAAGTGAGGTATCATTTCTATCGGGAGACTTGGGGGAACGCTAGGTGGAAGGAAATTTGTGGCTCCTCTCAGATTCCAGAACTTTCTGCGACAGAAATGTGAGGAACATGTGTTTTTTTAGCCAAATTTGAGGTTTGCAAAGGATTCTGGGTAACAGAATCTGTTCCGAGGCCCACAAATCACCCCATCTTGGATTCCACTAGGTCTCTAGTTTTCAGAAATGCACAGGTTTGGTAGGTTTCCCTAGGCGCCGGCTGAGCTAGAGGCCAAAATCTACAGGTAGGCACTTTGCAGAAAACACCTCTGTTTTCTTTCATAAATTGGATGTGTCCACGTTGATCTTTGGGGCATTTCCTGTCGTGGGCGCTAGGCCTACCCACACAAGTGAGGTATCATTTTTATCAGGAGACTTGGGGGAAGGCTGGGTGTAAGGAAATTTGTGGCTCCTCTCAGATTCCAGAACTTTCTGCCACAGAAATGTGAGGAACATGTGTTTTTTTAGCCAAATTTTGAGGTTTACAAAGGATTCTGGGTAACAGAACCTGGTCAGAGCCCCACAAGTCACCCCATCTTGGATTCCCCTAGGTCTCTAGTTTTCAGAAATGCACAGGTTTGGTAGGTTTCCCTAGGTGCCGGCTGAGCTAGAGGCCAAAATCTACAGGTAGTCACTTTGCCAAAAACACCTCTGTTTTCTTTCAAAAAATTGGATGTGTCCACGTTGCCCTTTGGGGAATTTCCTGCCGCGGGCGCTAGGCCTACCCACACAAGTGAGGTATCATTTTTATCGAGAGACTTGGGGAAACGCTGGGTGGAAGGAAATTTGTGGCTCCTCTCAGTTTCCAGAACTTTCTGCCACAGAAATGTGAGGAACATGTGTTTTTGTAGCCAAATTTTGAGGTTTGCAAAGGATTCTGGGTAACAGAACCTGGTCAGAGCCTCACAAGTCAGCCCATCTTGGATTCACCTAGGTCTCTAGTTTCAAAAATACACAGGTTTGGTAGGTTTCCCTAGGTGCCGGCTGAGCTAGAGGCCAAAATCTACAGGTAGGCACTTTGCAAAAAACACCTCTGTTTTCTTTAAAAAAATTGGATGTGTCCACGTTGATCTTTGGGGCATTTCCTGTCGCGGGCGCTAGGCCTACCCAAAGAAGTGAGGTACCATTTTTATCGAGAGACTTTGGGGAACACTGGGTAGAAGGAAATTTGTGGCTCCTCTCAGATTCCAGAACTTTCCGTCTCCGAAATGAGAGGAAAAAGTGTTTTTTTGGCCAAATTTTGATGTTTGCAAAGGATTCTGGGTAACATAACCTGGTCAGAGCCCCGCCAGTCACCCCATCTTGGATTCCCCTTTGTTTCTAGTTTCCAAAAATGCACTGGTTTGCTAGGTTTCCCCAGGTGCCGGCTGAGGTACAGGCCAAAATCCACAGGTAGGCACTGTTTTCTATGAAAAAATGTGATGTGTCCACGTTGTGTTTTGGGTCATTTCCTTTCGTGGGCGCTAGTCCTACCCACACAAGTGAGGTATCATTTCTATCGGGAGACTTGGGGGAACGCTGGGTGGAAGGAAATTTGTGGCTCCTCTCAGATTCCAGAACTTTCTGCGACAGAAATGTGAGGAACATGTGTTTTTTTAGCCAAATTTGAGGTTTGCAAAGGATTCTGGGTAACAGAATCTGTTCCGAGCCCCACAAGTCACCCCATCTTGGATTCCACTAGGTCTCTAGTTTTCAGAAATGCACAGGTTTGGTAGGTTTCCCTAGGCGCCGGCTGAGCTAGAGGCCAAAATCTACAGGTAGGCACTTTGCAGAAAACACCTCTGTTTTCTTTCATAAATTGGATGTGTCCACGTTGATCTTTGGGGCATTTCCTGTCGCGGGCGCTAGGCCTACCCACACAAGTGAGGTATCATTTTTATCGGGAGACTTGGGGGAAGGCTGGGTAGAAGGAAATTTGTGGCTCCTCTCAGATTCCAGAACTTTCTGCCACAGAAATGTGAGGAACATGTGTTTTTTTAGCCAAATTTTGAGGTTTACAAAGGATTCTGGGTAACAGAACCTGGTCAGAGCCCCACAAGTCACCCCATCTTGGATTACCCTAGGTCTCTAGTGTTCAGAAATGCACAGGTTTGGTAGGTTTCCCTAGGTGCCGGCTGAGCTAGAGGCCAAAATCTACAGGTAGTCACTTTGGCAAAAACACCTCTGTTTTCTTTCAAAAAATTGGATGTGTCCACGTTGCCCTTTGGGGAATTTCCTGCCGCGGGCGCTAGGCCTACCCACACAAGTGAGGTATCATTTTTATCGAGAGACTTGGGGAAACGCTGGGTGGAAGGAAATTTGTGGCTCCTCTCAGTTTCCAGAACTTTCTGCCACAGAAATGTGAGGAACATGTGTTTTTTTAGCCAAATTTTGAGGTTTGCAAAGGATTCTGGGTAACAGAACCTGGTCAGAGCCTCACAAGTCAGCCCATCTTGGATTCCCCTAGGTCTCTAGTTTTCAAAAATACACAGGTTTGGTAGGTTTCCCTAGGTGCCGGCTGAGCTAGAGGCCAAAATCTACAGGTAGGCACTTTGCAAAAAACACCTCTGTTTTCTTTCAAAAAATTAGATGTGTCCACATTGATCTTTGGGGCATTTCCTGTCGCGGGCGCTAGGCCTACCCACAGAAGTGAGGTACCATTTTTATCGAGAGACTTTGGGGAACGCTGGGTAGAAGGAAATTTGTGGCTCCTCTCAGATTCCAGAACTTTCTGTCTCCGAAATGAGAGGAAAAAGTGTTTTTTTGGCCAAATTTTGAGGTTTGCAAAGTATTCTGGGTAACAGAACCTGGTCAGAGCCTCACAAGTCAGCCCATCTTAGATTCCGCTAGGTCTCTAGTTTTCAAAAATACACAGGTTTGGTAGGTTTCCCTAGGTGCC